>NW_020837952.1:49781760-49811968 GCF_003676395.1 Aethalodelphis obliquidens
TATAGTATAGTATATACTGTATACAGTATAGTATCAACTCCCTTGCCCCCTTTAGCTCTGTCATCCTTTCTGGGCAAAATGAAACCCTGGTTAAATCCAGCACCACTGACTCCATGTCCAAACCCACGCAGCTAAATGTGGCTGGAGAGAATTCACACAGACTTCTTGCTGGTTTCACTTTAAATTCATGACCACAAACTTCACATGATATGTCTCTAGTGAAATGTAGATGAACTTTGGCTTCGATTTAAAGCCAGTCCCTCCTCCTGTACACAAAATCTCATCCCCTGTATTGAAGGGCATCATTTCCGCAGTTCTCTCCTTTCTCTCCTGGATTTTTCCCTCTACAAGATCATTCACAACAGCATACAAACCTGTTTTCTTTCTCTCTTCTTAATAAACCTTTATCTAGCCCCACTGTATTAGGTATCTATTGCTACTTACCAAATTACACCCCAAAATTCACAGCCTAAGACAATAAACACTTATTATTTCACAGTTATTTTGGGTCAGGAATCCAGGCATGGCTTAGTTGGATGTCTCTGGCTCAAGGTCTCCCTCAAGGCTGCAGTCAAGATGTCCACGGGGCTACAGTCATCTCAAGGCTCGAGAGGGGATGATCCGCTTCCAAGCACACACACTTGGCGGTTGGCAGGCCTCGGGTGCTTCTTGGCTGTTGGCTGGACCCATTAGTTTCTTGCCATGTGGGCCTCTCCATAGGGCAGCTCACAATACGGCAGTTTGCTTCCGTCAGAGTCAGCAGACCAAGAGTGTGCCCAAGACAAGCCTTTTATAACCAACTTTGGAGGTGACAGCCTGTTATTTCTGCCTTATTCTATTTGTTAGAAGCAAGTCAGTAAGTCAGCCTGGGAAAAATTGTGCACCGGGAACGTAAAATGGTGCAGCCATTGTGGAAAACAGAACGGTGGTTCCTCACAAAATTAAAAAATAGAATGACCATATGATCCAGCAATTCCACTTCTGGTTATATACACAAAAGAATTGAAAGCAGGGACTCAAATACTATCTATAAACCCATGTTCAAACAGCATTATTCACAATAGCTAAAAGGTACAAACAACACAAATGCCCATTAATAAATGAACAGATAAACAAAATGTGGTATGTGCATACAACTGAAAAATTTTCAGCTTTAAGAAGGAATGAAATTCTAATATATGTTACAACATGGATGAACCTTGAAGATGTTATGCCAAGTGAAATGAGGAATCTGGAATAGTCAAATTCATAAAGACAGAAAGAAAGTAGAACAGTGGTTACCAGGGGCTGGGGGAGAGGTGGGGAGTGGTAAGTTAGTGTTTAATGGGTACAGAGTTTCAGTTTGGGATGATGAGAAAGTTCTAGAGATGGATAGTGTTGATGGTTGCACCACAATGTGAATATACGTAATGCCACTCAACTGTACACTTAAAATGGTTAAAATGGTAAATTTTACGTTAAGTATGTTTTACCACATTTTTTTAACTGGTAGGGGAAAAAAGTCAGCCCACACTCAAGGGAGGGAATGAACATGTGAACGCAAGGTCATGAACACCAGAGAGCAGCTCTAGTTGGTGGGTGGTAAATGTTGGGGTTTACGTTGGTGGTAAATGTATACCCCCATCTGTTTCATCTGGTTTGGATGCCCCCAACTAGAAGAAAGTTGATTCTTGGTGGGAGAGAGAAAAGTCTTACTTATTTTTTATGTAAATATAAAGCACAGACACATACATAGTACCTAACCAGATGGACAGTATATCTGTATTATTGACATTTCATGGGAAAGCTATTAGAAAAAAATGTTTTCAAATGCTCCTTTGGGGAGGGCCATAATAACACTGGGTTAAGGCAGAAAGCTGGCCTCTTCCGGCCACAGTTTTGTGAGGTGGGGTTGTGGGAACCCAAAATCAATGATGAGAATCCCCTATATTGATCTTACTCCATAGAATTTACCAAGGGCTCTTGAGTATGGCGGGTGTTCTTAACTCTAGATCTGTGGACTTTTAAGTGACGGTGGATGGGCTTTAGGGGGATAAATCTGTGACTTTCCTGAATTGTAGGCACAGTCTAGGTACCCCTGTATGAGGAGCAGTGAAGCATCGTCGTTAAATCCCTGAGTTTAAGTCAGATGACCTGGGTTCAAATTCTGGCCTTGCTGCTTACTGTGTGACTTGGACATGTTACTTAAACTCTCTGAGTTAGTAACAAATCATAGGTTTGCTGTGATGATTAAATAAATGAAGCTGCTAGAACATAGTTAAGTATTTAGCGAATGTTAGCTATTATGTCCACACATGCTAATATTTCTGGGAAGAGAGTATACAGATTTCAGAAATTCTGAAAGGGATCCATGACTTCCAAAAGGTTAAGAATCTTGGAAATGCAAGAGTTATTCTCATCAGAAACCCACAAGGTAATATACAATTCTCACCCTGCTTGTCCATAACCAAAGAACCACCATGTTCTGTCTATTCAACTACTATATCATCCACTACCTTAGCTCAGTCACTCACCATCTCACTCCTGGACAGTTTCAACAGCCACTTCCCCCAATCCCTCACTCCTACCACCACTTCATCCCTTCATCTCCCATCTTGCCCTCTTTCAATCATCTGGGATTGTTATTAGTTTATTGATTGGGTTTTTAAAATCTTTCAACTCCTAGCCAATCTCTCCCCTCCTGAAAATTCTTTGGTGGCTCACCATGACTTTTAGAATAAAGGTCCAACTCCTTTGCATGACATAGTCATGACCTGGCTCCATCCACCCCTCCCGGCTCATGGTGGCCACTCCCGGCTTCCTACACTATGCTGGAGCTGTCCTGAGCCTACTCCTCTCCACCCTTCATGCCTTTGCAGATGCTCTTCTCTGTCTAGAATGCCCTTATCTCTCTAGAAGCAGGTCTCAAGCTCAAAGCATTGCCTGGTATAGTCTGCCAGACAGACTTTTGTGCTTTCTCTATACTCCTGTTGAATTTTTTTTTTTTTTTTTGCAGTTCGCGGGCTTCTCACTATTGTGGCCTCTCCTGTTGTGGAGAACAGGCTCCAGATGCTCAGGCTCAGCGGCCATGGCCCACGGGCTCAGCCGCTCCGCGGCATGTGGGATCTTCCCGGACCAGGGCACAAACCCGTGTCCCCTGCATCGGCAGGCGGACTCTCAACCACTGCGCCACCAGGGAAGCCCTCCCATTGAATTTTAAAACAATTTTTCCACTGTTTTTTGGTCTTTTTATTTATTTTTTTGTCTCCCAAAAAGACAGGGATCAAATAGTTTCATCTTTCAGCATCAGTGCCAAGCTCAGTGTCTAGCACTTAATATATGCTCAATAAATACGTGAATAAATGAATAAAGTTTAATAACTTGCCCAGGCTCATATGTTAGTAAGTGGAACAGCTGAATCTAGAATTCAGTAAATTCAGACTCTTTTGGATCATAAGGGACAGCAAAACCCCAAGTCAGCGTAGCTTAATTGAAAAGAGCAATAGGCCCCAAACAGTGGGTTTCAGTCCAGGTGCAGCTGGGCCCTGGGGGTCCAACGACAGCATCAGCATTCTGTGCCTCCCTCTCCACACCTCAGCTCTGTTTTCTTCTCAGCTCTTCAGTCTTCCATAGGCTCTGTCCACTGCTGATGGCCTCTATCAGCAACAGGCGTAGTTCATCCTTAGAGCTCCATGACTCTAGAAGAAACAAAGAAACTCTCCCTGCTGGCCACCACAGATTGAATTACAGATCTTCCTTGACTTACAGTGGGG
Source organism: Aethalodelphis obliquidens (assembly GCF_003676395.1). Classification (NCBI taxonomy): domain Eukaryota; kingdom Metazoa; phylum Chordata; class Mammalia; order Artiodactyla; family Delphinidae; genus Aethalodelphis; species Aethalodelphis obliquidens. The sequence continues at coordinate 49,785,513 of NW_020837952.1, forward strand.
TTACATCCTGATAAACCCATCGTAAGTTGAAAACATTGTAAGTCAAAAATGCATTTAATACACCTCACCTACCGAACATCATGGCTTGGCCTAGCCCACCTTAAACCTTAAACGTGCCAGAACACTTACATCAGCCTACAGTTGGGCAAAATCATCTGACACAAAGCCTATTCTGTAATAAAATGTTGACTATCTCATGTAATCTATTGAATATGGTACTGAATGTGAAAAACAGAACGGTTGTCTGGGTACAGAATGGTTGTAGGTGTGTCTGGTTGTTTACCATCATGATCGCATGCTGACTCGGAGCTGCATGAGAGCATTGGACCGCATATGCCTAGCCCAGGAAAAGATCAAATTCAAAATGTGAAGTACAGTTTCTACTGAATGTGTGTCGCTTTAGCACCGTCATAAAGTTGAAAAGTCGTAAATCCAATCACCATAAGTCAGGGATTGTATGCACTTGGAGGGGCTCTCCTTGGGTCTTGTGTCCCCCCACCCCACCCCATTACAATGAATCACTGTAAGAAGGAGCTGGGGTTGGCCAAGCCTGAATCACAAGTCCATCCTTGTGGTCTCTGTCTGATGACGTGTTCTGTGTAGAGGATATGGGTGGTTATCTAGGGGCAATATTGAGCCTCATCTTGATCCCCGCTGCCCTGTGGGGATCTCTTGGCACCCTTGGACAGCCCACGTCTCCTACCCTTTCCTCTAACCCCTGCTGCCTGACAGGGTGCCTTGGGAGTCTCTTACTTCCTCTTTTACACTCTCAGATGGCTGCAGGAAAGTGGGCTGCGGTAGAGGATGCCCCATTCTCTTCCTGTGCTCATTATCCATGGCTCCTTCTCTCTCAGCCATCACAGGCTACTCCAACAAGCCTCTTGCCTTCAGAGCTCTCCAGGCAAGAAGCCCCTGGGTGCATGCCAGACCCCCCCCCACCACCACCACCGAGAACTTCCACTAAATACACACTCTGCCTTATGCAGACCGTAAAAGGGCACCCCATCTGAGTGGACAAATTACCAAAAAGTTTCCCTTTCCAATTGCTCCTCAGCCCCTATTCACTCCTTCAGCCAGGCATCCTAATGCAGGGCAAAAATGCACAATCCTATACTGCAGCCTTCGCAAATTCTGGGGGACACACACCAAGTTCTCCCAAGAATCCCCTCACCCCTGATGGCAGCCCACAGTTTGCCTACTGACTGCAGTTCCTCAAGCATCCAGAGAGGGAGCCAGTCTCTACTTCTTGCATGCATCCCCTGCTCAGTGATTTTCTTGATGTTTCACCTTCTCTCAATTTACTAGGACAGTGGTTCTTATAGTGTGGTCCGTGGACCCCTGGCGGTCTTCAAGACCCTTTCATGGGGTCCACAAGGTCAAAATTATTTTAATAATAAAATATTATTGCCCTTTCACTGTGTTGACATTAGAACTAATAGTACAAAAATAATTGGTGTGTAAAACTGCTGGTCCCTTAGCATGAAGTAAGGCAGTGGCACCTGAATGTTCTAGTTGTCATTGGATTCTTCACCACCTCACATGGAGCAGTAGAAAAAATTCCAGTGTCACTTAAGAATGTCTTGATGAAGCAGTAAAAATGATTAAATTTAATCTCAGCCCTTGAGTATGTCTTTATAATAATATTTTGTGTGGCAGAATGGGAAGTACATGAAAAGCATTTCTGCTACATGCTGAAGTATGATGGTTGTCTTAAGAAATGAACACTTTTGCAACTGGGTTGTGGCCTGAACTAGCCTCTTCTTTCACGGAACACCGTTTTTTACTTGAAAGAAATACTGACATATAAATTATTGTTGTTCCGAATTGGGTAGTTGGCAGTAATTTTCCTGAAAATGTACAAAGAGACCTTGTCAGTTCCAGAAAAAATATCTGACAGTATTTGTCACCAGTGATAAAAGTTGAGTTTTCAAACAGTAATTGGAATTTTGCAAAAACTTGCATCTGAAACCATGAACTTGATAGCTTCCTTTACTTAAAAGACTTGTCTGATGTCACTGCTAGTGATGATAATGAATGTGATTTTTTAAATAGTAGGTGTAATGTTTTTATTTGAAAGATCTACATAACTCAGTGAACTAATATTTTCAAATGACCAATCAATGAATGATGTTCCAAAAAATTGGCAAAAGCTCCATTCCTAGTAGAAGATAGACCAATGGATTAAAACAATTTTTTAAATTGAGATATAATGACATATAACATTATATTAGCTTCAGATGTATAATACAATGATTTGATATATTTATTACAAAATGGTCATCACAATATGCCTAGTTAACATCCATTACCACACGTAGTTTCAAAATTCTTTTGAATTTTGAAGATTACTCTGTTAGTGACTTTCAAATATATATTTGCTAAATGACTACCATGATAAGTTTAGTTAACATCCATACCACACATAGTTACAACTTTTTTCTTGTGACGAGAACTTTTAAGATCTTTTCTCTCAGCAACTTTCAGATATACAAGACAGTATTGTTAACTATAGTCACTATGCTGTACATTACATCCCCAGGGCTTATTTGTCTTAAAACTGGAAATTTGTATCTTTTGGCAAACTTACCCATTTCACTCAGTGGATTTTAATATAACAAAGTACAAAAAGGATTGAAACAGTTTCAGATTCCGCTTAAGAAATTACCACTTGTTGAGTTTTGGTGTAATATCAAAGGAGAATATCCACAGTTATATAAAAGGCTATGAAATATTACTCTTTTCCAGCTACATATCTGTATGAGGCCAGATTTTCTTCATATTCTTTAATCAAAGAAATATATTGCAACAGATCCAATGCAGAAGCAGACATGAGAACCCAGTTGTTTGCTATTAAACTAGACATTAAAGAGATTTTCAAAAATGTAAAACAATGGTACTCTTCTCATTAATTTTTTCTTTTTTTATTGAAATATAGTTGATTTACAATATCATGTTCATTTCAGGTATATAGCACCATGATATATATATATATATTTTTATATTATATATATTTAATATATATAATACATTTATATTTATATATATATATATTCTTTTTCAGATTCTCTTCCCTTATAGGTTATTACAAAATATTGAGTATAATTCCCTGTGCTATACAGTAGGTCCTTGTTGGTTATCTATTTTATATATAGTAGTGTGTATCTGTTAATCCCAAATTCCTTATTTATCCCTCCCCCCTGCTCTCCCCTTTGGTAAACCTAAGTTTGTTTTATATGTCTGTGAGTCTCTTTCTGTTTTGTAAATAAGTTCATTTGTGTCTTTTTTTCCTCTTTTTTTAGATTCCACAGATAAGCAATATCATTATATTTGTCTTGCTCTGTCTGGTTTATTTCACTTAGTATGATAATCTCTAGGTCCAGCCATGTTGCTGCAAATGGCATTATTTCATTCTTTTTTATGGCTGAATAATATTCCATTGTGTGTGTGTGTGTGTATATATATATATATATATATATATATATATATATATACCACATCTTCTTTAGCCATTCCTCTGTTGATGGACATTTAGATTGCTTCCATGTCTTGGCTATTGTAAATAGTGCTGCAATGAACACTGGGGTGCACATATCTTTTTGAATTATGGTTTTCTCTGGATTTATGCCCAAGAGTGGGATTGCAGTCATTAATTTTTTATTTTTGGAAAATAAAATTATTTTTCACTAAAATGTTATTTATGTTAACATGTAATATATTTATTATTTTTTAATGAATTAAGAAGTGTATAATTTAAAATTTTCTAGTTTTAATTTCTAATACTGTGAATATTCATAGATAGAATTCATGTAAACAAAAGCTCCTTAGGGTCATCAATCATTTTTAAGAGTATAAAGGAGTCTTAAGTCTAAAAAATTTGTTAACTGCTGTGCTAGGAAATGAGGAAGCACCCCTCCCATCCACTGTAGAAGAAAAATTCTCTGATCCCAAATCAGTAGGACCCACTAGGCCTGTGACTAACTACCCAAACCTCCCACAACTCCTCCCCTCCAGTATAGAACCAGTCCTTCTGTGGCTCTTATGAAGTCCTGGGTGGTTAACTGGCCCAGTTATTTGTGGCTCTATTTAGAAGGTTGGGTATGTGGAACCTTCATTCCATCTTAGTTATCAATTCCAGTAACTAAGAAGCTTCCTGCTTAACATCTTATTAAATAATCTTTAATAGTTGGACAGTATTTATTTTTGTTCCTTTGTGGGAGAATAGTTATTCTGTTGTAGTGTAGACTCACTCTCATTTAAAAATATTCATATTATTTGGTATGACAAGGAAGAGAAGTCAGAAGATAGGGTAGTGTTTTGAAAAGAGCATGGGCTTTAATTTAGAATCCCAGCTTCACCATTTACAGAGTAACTGACCTTTCTAACTTTGTTTTCTTATCTGTAAAGTTGGGATAAAAATATACCTGCCTTTCAGGTTGCTTAGGGATAATGCATATAAATTGTCTGACACATAATAGCCAATCAAATGAACTATCTTCATCATCATCATCATCATCATCATCCTAGTACAGGAGTTGGGAAAGGGTTTCTGTTGGAATCCTCTGAGACAAGTATGATAAATCCTTTTTGGTGCCCTTGCTAATTTCCTAGTGGCCTCTTATTTACTTTCTCACCAGAAACTCAGAGTTTCTCTCTGAATACTGGGGAACAGCAGATCGATTGGACAAGATGAATATCTGCCACCTTCTTCCACATTCTGTCTTGACAAAGAGGGATTGTTTCACCCTGACCGAAGGGTCATTCTCCCTAAGAGCCTTCTTACCTCTAATGCCCCTCAAGGCAAACACCTTTCTCTGGGCTTCTCCTAAATTCTAGGCCTCAGTGTAGGCTAGAATGAACCAAAAAACCACCACTGAATGCCATGTTTGGCTGACAGTGGAAAAAATAAACAGCTGGGTGGATTTTATGGGGCAAGATTTGCTAAATAAAGAGCTTTGTGAAGCTGCAGAGAATGTTCCCTTGAGTATTTTTTTTTTTTCCTTAGATAAGGGCTCCAGGAGGGGATTTTTTTAATGGATTGATGCATGGGAATGGTATGCTTCCTCATGCTGCTAAAATGGAAGCCCTGGGTTCCTTTGGGGGCTAAGGGAGGCAGATTAACGGGTTGGGGTGTGTGGCTCCTGCCTCCCAGCAGCTGGCTCAATTACCTCTCCTGCTCGAGTTGGGCTGTCGGCCTCGGCACACAAGTCTGATGGAATTCTGACCTTGCTGGAGGACTTTGCTCCTTCACTGAGGCTGCCTACTTCTAGCTTGAATATGTCCTTTACTTCTCATAGATAGGCTTGCTGGAAACATGGGTGTGAGGGAATTGTCCAGTGAGTTTCTTTTTAAAAACAAGGAGAGTAAATGAGATCATGAGGATGTTAACAAATGAGAAGCTCTGGGAAGAAAAATTATATCTATTTGGGGAAAGGATCTTAGTACACTTTATTCTAATGAAGCATTTTGGTGGGAGAAGTGGCTTGTCCCAAGAGGTTGGTCAGAAATCATTTGATTGCAAGTGCCAGAAACCCACTCAGATTAACTCAAGTAAAACATGGCTCTCATGTAAGACATTAGGTACACCTCATGGATTCCAAATGCAGAAAGAAGAACTGAGAATTAAGAGGTTTATAGTTCTGTGGCTAAGTGTAGGTTTCTAACTCAAGTTGCCTGGTTTCAAATTCTGGATCTATCACTTACTCTGTATAGCTTTGAACAAGGTACTTTTCTCTCTATGCATCAGTTCTCTTCTCTGTAAAGTGAGGGAAAATAAGAATTTAAGAAATAAGAATTATATTTTAGAATTGTGTTGAGGTTTAAATGAGTAGATACACATGAAGTACATGGAGCAGTGCCTGGCACATGTTAAGCTCTTAATAAATGTCAGGTATAGAGGATTTCCATAATAGCTATCTTGTTTCACCAAATACAATGAGAAAAGCTGAATGAAAATGTCAAAAATCATTCCAAAGATATTGGAAAACTATCAAGGCTGAGAGGCCTTTAAGAGCCTAAGATCTCAGAGAGAACGGAAACAGAGAACAAGGAGCCTGAAATTCTGTGCTGCTTTTCCTCCAGGGCATTTGCTAGTTGACAAGCATTACCTAAGATACTGAGAGGCTGCAGAGAAAAGACTGACAGGTGAAAAGCTGAGCATCACTTCTGGCAGTTTTATGGGGGTGGAGCAGACACCAATGAAATTTAGGGCCTACCAAAGGGGAGGAACCATGGTGTTTACCCTACTCTTTCAGTTAGAACTCCCAAGGGTTATAATCCAGAAATATGGATGAACTATAAATACATCAACCCTCATAAAGACTGAAGCCTGGTTCTGAATCTGTTCACTGATTTAATTAAGGTGGGCCCATCTTGCCAGAAGCAAAAATAATCCTCTCCAGAGGAAGATAACACCATCCAGAGCCTTATATATCTCATATCCAATCCAAAATTACCAGACTCACCTGGAGGCAAGACAAAATGTCCAAAAACTATGAGGGAAAGAAACTAAGACAATATAAAGAAACCAACAGGAAATAAAAAATATTGGAGTTAACACAGACACTAAAACATCTGTCATTAATGTAGTCAAGAAGTTAGATGATGAAGTGGTAATTTTCAGCATCGATTAAGAAACTATTAAAAATGGCCAAATTAAAATACTAGAACTGAAAAATACAGTAGCCAAAATTAAAAAAAAAAACAAAACTCAATATATGGAGTTACTAGCAGGTTAGAAAGAGCTGAGGAAAGGTTAGTGAACTGAAGAATTTGACAGAAGAAAACATCTGGACTGAAGCATGGAGAGATGAAAGAATGAAAAATACAGAAATGAACCTAAGAAACATGGGACAGAGTGAAAAGTTGAACAAATAAGTGGTTAGAGTCACAGAAGAACAAGAGGGGTAGAATGGGGGAAAGCAATGTATGAAAAAGGGATAGTGGATGAAATTTTTCCAAAACTGATCAAACACATTGCACCACAGATTCAAGAACTTTTATGAACTCCAAGGAGGATAAGTAGAAAGGAAACCACACATAGGCACATCATAGTAAAACTACTCAGAATCAAGGATAAACATCTTAAAAGCAACCAGAGGAAAAAGGCATACTACCTTTAAAGAAGCAACAATAATTTGATAGATGACTTCTCACAAGAGCAATGGAAGCTCCACAGTGGAAGAAGACAAGTGAATGACATCTTCAGAGTGATGAAAGATAATAGTTGGCATCTAGACTTCTGAGCCCACTGATAATAACTTTAAAAATAAAAGTGAAATTAAGGCATTTATAGACAAAGAAAAATGAGAATTCGTCACCAGCAGACCCTCACTAAAGAAATACTAAACGGTGTTCTTTAGGCAGAAAGTAAATGATATCACAGGGAAACATGGGAAAACAGGAAAGAATGAAGATGAATGGAAAGCAAAATATGAATATATATCTAAATGAATGTTGAACATTTAAAACAATATCTTATATGTTTGAAAATAATTATAGAATTAAAGTATATGACAATAATAGCATTAAAGGTGGGAGGGTGGTGAATGGAATTAAAGTGTTAAGTTCCTTGAATTTTCAGGAAGGAGTAAAATTACTAATTTATACTGGACTTTGGGAAGTCTTTCTGTATAATTGTCTTCAGGACAAGCAGTGACAGAATAAAGAATAAATGTGTAAAACTATGCTAATGGATAGGTGGAATAATTAAAAATACATAATTTATCCAGAAGGGAAAAAACTGAAAAAGGAACACAAAACAGGTGAAACAGTGAAAACAAACTCATAGTCAAATTTAAAAATTAACCCAAATGTGTAGGTAATTCCATGAAATACAAAAGACGTACTACTCTGATTAATAGCCAAAGGTTGTCAGACTAAAAAAGAAAATAAAGCCATATTCTTCTTATAACACACACTTTAAACACTAAGATGCAGAGAACTGAAAGCAAAATGTCAGGAAAAAAAGGTATACCATGTAATGCCAACCAAAAGAGAGCTGACATAGTTATACTAGTAGCAGACTAAGTAAGTAGACTTTAGGCAAGAAGAATTACTAGAGATAAGAGGAGCACTTCAAAATGATAAAACAGTCCATCCACAGGAAAATGTAAATATTCTGTTTGTATGAACCCATTAACAACACCTCAAAAAATATGAAGCAATAATGACAGAACTAAAAGAAGTAGACAAATCTATAAGCATACTTGGAGATTTCAGCATTCATTTCTCAGTAACTGACAGAACAAGCAGACAAAAAGTTGACATGGGGCTTCCCTGGTGACGCAGTGGTTGAGAGTCCGCCTGCCGATGCAGAGGACACGGGTTCGTGCCCCGGTCCGGGAAGATCCCACATGCCGCGGAGCAGCTGCGCCCGTGAGCCATGGCCGCTGAGCCTGCGCGTCCGGAGCCTGTGCTCCGCAACGGGAGAGGCCACAACAGTGAGAAGCCCGCGTACAGAAAAAAAAAAAAAAAAAAGTTGACATGATTATAAAGCTTGGCTTAGTTGAAATATCTAGAACTCTACATCTAAAAACTGCAGCATACAAACTCTTTCCAAGTACACATGGACATTTACCAAAATTAGCCATGTGCTGAGCCTTAAAGCAATTCTCAACAAGTTTTAAAGGATTGAAATTAAAAATATATATATATTGTCTAGCCACAATGGAATTGAGCTCAAAATAAATAACAATGGGCAACTAGAATATCACCAAATATTTGGAAATGAAACAACACACTTCTAAGTCGTCCATAAATCAAAGATAATAATCACACTGGAAATCAGAAAACATTTAGAATTGGATGGTTATGAAAATATGACATATCAAAACTTGTGGGCTACAACTAAAGAAGTGCTTAACAGGAAACATGTAACCTTAAGTGCATATATTGGAAAAGATGAAAGGTTGAAATTCAATTATGTATGTATCCATTTTGAGAAATTTAAAAATATCCAGCAAGTTAAACCCATAGAAAGTAGAAGGAAAGAAGTAATAAGTATAAGAGCATAAATTAATAAAACTGAAAATAAATGTACAGGGACTTCCCTGGCGGTCCAGTGGTTAAGACTTCGCCTTCCAATGCAGGGCGTGTGGGTTCGATCCCTGGTCGGGGAGCTAGGATCCCACATGCCTCATGGCCAAGAAACCAAAACTTAGAACAGAAGCAATATTGTAACAAATTCAGTAAAGACTTTAAAAATGGTCCACATCAAAAAAAATCGTTAAAATAAGGAAAGAAATGTACAATAAAGGAAATCAAGAAAACCAAAAGTTATTTGAGAAGACTCATGAAATCAATAAATCATGTGAAGAAAGAAGAAGAAAAGAAAAGAAGAAAATAGGTACAGATTTCAGGGATAGAAAAGGAGATGTTACTACAGATTCTGTGAGTATTAAGAACATACTAAACAACTCAAGACTATTTGAAAACTTGGAGTTTTAAAGGAAACGAACAAATCCCTAGGAAAACAAAGCTTAATAAAATTGACATATGAGGAAATGAAAGATATGAACAGTATTATACCTATAAAAGAAATATAAATAATGATTTATAATTTTCCTACACTTTAACCTTCAGGCCCAGACAGTTTAATGTTGAGAGTGGTGGAAGAAATTTTCACGTATTGAGGTACAGGGAAGTCATTCTTGCTTATACCTGATTTGGCTTGAACTTTATGCATTGTGCATCTGCTTTAACCATTAAAGAAAAGAATGAATTTAAAAATCAAAATGGAGTAATTGTGGTTCAGGCATTCAAAATGGAACCAGGTGGCCATTGTAGATGTGGTTTCAGACACGTTCCTGAATCACTGAGAACTTGAGTTTTCTGAACTGTATCAAATTCAAGGATACCACCAGCCGTTTTCTAAACAATGTCTGCTAGCAGCTACCAGCTGCACCTTTATGGTCTTAAGGTCTCCCCTTGTAACTATGCAACCATTTAGGACCCCAACCAATCCTTGCTTAACAAGCACGCTTACTTCTTGCCAGCTCCAATCCTAATTCTTGACAAACAACTTATGTAGCTTTGAGATTTTTGCATATATATAAGCCTCCCCCATTTTGTAGTCTGGTGGAACACAATTCACGTGCTTCCTCAATCTGTGTCTCCAGGACTATAGTCCTCAGTTTGACTTGAATAAAACTCTCTTCTATTCTTATTATAGATTGTTGACTATTTGCATCAACAAGAGAATAGGCAAAGCAGGAACACCTCTCAGCTTCTTTGTTACAAAAAAGAAAAATCACCAATGAATTTATCTAATAATTGTAGATCTAAAAAAATCCTAAGCTGGAACATCCCCAGTGGTGCAGTGGATAAGAATCCACCTGCCAATGCAGGGGACACGGGTTCAATCCCTGGTCCAGGAAGATCCCACATGCTGTGGAGTGACTAAGCCCATGCACCACAACTACTGAGCCTGCGCTCTAGAGCCCACGTGCCGCAACTACTGAGTCCACGTGCCGCAACTACTGAAGCCGGCGTGCCTAGAGCCCATGCTCCACAACAAAAGAAGCCACCACAAGGAGAAGCCTGCGCACTGCAAGGAAGAGTAGCCCCCGCTCGCCGCAACTAGAGAAAGCCTGAGCACAGCAACGAAAACCCAACACAGCCAAAATTAAAAATAAAATTAAATCTTTAAAAAAAATCCTAAGCTAAATATTAGCAAATCAAATTTAGCAACATATTAAAAGGAAAATACATTACATCTACGTTAGATTTACTCCAGGAATGCACAGTGGATTTAACAGTAGAGAGTAATCAATATAATTCATTATATTCACAGAATAAAGAGGAAAAATCATAAGCATGAAATAGTTACAGAGGATATTTGCTAAAACATCCAGGAGCACATCAGGCTTTTGTAAGGCCCAAAGCTGGTACAATTTCTAATATTAATAAAAGTGATATAAAATTACCAGCAAAAACCAAAAGACATGGAAGTGAAGGTTTAGCATGAGAAAAGAAATCCCAACAAGTTACAAACAGTAAAAAGCTGACAAATCCCACAGGCATCACAGAGCCCGGAAAAATTTCAAATTACTTTGATTATCTGTCTGACATAACTCTACAATATTTTTCCTTACATTTTTTGGCTGAATAAATCTTTGGTCACTCCTTTTTATGATAATTATTTGTGCAATACTTTCTGTAGAGAAAATAAAAAGATAACTTGGTCTTTTTTCTAGCATGATTTATTTTAAAAATTTTATTACTTATTTAGAAAAAATGTATTTTATCTTTAAAGCTTGTTATCAGCAATGAAATGTAAATACCTAGGATTGCTGTCAATGTGGGGAAAATCTATCAAATTTCTTTCATATAAAATTTCTGACAATACAGGGCATATGAATTTTTCTTCTGTAGTGGCTCTTCTAAAGAACTCTTTGACTTGATGACATTCATTAATCAATAGGCATATTCTCAGAAGTCATTCCTACAGTAGGACAGCAGCAATGACTCCACTATTCACAGATCTGACTGAAAACTACATAAATATCCCATTAAACACTAAGTATATTCCAAACTCAATTGCTACCTTCCCTACATCCCCACAAATGCTCATGGCCACTTCAATGCTACCTGCCATAAAGGGAAGTATAATGAGAGCAAGCTGGAATGGAAAAACACGCTGATCTTAACTGACTGTAGTGAGTATATCTTTTTCACATTTAACATAGTACATCTTCAGGTAAACACATTGCTAGGGCCTTTCTCAGAGCCCTAAGGAAAAGATTAATGAATTGGTCTATATGAAAAAAATGAATTTTTGTTCATCTAAAGACACCATTGAGAGTGAAATGTGAGCCAAAGAGCAGGAGAAGATATATATATTAGATGTAATCAGCAACGGACTTGTATCTGCAATACATAAAGAACTGCAAACCAAAAGGAAAAAAACAGAGAACCCAATTTTTAAAACTGATGGCTTACAAAAGGGGAGGATATTCAAATGTCTAACAAGTATATGAAAACATTATTATAACAATTTATTAATAATCATTAACATTATTCACAAAGGAAATGTCAATCAAAACCACAAAGAGACACCCATAAACACCCACCAAAATGCCTAAAATGAAAAAAGAAACACACCCGACTATATCAAGTAGTTGTTGAGGATATGGAGTAACTGGAACTCTCATACATTGCTGATAGGGATGGAAATTGGTACAACCTCTTGGGGAGACTTCCTGCAGTGTCTACTAAAGCTGAATGTATCCATAAACTAAGACATCCATAAACAACCCCACCCCTAGGAGCATATACTCAACGGAACGGAAATGAGTTTATATGGACACCAAAGGACACAAAGAAGAATAGTCACAGCAGCATTACTCTTCGTAGCTCTAAGTAAAAACAATCCAAATGTCTACCAGTGATAGAATGAGTAAATGAGAGGTGGTATTTTCATTCACTGGGATACTAGAGAGAAATGAAATTGAGTGAACTAGTTCTACATGAAGTAACACGGGTGAACATCATAAAGATAATATTGAGGAGGAAAAGCCAGAAGTAAAAGAATACATATGATATGATGCCATTTATATGAAGTTCAGAAATGGGCAAAATAAAGAGAGAATGTTGGCTACCTTTGGAAAGGATGGAGGGGGTAGTCATTGGAAGGGGGCATGGATGCTGGGTAATGTTCTATGTATTTAGTTGCTTATTACATGGATGTGTTGATGATTGTGCACTTTTATGTATGTATCTTACACTTCAATAAGAGTTTTATGTATGTATGTTATGTTACAATAAGAATTTTATTTTTAAAAGGTTAGCTATTATCATCATCATTATTATTATAAGGGACTGGTGAGGAAAGCAGCTTAGGGTTAATTCATACTATATATGTTTCCTCAGACCCTCCCCTAACATTTGAGGGGCCTGGAATGAGGATACCTCTAGAGTATACCCAAATACCATTTATATAAATATTTAAAAGTTATAGATCAGGCTGAGACTGTTCACTAAAATATGCTCTATCTTCCTACTTGGAGAAATATGCCTTTATACTGCCCTTGAAGGCTGGGTGAGAATTTAGAATTCCCAGTTTCCTCCAAGTTCAGAGCTGTCAGTAACAGCCCAGGGAGAGGCAGCCCTCAGTCCCCAGCCTCCAGCCCACTCTGCCTCTCTTCCCATCTCTGACTCTCTGCAAGGAACCTCGTGCATTCCCGTGGACATGCCAGCCTGCACAGGCAAGCTCCTTCCACACTCCCAGCAAACAGCTACCCCATGGCCACCCCTCAGGTCCAGGGATACATAAACCATCAGCGTGGCTCAGCTTTGGGAGGACAGATCTGAAGAAGCCTGCAAGGCCCTGGGGACAGACTCAGGGACATTGTGGCAGAGGATACAGAGTCAAGGATACCAAGAGCATGGTGTAGGAGGATAGCATGCAGCTTTGGAGTGGATGTATGTCCTTGGCCTCACGGACTCCTCTCTCGGTGTGCAGGCGCACGGGCAGAGGAAGGTCAGAACAGGACCCTCCAAAGTGTGGGCCAAGGGTAGAGTCTCTTGCCCAGTTGTAAGGGAAATAGTGCATTTTCTTATAAAAAGCCAACTATGCATTTTCAACCATTAAAGAAATAGAGGGAGACAGAGATAAACATACATATAGAGAGAAACAGTGAGAGAGGCAGAAAAAGATTTCTAAGTAGAATGGGGTATACCACTCAATAAGCATATGTCCTGATACAAATCTCCCTTCAGGTTATAAATACAATAAATATGGGGATTTTTGATTCATTTTTCTCACTGCTATATGCACCCAGAGCCTGTTCCTGGTAGGACTCAATAAATATTTGACCAAAAAATGGATCTGCATTTCCCTCAGTTGTTATCAGGTGCTTCTTCTAGCGTCAGCATCTTGCTAATGCCAGTGTTTAAAGACACAGCACAAGTATTTTGAACAACAGTGAAAAGGGGGTGAAGTCTGCTGGCCCCAGATTGAAGAGTTTGGGATTACAGACCTGAAACCTGGAAAGGCCCTTATTTGTCCTTTAGGCAAGCATCTCAGGGAATCCAAGCACCCCAGAAGCTGGGTGCAAATCTGGGTGTACAAATGTTCATTTTTCTGGTGAGATGTCCAGAGCTTTCATACAATTTCTAAGGTGTCCATGACTCCCAAAATGTCAAAAGCAGAGCTGTCAGTGACAACTCTTGTTTCACAGATGGGAGGTGTGTAGCACGAGGAATTGAAGCAATTCAAGTTCACTCAGAGCTCTACTTACATCTACTGATTCCTGAAGCTTCTTTTTATTGCCTCATAACAGAACTCACGTCCTCAGGTGGAATGGGGTAGGAGACATCATTAAGCTCTCCTTTGCAAGGGTTCTCAAATGTAGCCACACATTAGAACCCTAGTGATTTCAGGTGGGGAAGGTGTTTCCCACGTGCAGCCCCGGTTGCAAATCACTAGGTTAGAATATTTCCCTCAGAAGTGTGCTGTGGACATGGTGGGGTGAGATTGTAGTGCCAAATCCTGTTCCAGGAGTCTCCTCATCCCAGAATTTTGACTGTGAGGATCCAGAGTTTAGATACCAAGGAAAAAGACCTAAATGAAAAATAAAGTTCCACTCTATTAATGGATGAGCAGGTGCCCCATTACCCCACGGTCAGTCATGCAAGTTAGCCGTTTCTGGTAAACAGAGCCCAATAGCTGAACTTTAGCTGGGAAACCCAACTAGTACTTCCTATTTCTTTGCCCCTGAAAAGATAATATAGCCTACAGAGCACACCCCACCTGGCTGACCTACACGGGTACAGGTGAAGAGGCTGGCACAGGGATGGGAGGATGGCTGGGCTTGCAGGGCAGGGCTGCCTGGTCTCTGTCGTACCCAGGGCTGCATATTCTCTTACCTTACCAACTGTACAGAAGAGAAGAAGTGGAAGAAAGAGAACGTTGACCAAGTTACCTCCCAGACCCTCTGTTAGTGGCAGGGGAAGCCCAGAAAAGTCCTGACCCTCTTCAGGAAGGATAAAGATTTTTTGTCCATGGCAACCTCAGTCACTAATGAAATGTGGCCGAGTCAATATCTCAGGTGCATCAAGTAAGCAATTACTTTCCTATTAGGTGGGGGAGGGGAAAAGGTGGGAATTAGAAAAGAGTGACCTGGCATGGGAAGGAGGAGAACATCTCACCTCAACAGCAAAGAGTGATGAGAGTTAACGTCAGGCTTTATTGGGCCGTAGAGGAAAGAGCTACTGACCTGTGTGGGGCAGAGAGTGAAAGGCCAAGGGCGGCTTTATGGAGGAAGTGCCTTTCTAGCTGGATTCTGAAGGAAGAATGCAAGTTTTCCAGATGAACAGGTGGAGGGAAGTGAATTTTCACATGCATTATGGCATAGAGGGTGAGTAATATGGTATTTGAGAGGACTGTAAGAGTTGAGTCTGACTAGAATGTAGAATGCGTGAAGGTGTATTTGTAATGGCTTATTAAAATCTAAGAATTAGGTGTGGCAACCACTCCATGAATATTGCTTAGGATGAATGAATTACTTAGCTGAAATTAAAGAAATTCTTTTCATCTTCTTGGTTTGGAAAATTTCCACTAATTTTGATCAGCTTCTCTTTTTTCACTAGACTTTGAATAATTCTCTAAGGACAAGACTGCTTTGAATTTGACCCAATATGAGTCACAAATAACAATGCCTGACTTTTCATCAATTCTGAATTAGTGCATTCTAAATACACTTTCTAGGCCTGAACCTCCACAGGAGAATCTCAGAATTACTGAAAGCTCTTGAATTGGCCCATGTATAAACAAAGCGTAATCCCCAGAGTGGAGATGTCTTGTGCAGGTTACAAAGAAAATGTTCTTGCGATCAGCTGTTGATGCCAACACTGACAAGGTCCCCTATGGGGGTGTGTGGTGAAGTAGAAGTCTTTGGAGCCAAACAGGCCTGGGTTTGAATCCCTGATCAACCATTTACTGGCTAAGAGCTTCAGCAGCTCATGTTGCCCCTCTAAGCTTTGGTATTTGGTACATTAATAATGAGAAATAGGGGCTTCCCTGGTGGCGCAGTGGTTGGGAGTCCGCCTGCCGATGCTGGGGACACGGGTTCATGCCCCGGTCTAGGAGGATCCCACGTGCCGCGGAGTGGCTGGGCCCGTGAGCCATGGCTGCTGGGCCTGCGTGTCCAGAGCCTGTGCTCCACAACGGTAGAGGCTGCAGCAGTGAGGGGCCCGTGTACCGCAAAAAAAAAAAAAAAAAAAATGAGATATAATACTTATCTCATGGAATTGTTGTGAGGATTAAGCTGGAAAAATGTTTGTGAACAGACCATCCTGGCCAAGGCTCTTTTTATTGCAAGGAACAGGAAACCACTGAAACTAGTTCAACTGAAATCAAGGAACAGAAAATAAAATAGTCCTTGGGGAGTAACCAAGAACTGGATTGCTGGAATCCAGGTACATGCTCCGTCTCCCAGGAGCCACAGAGTCTGCCTTATGGGGTCTCCATCTGTTCCTCTTTGTACATTCTCCCCTCTTTGCTCTCCACAGACTGGTGTCCTTAGCTTTCCTCAGCTCCTTTCCACCTCTCACTCCTTCCCCCTTCTCTAGACCTTTCTACACCCCGGCCTTTCCACAGAAAGTCCTGTTCAGCTTTCTGGTGACCAATGCTATATTTCTGGGAGAAGAACTGGATCAACTGAGTTTAGGTCCAGTGTCCACCCCTGGTCCAATGATCTGTGACCAGGATGTGAGACTGTCACGTAGTATAAACATGGCCCTGGCTAGCCCACCTCTTCAGTTC
Organism: Aethalodelphis obliquidens; assembly: GCF_003676395.1. Classification (NCBI taxonomy): domain Eukaryota; kingdom Metazoa; phylum Chordata; class Mammalia; order Artiodactyla; family Delphinidae; genus Aethalodelphis; species Aethalodelphis obliquidens. Next base: position 49,802,275 of record NW_020837952.1, read on the forward strand.
TGTATGGGGGTGATTCCTAGAGACAGGGCCTGCAGGAGTGCAGACACCAAAACATTTCAGATGCATCTTGCACAACAAACATTATCCTCCATCTCTTTCCCCTCTCCTTACTCTACCAGAGCAGGTTTCCATAATGAGCCCCATACAAATTTATGATTAACTTTAGGTTTTCACTTTTACTTGGACTATACCTCTCAGTAAGGATATCCTACTCAATCCACCCCTCCCTCCATCCACCCCTCCCCTCATCCACCCATCCCTCTATCCATCCATCCCTCCATCCCTCCATCCCTCCCTCCATCTATCCTTCCATCCACCCATCCCTCCCTCCATCTATCCTTCCATCCACCCACCCACCCATCCCTCCATCCATCCGTCCCTCTATCTGTCCATCCCTCCATCCACCCGTCCCTCCCTCCATCCACCTGTCCCTCCCTCCATCTCTATCTTCCTTTTATCTTCTATGTCCTCTAGGAAATCTTCAATGATATCTTCAACCCCTCTTGATCCTCTTCATTTCTGACAATTCCTTATAGTCTGTAGCATAAAATTTCACACAAAATTATACAATGGTTTGGATTTTTCTCTCAATCACTTTTAAGGTGTTAGTCTTATAGTTTCATCTAGATTATAAATGCATTCAGAGCAGAGAGTACCATGGGGCTAAGAACAGAGAGGAACAAAGAACGAATGTTCAATGAATGGAGAAAATTCCAGCACAGTAAAAACTCTATAGCTGGAAGGGATTTCAAAAATAATTTAGTCTAATCTCCTTGATTTCAGAAGAACTGAGATCAAAATAGAAGAAGTACTTTGGGTTGATTGAATATAAAGAATGAAATGGAGACTAAATGTTATATATGTAACAGAAGAATCCTCTGCAATCATACTATGGAGTAGCATCTGAAGAATCACAATACATTTGACCTGGAAGGGAACTTAGAGGTGTGCTAGGCTGTGCTGTTCAGATTTATGGATGAGGAAAGCCTCTCCCACGAAAAGGAAGTGATTTGTCCAAGCTCATCCACATATTCAGTGGCAGAGCTGGGATCAGGCTCTACATCTCCTGCTCACTCCTATGATTTTCCCTTGCCCTCCACTGTCACCAAATCCTTGCCAGTAGCATTAGGTATTCTCATTCCCTCCCTAAACCATGCACCTGGCACCACGAAAGAGGTGAGCACCAGACTCATTTGCCCTTCACAGTCATTTTCTGTATTAGCTGCCCTGACCCGTTCCTTGCACTGTAGTCCTTTTTGGCCTCCTCTTCCTCCTGTCTGTTTTACCTCTGCTCTCCTTGTCACATTTTGCCTTGCCTTGCCCTGTGGACTAAATGGTTGGTCCTGTCTCCTTGGCTGTAACTGATTTTGCTCCTGACCTCTGGCTGGTGTAAATACCCTTCCCAGTTCAGCCTGGCCTCAGGAATGGGTATTGCCCACTATTGGCTAATTTGTGCATTGATTCAATACAAATGTACTGTGCATGTCCTCTGTGAGAGGTTCTGAATTCTGAGGGATTCAGAGATGAAGAACACTTAGTCCCCACCTCAGTAGGCTCACAATCTGGTGGTGAGAGGTAGACATTTTAAGACAATGTGACGTGTGTATTCATTTCAGAGCTTTATTCATAAGGGAGCCCCAAACAGAGCCTGGAGTGGTGGAAAGGTGACCATTCATGGAAGACTTCCTGGATGAGGTGTCCCTAAGATGAGGCATTAAGAACAGATTGGTGGATAAGTGTTAGCAGATTGGGCAGTAGGGTAGGGGAGAATGGATATGCAGTCAGAAGGAATAACACAAGCAAAGACATAAAAGTATGAAATAGCAAGGAGCATGAAAGAAATTACAAGCATCCTGACGTCCTTGAAGGATAAAAGGAGGGCAATGGGCAGTGTGAGATGAAGCTGATGAGGTGGGTAAACCAAATGGGAGGGCCTGTCTGCAAGTAAGATAATTCTACTGTTGGGACTTAGGGCACTAATAAATGACACCCATGTTCCCTTCCCAGGTTCCTAGTTAATTGAGAAAAACCCAAAGAAGTCATCCAGATGGAAATTAAAATGTCAGGTTTATTGCTGATGAAATAAGCATGGCTTAGATCTGGCCAAATTGCTTGCTAACACTTCCCAGTACTGAACTTAATTCCCAAACACAGGCGTCTCCTACAGGGACAGACCTGCTTAGAGCTGATGAGCATCTGGCCCCCGGAGAAAGAGAGAGATGAAACTGAGCATGCTCACCTCCTTGTCCTAAATTTGCCAATCAGATAAGGCACTCCTCATCTGGGAGAAGAGGGAAGAACTGTTACTTGAATGGTGGTCCCTCTACTTGGAAACATGAAGCAAGGGGAAAGGAGGTTCCCACTTAAAATATATGCACCATTTACTGAGCACCTACTGTGTGCTGCCATGCAGAATGCCCTGGTTCCACAAACTGGAACTGGACAGAATCAGAATTAGGTTGGGAAGATTCTCTAACAGAATGGGTAAAAGGACATGGAAACCTCCACCCTAGAATGTCAGGATTGAAAGAAATCCAAAACCTCATTGAATCTTGTTTTCCATCAATGCTTGAAACTATCTATAGCATCTTATCCTTGCAAAATGGCCATTCACCCTCTGCTTGGATGTGTCATTGACAGGAAACTCATTATCTCCCATAGCACAGACACAGCAGAGAAAATGGCTGGGGTGGGGCTATCTACCTTAGATGGGGTGGGGCTCCCTAGAAGATAATGCCCACAGTGTTTGTTTTCACCTTCTACTTTGCTGAAATTTTCACAATTTTAATTTACTGTGGAACAAAGAGAAAACACTGCTTTATAGTTTCCATGTTTGCTTTGGCGGACTTTTGACAGGTCTATGGAATATCCAGTTCTTACCATTTTTTTCCTTCTAGGACAGTCAGACGTTATTTTGGGATGTTGTAGGAAAGGCAGCCCCACCCCCACAGAGCTCCTGCCGCTGGGTTTATGTGGATCTATGACAGTCCATTCTGTTCTGACTTTAAGAAAGTTCCTCCTGACTTTGAATCTCCATGGTCTCTTGGTAGCTCTCACTGTGGTCTTGGTTGCAGAGCCTGAAGCATTGTGGGCTAGTTCCGGCATCCCCCTCTCCTCTGGCAGACCGAGCTGGTCTTCGAGATTCATCAGATGTTGAGAAATACAACACACGAGTTCGTCTTCTGAGCCCAGCCCTGACTGTCCAGTTACAACCCCTTAGAGATCCACGTGGAGACCAGACTAGACATGGATGGCACAGGCCTCTACGCTTATACGGTGCTGCAGCCAGAGTTCTATGACCTTGTATTAGAAACCTTCCTCAAAGGAGGGGCTGCAGCCCATTAATCAATATCCTTTGGGCACAGTCATTTGGCCAGTTATCCATCCACCTAATCCAACTACCATCCATACTCTACAGCTCTATCTAATCTCTAAATCTCAAGGATATATCAAGAGACCCTGACAAACCCCTGTCTTAACTGCTTAAGCACAACTACAGGAGACTTGGAACCAAATAATCCAGGTTTGGATTCTAATACCAACACTTACTTTCTGTTGTGTTTCATGCAAATGACTCAATGTCTTTCAGTCTCAGATTCCTTATCTGTAGATTGAAGATAAAAATCTTTCCTGCTTCCTAGGATTATGGTGAGCATTAAGTGTGGTAACATACCTGACTCACAGGGTTAGCAGAGCAGAGTGGTTACGCTTGCTGTTGGCTTCAGAGTCAGGTTACCTGGGCTCACAATCCATTTCCACTGCTGACTTAATCCTGAGGGACAGAGGTGAGGGTGTGCCCTTTAATAAATGTATTTTTTTATGTTCGTGTTATGTGAAACCTTCCAAGGAGCAGGGCCCGGGGCAGAGGTCCCATCAGGCCAGGTCTAACAGAAGCACTGGAATTAAGAGTGGAGGGTGACGTGCAAGGGTGTGTAGCAATCTTTTCTTTTGTTTTATCTTGGTGAGAGAGCTTTGGTGTGATGATGTCTAGTACAGTGCCTGCCCGGTGGTAGGTGCTCAGTAGTAATAATAACAACAGCAAGGATAGCAGCCAATATTTCTTGAGTGCCTACCAAGATCCTGGCATTGTTCTAAGTGCTTTATATAAGATTCTATCATTTAACACTTGCAACAGCCTTATAAGGTAGAGAATATTAATTGCCTGATTTCATTAGAAGTTAAAACACAGAAAGGCTTTAATTTACTCAGAGTCATATATAGCCAGTAACTAGAAAAGCTGGGAAGCAAACCTATGCAGCTTCATGCTAGAGCCATACTCTTAAGCACTTTACTATTCTGCCCCAAGCATTTTTGTGTTGTTATTGAATTGCTGAGCAGGAAGAGTGCTGGGGTGGGGTAGCTTATTCTGAGGATGGGGGACAGGGTGACGCCAGGATGCATGGGTTCGTTCCAGATTGACAAGTGAAGAAAAGTAGCTCTTTCATTTTCCTAGAGAATCAGTGTAGGTTGCCATGGGAGGGAAGAAGATGGGAGTACAGAAGGGAATTCTATTTGAGTGGTGCAGACTGTATTTCACTGGAGCGTCCACCTCCCCTATTCCATCGTGGGCATGTCCAATCAACTCTACCTCTGCAGTGTTTCCCAAAGACTTTTCCTCTTTAGTCTCCAGCCACTGCCCTAGGTCAGGCTTTTATAATTTCTCGCTTGGACTTTTGCTTTCATCTCTTAAATGTGATCCTTGCTTCCTGTCTCTGCACCTTCTAATCCATCCTCTGCTCAGCTACATATAAAACCTCTAACGTCTCCCCACTGCCTACAAGAAAAGGTCAAATCCTGGCATGAAATTCAAGCTCCTTTGAGGACCTTCCCTAGCCCATCATATTTATCATTTCAGATTCCTCTTTAAATACTACTCACATCTCCCTTGTAGCCTGAAACCCAACCACAGAAACTTACTCTTTGTGCCCCTAATACACCACACTTCCAGGATTTTGCATAAGTCCCTCCCTCTTCTTTCAATGCCCTTTATCTCCCTTCTCTGCCTAGTAAAGTCCTACAGTAGCAGAGATGATTAGCTGGTCAACAGAAATGGCATAACCCTTCCATACTGCAGAGTTGCTGCCCATGGAGATGGGACCATGCAACTAGCACCAATGGAATATAAGCAGAAATGTACAGCACTTCAGGCTGATGTGGTCTCTGTTTGGGGTTCACAATCCTTTGCACACTTTCTCTTCACTCAGTGGCCACTGGATTCAGAGTATCTGGAAAGGACTCTGAGGCCTCAGTGGACAGTGGAGCCACTAGATGGAAGAGCCTGCACCCCCTGTGTCACCAGGTGATGGAGAGGTACCCCCTGAGTCACCCCCTGAGTCACCAGGTGATGGAGAGGTACCCAGGAGAGCCTCCTGACCAGTTATGTCTGTATTCGCTTCTGCGTGAGTATGAAACTTCTATTTGTGCTAGTCCCCTGAGATTTGGGGATTTACTTGTTACCACTGCACAGCACACCCTATCCTGACTTACACTTACTCTCTCTTCGAGGTCCAGGCCAAAGGTCACCTCCTCTCTGAAGCTTCCCCTGACTCCCCTGTGCAGGTGGCGTTAGCTACCACTCCCTGGACCATGCTCCTATTGTTCTATGAACCTACAGCTAAAACCCCATTCACCAGACTTATATTGTAACAGTTTCTTTTGGTCTATCTTCTTCATTAACCTGAGAGCTCCTTCTGTGCAGAAATCATCTCTTAGTATTTCTGTAATCTCACATTGCTTAGCACAATACCTGGCAATTCGTTGACTGGGTAAATGAATGAATAAACAATTAATGAATTAACTGATTAATGAATTAATATTTGTCTGTAACTAAGTTGGATAGGAAATATAAGGTGAGGCCCTTTGGGGTTCAGGTAAACCTGCCTAATGGAGGTTAGGAGTATAGCAAGCATTGCTAGTTTCCTGTCTAATATTCATTCTCTGTCTTCCTTACTAAAGAACCCTGATTTTCTTCAGGGTAGCAACACACCCAGGTGAAAACAGCTACATTCCTAGACTTCCTGCAGCTGTATTTGGACATAGAATGTATAAACTTTTATTGGGAAAGCTTTTATATTTCTGATATAGATACCACCTCTTCCTGCTTCCCTCTGCTACTCCCTGGATGGAATGCAGAAGTCATGGCTAGAGTTATAGCAGCCATCTTGTGTCCATGAGAATGAAAGCTAATCATCTATGGCTAGCAGAGAAGACAGGAAGATCCAGGATCCCTGATGGCATTACAGTCTCCACACAGCCGGAATTGCCTTCTTCCAACATTCAGTTGTGCGACAAAGGTAAACATTGTGTGCTTAAGCTACCACAACTTGGAATTTCTGTTGTTTAAGCTAATGCAAACCAGTTGATATTAAAAGGAGAATTCCGAAGCACTGGTAATCCTACCCTCTACTTGGCCAAATTTAAATTAATGACAACCCCTTCAAAATAATGGATGGTGAGCTAGATCTAAATTCTTTGATTCTCTAAGGGAATTTGATAAATCTGAGTAAGTTAAGGATAGATTAAGTCCTTAGATAGCTGGGTAGCCTGGAAAATCTTATGTTTCTCTGATGTATAATATATACATTTGGAACTGTCATTTTCTAAGCACCTAGAATATAGCATGCTAAATGGTAAACGAGTTACAATAAGTTAAGTTGCACAACAACCTGATAATGTAGATATTTTAAACTTCTATTTGAAGATATGAGGAAATTAGGCCTCAACAAGTTTACTTACCCAGTGCCACAGAGAGGTGAAGCCAGGATTTGAACACACAGTTTTGACTCCTAAACTGTACCCTTAATCATTATTATACTTGCTTGGACTAGTAGGCACTTGATAGATTTTCATTTAATGATCATATGAATAAGTGAATACAACTATCCCTTTCTGTTCTAATATCTGATATTGCTATAGATATGGGGGTCAAGGCTTAATTAATCTGTGTTGGTCAAGAATATTTCCCTGCAAGTAGAAGAAACTCAATTCAAACTAGTTTAAGAAAATTTTTAAAATGCATGGGGTAAGGGAGGGATATGTAATTTTTGGCCCTGAATAATCAAGGAGTTATATAGGCTAGTCTCCAAGACATCTGCCCCAAGGAGGCTCAAATGCTATTATGTCTCTCTGCTTCTTGTTCTGCTGTCTCTCCTTGTGTGGGCTCTATTCTCCCCTAGTGGGGCATCAAGCCACCAGCAGCTGCAGGTTCCGAATCTATGACCAGAATGAATGAAGCTGAAGGGCGATAGGTTCAGCTGATGTCACATGCTCATCACTGAACCAATCACTATGACCAGAAGAAACTGGCCTTCTTATTGGTCCATCTTGTGTGACTGTGGCAACCCCAGAGGCCAGAGTATGGAACATGGCTAGTAGCCTCTGTCAAGGGGTGGTCCCTCAAAAAAGGGAGGAACGTCTATCAGTTGAAAGAGGGGAACTGTGGAGACCTCCAAACCCCCATTAGTTGCCAACTACAGAACCCAGCCTCCAGTGTCTAAGTGTCTGTCATCCCTTCTAATTCTGAGAGTTCTTTCCTGCCACAGAGGAAACGGTTCAGAAAAGAAAAAGCCAGTGGGAAGCTAATTCTTTGTAGGAGCAGAAGTTCATACAATGCATATTAATACAGACTCAGAGAATATGTGCTGAGGCCTGACTCAAAGAACCCAAATCTGGGTGGAGAATTCTGAAGGAAGGCAATAGCTGAGTCAGCCTTGACAAGAAACCCAAGGAAAATGCCAGAAGGGAAGACAATGAACCGGTTTAGCAAGAAGTTGGGAAGACTTGGCGGATGTGATTTTGCTTTTATTCACAAAACTCATCAAGTTCCAGTAAATAATCAGCTTGTGAGCAGGTTAAAGGGCAGTGGAGGTGGCCTCTGGGTTTGTACCTGTGCAGGTTTTCAAGGTGTGCAAGTCTTTTCCTTGACTGCCTTCATCTCTGTCCAAATAAAAATGAAAGTCCCCTTTCAATCCCCTTTTGTAGTGAAAGTACAATTCCTTTCACTATCCTTTGCTTTTCTTTCATTGTGCTTGGACCAGTTAGGATGCTTTGAACAGAACAATCAGGATGTTCCTAGAAAAGTTAGGTTGCAGTGAACAGAACACCTGACTAAATGTAACTTCAATAACAGCATTTTATGAGTCTCATGTAATAAGAGGTTTACAAACAATACTAGGGTTGGTGCAGTGGCTCAATTGTGTGGTTGGGATGAGGGACAGGTGCCTTGTGCCCCTTCCTGAAGTTTCCTTCCATTTGAAGGAAGCTTAATCACTGTAACTCCTGCTCTCTTTCTTCCCCTTTATTCTCTCTGTCCCTGGCGGGGAAAAGTGGCTTATCTGTTTGGTAAATTTGGTCAAGCTCCTCTTGGGACGGAACGTACCACACACAGCCCTTGGTCTCTGCTGCTCTGGGTGTGAGCTCTAACTTGGTGCTAAGTCTGCCTAACCTGGGGGCTCAGACCCAACTGGTTCTTGCATTAAGTTACATCCTCATAGTTAGCATTTATCAGCAACCAAGGTGATATTTTCCCCTTCATCTCTGCCTCCATTATCCGATTTCTAAATTTGTTCAGAACTCAGAATGGGAAAAAGGGAGCTATTCATTGGGTTCAAACAGATGCTATCAAGAACCAAGCTATGTTCAGTCTGCCTGCTCTGCCATCATCAGTCTGTCAACAATGTGTCCCCTTGGTGTCACAAGATGACTGCCACAGCTGCAAATATCACATCACCACATGACTGCATCCCAAGCAAGAAGGATGGAGAAAGGGGCAAAAGGGATTTTCTCTTGAAAATATTTCTTAGAAGCCCCCAGTAGACTCTCCCTTACAACCTATTGGTCAGAACTCGGTCACATGTCCACTCCAGACCAATGACTGGCAGAGAGGAATGGAAGTATCATGACAGTTTAGTTCAATTCAACTAAATGATGTTGAGTCACTCAGAACCGGGGATATGGCCTCTCAAACAAAGCAGGGCTCTGTTAGCAAAAGAAAGAAGGGAGCGATGATCTCAACAGGCAGCTACTAGTGTTTGTTGCATTAACTATTCACAATTTATGGTTGACTATTTGTCGGTTTGACAATTCATTAATGATCTGACTATCCTTTCCAGCCTAAGTCCCAGGAGGCAGGATGGGCGGCTGTGTTGTTCAGTGCTGTGTCCTCAGCACCTGTTATAGTGCCTTCCACAAAGTCGGGGCTCAATAAATATTCATGAGAACGTATGAATAATTACATGCTCAGAATTGCTGGGCACTGTAGTGAATACCAAGCGAAATGTCAGACACACTCCTTGTTTCAAAAGACTTTATGGTACAGATGAGGCAAGACTAATATATTTAAATCCTTTTCTATCAACATGAGACAAGGTGTCTCCCTTCCTTCTTCCAAATAATACTTATCAGGTGTCTACTACTTGCAGACACAATGACAGGTGCTGGGGATGTAAGCAAGACCCGATGGTGAGGGTGAGTGAGGGAGATGAATGAAGAAACCACCATAATAAAGACAAGTAGGGTGGCTGGGGGAGCATAGGAGAGGAAGTTCTGTATTTCTTCTTTGCCCCCAAATCCACAGGTTCCAGCCCAGGGCCTCGTACCTCATAAACACTCAAATAATAGTGGCTATTGATTGTTGCAGGGGAAAAAATACACACACACACACACACACACACACACACACACACACACACACACA
>NW_020837952.1:49811978-49905969 GCF_003676395.1 Aethalodelphis obliquidens
ACACACACACACACACACACACACACACACACACACACACACACACAAACTTATCAAACATTTAGGGCAGGCATTGTTGATCCACTTTGCAGATCAGGAAATTGAGACCCAGAAACACTAAATGACCTTCCACAAATAACAAGGGACATAACCAGGAGGAGATCCCGGCTCTGCTCATGGCTTACTCCTTGTTTCTGCTCCTCCCTGCTTTCCTGGTGAGGTGACCAGGTGACATCAGATTCTTAGTCTTGGGAGTTGTTCTGTGTCTGGCGTCCTCGTTTGACCCATGAACGTCTAGACCCATCTTCTCACATGAAGTTCAGAAAGCAGCAGTCACTTCCCTCCTGTCGTTTCAGCTATAGCAGCCCAGCACGCGCAGACGGAGACAGCCAGTGCTGGGAGACCAAGGTCTAAACGTGTAAGATTTATTTTTCTCCTTTTCTTTTAATGACAGTATGTCTTTTGTATTTAAGCACTAGTTATAATTAGTCACTTCCTAGAAAGTGTGCAAACATCACAGCACAGCTGGGAGCCTGCATAATTTAACCACGATTGCTCATTTAACTTCACAATCTGGGATTGTGTGGGTTTTACAACAGATACCTCCAACCCTGGAAGGTGGGGAGGAAAGTCCTTTATCTTCTTATCAGAATCTTTCTCCTAGTGCTCTGCACAAGCCTTTGTATGGATTTATAAGATTTCACATGAAAATGCTAACGATCAAAATATTTAAATACTATTATTACACTAAGCTTTCAAAGAGGCTTGGTTTGCCAATTCCCAGCTATAATTTTTATACTTTAACAGGTATGAATAAACTGTTCTCTAACTTGGGTATACAGGAAATAGCATTTTTAAATTTCCTTTAAATCACCTTCATTATGACACTAGACCCTTATTCCCCTGGGATGTGGAAAATTTAATCTCAGACTTTATTGGAACGTCTTCAAGTTCCAAGGCTTTAACAGGACCTGGGAGACTGAAGTGGTCGGACGTCCTTACTGTCCAAGCTCGTGGGGGAGAGGGGACCTTGAGGTCCAGAAGTCCCTGTTTCTGGGCCAGTCATGGGGTTTGGGGGTTTTTTCCTGATGGGGCCAGGGTTTCCCTGCCTCAGGCACACCGAACAGTCATCCTCTCTGAAGCTCTTCCATCTTCTAGACTAGGCCACAGAACAGTGCGTGGGGCTCCATGCATGGAGGATCCACGTCAGTACTCCCCTCCCTGGCTGGGCAAGTCATCCTCTTTCCAGAGTCTCTCTATCCTCTCTTCTCAAAGTCTCTCTGTCCTCCTTGGCGTTTTCTCTTCAAGTGGCTGAGGCTTCAATAAAAGATTGGAAAAGCTCTCAGCTCCAGGTTGCTTCGGCTCTTCCACCCCGTAAGCAAGCACGCAAGTCCACCTGGCTCCCTGCTGTAACTGCAAGGAGGGAAAGGTTTAGGAAGAACAAACACAAATTCATCTCTTGCTATATGATCCTGCCACATTAGGTAATCCTCACCAACCAGTAGTTTTTTTTCTCAGCCTAGAGAGATTAATTTACTAAGAATACCCTATATATTTATTCAAGCAATATTAGCATCTCATGTGCAGTGCAGTGTGCTGTCTACTGCAGGCACAGCCATGTAATGCAGTGCATTATTGTTCCCAATTCTTCACCCATCCCTGTACCTGTGCCCTTTGCAACTGTCCCTACTAGAGGCGGAGTATGTTGCTCCCCATGTTACTGAGGTCAGGCTTGGCCATGTGGCTCACTTTAGCCCATGGGGTGTGGACAGAAGTGACTGTGTGCCAATTCCAAGACTTGGCCTTGAGAGACTTTGTTTGCTTTCAATGCCTCTTGCACTTCTGTCAGTGCCATGAGAAAAACACGCCAGTGGTTCTAAAGAATAAGAAGTACTGTCAGCTTGGAGTTAAGTTCAGTGGAGACCAGCCTAAATGTATCAAACTGCAGCCAACCTGTGGCTATATGAGTGAGAATAAATAATTGTTGTAAGTTACCATGTTAGGGCATTGTTTATTATGTAGCATTAGCTGACTGATACAAGTGGTGAATGAAAAAGACATGATCTCTGCCCTCATGGAATTTATAGTCTAGAGGGAGAGGCAGACATTAAACCAATTATTACACAAGCAATTTTAAAAATTATAATTGTCATGAGTGTCATGAAGGAAGTACACTAGAATACATAGTGCTGAAAGAGTGTGTAACAGGAACATATAGTCAAGTCTTTTTTTTTTTTCCCCCAGGTGGAAGGTAGTTCTAGAAAGAGTAACACTGAGGTTTCCTATCTGTAGCTAACTAATTATACTGTCAAATTCCTTCAGATAGTTGACATTGTTGCATTTGTACGAACGTTTTAAGCTATCTTAACCCTAAGAAGGAGAACAACTAAAATACACGAATAGATACTGATGATGTGTGCATGTCTATGGCGGAGCTCTGGAGCATTCAGGTAGTATGAGATTTGATGTGGTCTCTAGCTACTGGGGTTGGGGGAAGCAATATGCAAATTTAACAATATGAAGTGGTATACTATTAGTCTCAGAGTGTCCCAGGTAAACCTTGATGGACAGGTGAGCTACACATCGCTTGTGGCCTGCTTCTTTTCTTTCCCTTTTCTATCCTAGGAGAAAGCAGTGTATGTGCCCAAAGATTTGGGAGTTGAGAGCCTTTTTAGGCAAAATCCCATGGGGATATGCCAATAACATGTTCTGCAGATGCAAGTGGTCTTATGGGAGTGGGTACTTCAAATTCATTAATGCCCACAGTACAAGATGGAATAGGAGATGCAAATAGAGCCAAGTGGGGCAGTGAATAAAAGTGGATGTCAGTGCCAGACCAGCCTAGGTTTGAGGTGCCACTTAGTAGTATATGATCTTAGGGAAGTGCTGTAACTTCTCTGAGTCTCATTTTCCTCCTCTGGGAAATGGGAATGACGACTATGGCTGAGGCTGCTAGAGTTTACCAATATCTGCTTCTGCTCCTTCCTGGGCACACAGCCTGACTGTACTTGATTGAGTTCTGGTGCCTAGAATGTAAGTGGAGGTGATGTGAGCTCTTCCAGGACTGGTTGATATAACTCTCCCATGTGCTGTCCTCATTCTCTCTCTTTCCCCATCTTGCAGCTGAATAGAGAGGATCCTGATACCCTAAAGGAGGGTCCAGCCACAAGGTGGAAGGATCCTGGGTCCCTAAATGACTGCATAGAGCAGAGCTTCCCCTCTTAACCCAAATGACCTAACCCTTGTGAGGTGAGCAAGATATAAATTTTCATCGTGTTCAACTGCTGGAATTTTAGGGGTTGTCTTGTTATAGCCATAAACTTATCCTGATTAATCCAGTCATCTATTTTGCATGATTGTTGTGAGAAAGCTTGTGAAATGCCTAGCTTAGGTGTTCAATACATGGTCCCCTTGTTACTGTTAAGATTATTAATAAGTCCTATAAGAATGGTGCCAAACAAAGATCTGGGGCTTCAGGGGAGCATGGTGGTTTCCTGTCTGGCCCTCAGTTCCTTGAGTGTGGGCCCTGCCAAGCCACTGAGATTATACGAAGTTTAAGAAGCTGGGAGACTGGGCCTCGGAGTTTTCTGCTACCTGCCCAGAGGCCAGCAGAGTGATTGCTCAGTGCAGGAGACAGAGGAAATGAGAACAGCCTCGGAAATCGATGTACTCAGAAAAAAGCAATGCCACTGTCTCCAGAGGGTTCCCATTCTCAGAAAGCTCTTCCCTCTTTTCCCAGATGATGATTGATGCCGGAAATGGGGAGCCTAGACATGGCAAAGCCACAAAGTGCCTTCTGAATCAACCCCAGAACCAGCCTTAAATGCATTGTAGGATGCTGTAATTCTTGGAGAGCCAGCCATCTTTGACTGAGTATAAGTCTGGTGTCTGGTAAGTCAATTAAGTAGCATTTTTCACTTAAACAGAATACAGTATTCTCTAATCCCACACTTCCAACTTGCAGCCCAACTTTAAAAAATTGAGCTAGTTGCCAATTTTTAAAAACTGGAAGACTTCACATAAACATTTATATTTCTAGCATCGCTCTAAAAATCAAATGACCTGGTAATGCTGGGCCCACATTTCCAACTGGCAGCGGTTGGCTGCCGCTGAGTAGAAGCTGCCTCCATGAGATATGGCAGACATCGTAACATTGGCCACTGTATTTACCCAACCCTGTTTTACCATTTACACTACTTTCTTGGCCTTGATAGTCTCCCGAGTTTGCAACCCCTAGATTAACTTACGATAAACATGACTTCGGTATATGGTATAATTGTTGGTGATTATGACTTATGGTTATCATCTTTATGCCAATGGTATTTTAAATACACTCATTTATTTGTTCAAGAAATGCTAATCGGGCAGTTGTTATGTGCAATGCACAGTGCTGCATATTGCAGTGTTACAAAGATGCACTGTATTCTCAAGAAGTCCTAGTCCAATATGAGGGATGTAATACGTACAAAAACTATACTAAAAGCTACAAAAGTATCCATTTCTAGGGATGGAGAAGGGAAAGATTGCTTTCTCCTGAAAAGATAAAATAAGCCTTATGGAGGAGGAAGTATTTATGCTGGGCTTTGAAGATTTGGTATGAGTTAGGTGTGTAGAAATTGCAGGGATGGACTGCTAGGAAGGGGGAACTGCATGAACAAAGGCACAGAGGTATTCAAGTACTCAGTATGCACAAGGAATAAAGAATAGTTAAGTTTGATGGGACATAGGACTCATGAATGAACGTGGTGGCAAATAAACTGGAAAGCTGGATGAGACCAGAGCATGAAGGTCTTTGAGATAATCTAGAGAATTCAAACGATTTCTGTGGACAATGGGGAGCCACTGAGAGGTTTTGAGCAGGAGAAAGCCAGGCTCAGAACTGTGATTCAGAGAGAAGAGTTCAGAAATGATATGGAATGTAGATTAGTAAAGAAAGCGACCGGAGATTATTGCAACTTCCTAAAAAAAAAAAAAAAAAGTATCAAAACCAAGGTCATAGACATCCAAACAAGACAATGGAAGTGAGAGATATTAAGGATGTAAAGTCTCTGGGCTTTTATAAACAGTTGGTTGTTGGGGACAAAGAAACAACTAGAATCGAATGCTTCTGAAAAGTGAAGGCAAACATGGAGAGTTAGGAAGAAGTGGGACATGTAGGCAACTCTCTGAAGAAGTGTTGCAGGAAAGGAAGGAGGGCGAGCATGGCCCGGTGGAGAGATGGTTTTGTAATAGGGGTGCTTAAGCACGTTTGGATTCAGGGAGAGGCAGGGCTTTAAGAGGCAAGAGGGAGGAATCAATGAGGCAGGGCCTTGGAAGAAGCAGGAGGTGGGATCAGAAAACAGGAGGAGGAACAACCCTCAGATGCTGTCTGGCTGGTGAGAGTGACCCTTATCCAGATCAGCCACTGTTGGTCTCAGGACCATGTCTAACAGGTAGGACACATTGACCATTTACTTCTGCTGAGTGGAGTGCTGCTGGTTGATGCCTCCTTGTGCTGTTGTGGATGATGCCAGCCTGGGAGGCCATCTCTGGGGCGCTGGTAACACCAGCCTGACAGTTTCTTAGCTTCTGGCTATCCTTTTCAATCCATCACCTGAAAAGTGATTTCCAACCAAAGCACGTCATGCCCCATGGAACATGTTATGTTCTCTGGTTCTTCCCTACAACAGATGCAACTTACTAACCACAGCAGACTGTCAACACAAGGCTCTATAAAAGTTCTTATATATCCTCCCCAGGCCATGCTTTCCAGGCTGCTTCTATTTCCTTTTTGCTTTTATTCTCTGTTCTCCATATATGAATATGTTGGTGATTACAACTAAAAGCTGCACAGAGAGTGTTTAACACCTACGAAGTGTTTTCTCATTTGATTCTTCTAACAACCTATGTGGTGGGTATAATCATTAAACCCATCCTACAGATAAGGAAACTGAGGCTCAGAGAAGTGAAATATTTTGTGCAATCATTGACAGGTAATAAATTGCAGAGCTGGGATTTGAATACAAGATACAAGTTTCCAGAGTTTGTGTTAGAAGGAACTAAACCATCCAGACACTCCATCTGAATGATTGATTTTGAGGTTTCAGGAGTTTAGATTTAAGCAGCTTCAGTTTGAAGTGTATGTCAGTTATCTATTTCCACTATAATGCTGTGTAACAAATAACCAGAAAACCTCAATGACATGTGACAATAAACATTTATTAGCTAACAAGTCTGCACGGTCAGACTGTTCTGGGCTGGGCTGATCTTGGCTGGGCTCACTCACATGCCTGTGATCCGTTGTGTTTTGGCTAATCAGTTCTGCTAAGCTCACTTCCAGGTATGGGAACTGGCTGGCTGTTGGCTGATGTAGGATGGCCTTGAGATGACTGGGTCCCAGCTCTGATCCATGTCTTTCTCCTTCCAGCTAGCCCAGATATGTTTTATGATGACAGAGGAAGTAGAAACATGAAAGTGCTTTTCCAAGTCTCTGCTTGCATCACATTTGCTAACAGGCCTTTCAAGGTAAGTCATACGTCCAGCCCAGATTTCAGGTAAATCTTTATTGAGAATTGGAAAGTCACATGAAAAAGCACATGGATATAGAGAGGGGTGAAGAATTGAGGTTATTAATTCAATCAGCCTACCATGAGATGAATGTCCAAATTGAGACGTTCACATTTCTACAGATTTACTATAACATCAAAATACAGCTAGAAAGCAATGCGTTTCAAGTTCAGTGGCTTCCTGTGGCACTCAGAGTAAAAGCCGGCTCCTTCCCATGACTACAAGGCCCTCCATTAGCTGGCTGACAAACTCTGCAAACTCAGCTCTGACCACTCTCTTCGTCTCTCCCTGTGCTCCAGCCACACTGGCCTCCTTAGCTCTTCAAACAGGCCCAAATTTCCTGTCTCAGGGCTTGGCACGTGCTGTTCCCTTTACCTTGGAACCTTCCCCACCCCCACTCCTCACCCTTTGTTTGCCGCATCCTCTGCATCCTTTAGGACTAGGCTTAAATGTCACCTCCCCAGAGGGGCCTCCCTGCAACTCCTGAACCAAAGTTTTAGTCTCTCTCTCAGCCTCCTATTTGGACTCCTACTTAATCCTCATCACCCTTTGCAGTAACATGTTTTATTTGTATGCCCGTCTTTTTGTCTGTCTTCCCCACTGGACCACAAGGCCTAGGACGACAGGAACCACTTCTATCATGTTCACCATTGTATCCTTGCACCCAGCACAGCTCTTGATACATAGCAGGCCCTCATCACACACTGGAATGAATGAATGAGTGAAGATCTTGAATAGAGTGTTTTCTTTCTGACAAACTCCCAAAAATAGAGACCAAGCTGTCTGGACTTGGAATTCAAGGTCCTGCGTCCTCAGAGACACCCCCGTGACCTTAGACAGAATTTCTAGATGCTTGGCTTATCAGGGAGAGCAACAACACAGAATGTCTTTCCTCTTGTGTGGTAGGGGTAGGTGGTAGGGGTAGAGCAGGACCAGAGGAGCCATCCCAAATCCTTGGCCATGAGCAGGGGGGTAGAGCCATGGAATCTGTGATGGGGGAGGGTAAGTACCACAGAGCACTAGAGATGGATTCAGGGAATTGGAGCTCTAGCCCTGCTCTGCCCCTGTCCTGCCATGTGTCCTTGGGAAAGTCCCTTGGAACCTGTGTGCCTCAGTTTCCTCATCTGTGAAAAGGGAATAAGAATCTCCAGCTTGCAGGATAGATGCGAGGGTGAAATGCTCATGGCATAGGCACCTCTCTCCAAGGATCAAGTTCAGGGCCAGTTCAATGAGGATCAGTTCTCCATTATTTCTTCTTCCCTGCAAAGGTTCAGGGCGTTTCCCTTCCTTTTCATACCTTCTCTGGAGCACTCATCACTCTGGATCTATTTCCTAGCAGCACAGGGTTGTCAAACACTCTCATGTCAGACCAGGGAGCTGCACCTACTGCAGACAATTGAAGTCATTTCTGAGCAAGTGTAGGATGTTACTCAGCACCATCCCTAAGCCCGTGGACAGACTGGGGAAATGGTAGGAACATCGGCAAACACTGGCAAACGAGGCCCTTAAAGTTGGCCTGCTGATCCCTCCATGTCCAACAACTGGGTGTGGGGAAGAGAGTTAAACATATTGAGCACCCACTGGTGGCCTGACCCTCTGCTACACACATTCACACACATTTCCTAGTGCAAGTCTCACAATAATCCTATTAGTATCATCCCCATTTTACAGATCAAGAAGCTGAGGCTCGGGGACATCAGGTGTCTTTAGTCACTGTCCAGCTTTTATACAAATGACCTGCTGAAAATGTGTTAAGTTAAATGTCATAAGAGGTGAAGGAGGGGAGGCTTCCTCCCAGTTGCAGAAACACAGTGGAATTTCTAGTCATGCATCATCTTTGATGATATGGGTCCCTTACTTTGTACGTGTTCTTTCATCTTATTCTTTTCCTTCACCAATGGATATGGTCGGTCAGCTTACGTCAGTAAGCATCAACATGAGGCTGCAAATCCACTGATTTGTCTGCTCCATGTTCTCCCTCTGGGTTCTTAATATTGTGTTACATTTCTGAGAGCCATGTTTCTTAGTACTAATACCAATGTTATCAATTTTCTATTTTCCACTCATTTTTGTAGAACAATGAGGGCAAAATGATATAAAGTAGCTAACGTTCATTAAGCGCCTTACTGTTCTGTGCACTACCCGTAAAAAATGTGTAGTGCGTTCACAGTCACGTGTGCTGCGTGATCAAGTATTTTCCTGAAAAGAGAGAAATTCTGGTTTGATTAGACTTGGCTGAGAACCCAGTCCTCCACTAAGAAATTGACATGTCTGATGCTTTAAGGAATTTTCCGCAGACAGGGCAATGCCTTGCTACATTTTAAGCCTGTTTCTCCCTGCCACCCACTTGCTTCCAGTGCCAGGCTCTGTAGGACACTTTCCTGGCACTGTGTCATCTTTAGCCCTACACCTTCAGGTTACGATGATGGACGGGTGCCACAGTGGGTCATAGGAGTGCTCTGGAAGCCATTCCCACACTAGGTGGCAGGCAATAGCCTAACCACACACATATAAGACTGTGAACCGCAAAAATATACCCCTGGAACCAAATTAAATTGTTCCTCTTAGGCCAGACCCCCAAAATGCCCATAACCATTTCAATGCCTCCTGCGTGAGGGGAAGTAGGAGGAAAAGGAGGTATTGTTAAAATATATTTCTTATGCAAATCAAATATATCTATATCTGTATATATCTCCCTCTGCAATTGCTAGAGACCCACCTAGGGCCTTAGAAGAAGCCTGTACAAGTGCCCTGATGTAGCTGAAGCTTCAATAGCTTCATAGTAATCTTCCTGTGCTGTCACAACTGAACTGAAGTCATCTGGACTCTGTATGTCACCAGGAATGGGCATGGTTGTAGCAGGTGGTAGAAGCAATGGGAGAGCTAATAAGAGAAGCAAGTGAGTGATGACATAGTGCAGAGGTCAGCAGACTATATGGCCCACAAACCAAGTCAGGCCTACTGCCTGTTTCTGCAAATAAAGTTTTATTGGAACACAGCTACACTCATTGTCATGGTGAGCTTTGCACTGCAATGGCAGAGTGGAATCATTGTACCAGAGACTTGTCCATGAAGCTGAAAATATTGACTATCTGGCCTTTTATATTAAAAGTTTGAGGAAAATTAGGAAGGTCTTGAAATAGAAGAAAATGAGGCAAGAAGAAGCTAGCGCTAGATTCAAATTATTGAGATTTGATTCTGGCTCCATCATTTCACAACTATGTGACTTTGGGCAAGTTATTCAACTTTTATGAACCTCAATTTCCTAATCTGTAAAAGGGGATAACAGTTCTTCTAAGGAAGCAGGAGGTGGGATCAGAGAACAGGAGGAGGAACAACCCTCACAAACTTTCTATGAGGATTAAGTGAAACCCTGTGTGTAAAGTGCTAGCACAGTGCCTGACATAAACCCGGGGCTCAATACATGTCATTAGCTATTATTAGCTGACAGCCACCAAGATACCAGTTTTTATTGTTGGTCCAGGTAGAGGATTTTATGTGTGCCGTGAAGGCCTATGTTTCAATGCCAGTGCTTTTTCCCTTGCGAAGTTCTCATTGCTGCATTCCTGTTGTCTCTCCACCAATTCATGGCTCCATGTCACAACCAAAGTCTAGATCATTTTCCTCTTCTTTAGGACCCTCACCATTTTCCCAGAGGCAAGTGAATTCTGCAACTCATTCATTCATTCACCTCATCTTAGAAGAATGGCTGGATTTTCCAAGGAAACATCAGCTGTGCAGACCCAATTGTTCTGCAGTTACCACCTTGCCTTTCCTTTCTTTTCTTATCCCAGACCGATCTTCTTCATCTAATGCATAACAGAGAATGGGGTTGGCAGATGAAACCTTTTCAGAAATAAATCTGTATCAGTTAAAACACTTTGGGTTACAAATAAAAGAAAGCCCAACTAAATTTGGCTTACGGAATAAGAACATTTATTAGTTTGTTAGCTCTTATAACCCTAAATGCAGAGATAGGGTACTTCCAGAGTTGGAAACTCAGGTAGCTCAGAAACATCAACAAGCATGTGTTCCTTCCGTTGTGTTGGCTCATTCTCTTGGGCTGGCTTCCCTCATGGTCCCAGGATAGCTGCCCCAGCTCCAGTCATCACATGTTGATGGCAACATCAAGAGCAGAGGCAGATTGCCATGAAGCTAATGAAACTTAAGCTTCAGTGTCCCTCACTTTCATAGGACCCTTCAAGGCTTAGCAATGTACTCAAATGGCCATATGCTTTTGTGAAATTTTCAAAAATAAAAAGTATATGTATTCTTTTACATAAAGAAGGTGTTTCAAATTATGTAAGCTTTATGCTCCACAAAATCTGGACCTATCCCTAGTGCTAAGACAGAAAAAAAATTGTCCTACCCTGAATCCCTTTTCTAAGAACAAAGACAAGCTTCCTGGAAGCCGCTCCTCCCACCCAACTTCACTTTGCATTGCATTGGCCAAAATTGTATCACATGCCTACACTTTGTTACTTGGTGTGTTGGTTCAGGTTCTCTAAGAAGCACATGCTGAGATAGGATTAAACAAGCTAGAAATTTATTAGGGGAAATGCCTGTGAGAGAAAATGGGGAGGGAGCTGGAGTCTGGGAGAGCCATCAGATAGCAATGCAGGTCTGACCCTGAGTGAAGAGGGGAGAGAAGCAAGGAAGGTTGGGTGAAAGCATCTTACCCTGCAGCGCAGCCTAAGGAAAGTTTGGCAAAACCTTTGGGGAGCACTCAAGGTGAAGTGACCTGCCGGAGGGTCCTGTGTCTCCCAGGAACAAGCCTGCCTTAATATCCCTGCCACATACTGTCATTGGCTGGGAGCAGCCCATGGGAAGCATGAGTCATGACCAAATCAATGACGGCTTTTCAAGCACAGCAGGTGGGCCGATGTCCAGTTATGCTCCCTGCATTAGAGGATCTAAGAGATGCATTCTCATGACCACCACAGTTACCAAGGAGAACAAGAACCCACAGCTGTCAAAGACCAATAAAGAGTCATCCCTGGGACAGAGAAGGGCCCGGTCTGCACAGGGACTTGGCCATTCAGAGCAGAGAGGATAAAGGTGAGGATTCCCCTTAGTGGAAGGAAGAGAGGAGTGGTGATGGGGAGGCAGCAAGAGTGTCTGCCCAGAGAGATCAGACTTGTGGTTGCCAAGGGGGAGGGGGTCAGGAGAGGGATGGACTGGGAGTTTGGGGTTGGTAGGTGCAAACTAGTACATTTAGAATGGATAAACAACAAGGTGCTACTGTATAGCACAGAGAAGTGTATCCGATCTCCTGGGATAAATCATAATGGAAAAGAATATTAAAAAAAGAATGTCTATACGTGTATAACTGAATCACTTTGCTGTATAGCAGAGATTGCCACAATATTGTAAATCAACTAGACTTGAATTTAAAAAAAAAAAAAAAGAGTGTCTGCCAACCTCTTCCCCCGACTCCACCACTCAACAAATCTCTGGTACCAATAGATGGCCATTGAGTACATCTGTCTCAGCCAGACCCAATCAGATATGACTGCCAATTATCAGGAGACTTTCCTGACCCCAGGGCCAGCTTGATATGTGCAGTAGAAGGGGGAAAATATCTCTTCCTTTTGGCTATCCAAATCTCAATATTTGTGATGCACCCCTTCTATCACGAAGTCAACAAAAAGCCTTGGTCCCAGGTCTTCTCTGCAGATCACCTGAGTCTGGGGCTGGGCTGCTTTTGTTTTTGATTTTTGTAGGAGGTGTGAGCCTTGTTGTCCCGTGTCTATTCTAATTTGGCTAATTGCATGTTGCCTGTTTAAAATCTCCCCCACTCTTTCAATTAGATAAGGACTTCTTCATATTCTGCTTGACAAGTCAGGTTGCAAAGCACTTGGGGTCCTCCCCTTTGGAGGGGAGGTGGGTATCATTAATTGTGCATGAGGTGTGGTGGGTTGAATAAATCATTTGAGTAATGTTGTCATACTCTTGTCGATAATTTGGAAAACAAGGAAACATTTTATGTGGCACAAACCTGGATTATTGCAGTTGTCTCTTAACTGGTCTCCAGGCTTTCACTCTTACCCCCCACTCTCTATTTTCTATTCTCTACTCAACACCCAGAGCGATCCTGGTAAGATGCAATTCAGATCGTGTCACTCCTATGCTCCTACCAATCGCTAACCAGTTACTTCTAGTAAAAGCCAAGGTCCTTATACTGATCTACAAGGCCCTGCATTAGATCAGCAAACTATGACCCTCCAGCCAAACCAGCTGCCTGCTGCCTGCTTTCCTAAATAAAGTTTGGGAACGTGGCCACGCCCATTTGTTTACTTAGTGTGTACGGCTGTTTTCTTGTAGAGTTGAGCTGTTGCAGCAAAGACCACGTGGGCTGCAAAGACTAAAATCAAAGGGCACTTTACAGCAAAGGCTTGCCAACCCCTGCCCTATACAATCGCCTCATCCATACTCCCCACGGTCACCTCTCAGACCCCTGTCCTCCTACCCTGCTCACTTTGCTCCATCCAGGCACTCGGGTCTATGCTAGTCCCCTAACTTAGGACACATCTTTCCACCTCAAACTTGAAAGGCTGGTCCACATCTGTGGGGATATCCTTCCCCTCAGTATCCTCATGACTTGCTCCCTAACTGCCTGCAGGTCTTGATTCAATGAGTCTCCTCACCAAAGACTTTCCCGGTCACCCCATTTAAACTGCAACCCTCCCTCTCCCAACAGCCTCCATCCTCCTTTCATGGTTTACTTTCCTCCTTAGAGCTGTGCACTAACGTAATAACATATTTCACTGCTTGTCTTGTTTATACCCTTGACCCCAAAAGTAAGCTCCTTGAAGACAAGTATTTTTGTCTTTTTTGCTCTGCTCTATCCCCAGGGCTTAGAATAGTGCCTGGCACATAGGAGGCACTCATTAAATGTTTGTCAGATGGATAAACATAACATCAAAGGCTCATAATTCTGCTGCCCAACAGAAGACCCAAACAATAGTGGCTTATTCAGTGATATCATATGACATTTGTCTTGCTCTGTCTGACTTACTTCACTCAGTATGACAATCTCTAGGTCCATCCATGTCGCTGCAAATGGCATTATTTCATTCTTTTTTATGGCTGAGTAATGTTCCAATATATATCTTTAATATAGTGGCTTATTCAGGTCGTAGGGCGGCTTCGCCATCAGGACCCCTTGGCCCCTCCTCCACCTCCCCTCCCTGCCATCTTTGGTGGGTGGCTTTCTTTTCCCTATGGTGTCCTCTTGAACACAGGATGTTCACTCCACTCAGACCTCCCCTTCATGCTCCAGGCTGGTTAAAGTAGGAGGTGACAGGGAGGAGGAGGTGACACTTACATCAGGAAAGAAATCCTTCCCAGAAATGCCTAGCACGCTCCTGCTGACATCTCTTAGGCCAGAACCAAGTCCCACAGCCACCCTCAGCTGCAGGAGAGGTTAGGAAATGTGGTCTTACAGCAGGACACATGACAATCCTAAAGAACATATCAAGTTTCTAGGAGTAAGGAGAAAAGAGAAATGGATATTGGAGAGGGGACTTATAGCATTTGCCTCATCTGCCTTTTGATTTTTTTTTCTCAGCTGGGAGAAGTATAGAGGGTGGGACTTGGGAGAACTTCCAGGACTTTGGAAGTTCTGATTGCTGATTTTATAAGAGTTCAGCCCAAACTTTCCCTGTAGTGTAGTCTCCTAGCTTGCTGAACGTCCCTTGTCATCCTACTTCTTGTGAGCTTTATGTCACGCTCGCCAGTAAGTATGTCCTCAGCGGTGTGTGTCCCATGAGGTAGATGCTCAAAAACTATTTCTACATGAGTTAATAAATGAAGTGAAATGTGTATACACCCTGAGGAGTGTATACACACACATAGGTACATATATGTGGGTGTCTAAATGCCTATATTTCATTTATTGCATGTTTCCTATATGCCGTCACATATATTCAATTCTGCCAACAATCCTGGGAGACCAATAATAGCATCTCCATCTTTGTGGTGAGGTGTCTCTGTTCCAAGGCTCAGTAACCATAAGGAACGTGTACAGCAGCACACAGCTAATAAATGTTAGAGGCAAGACTCAAACCCTAAGTCACTGAATCTAAAGCTTACGTGCCCCTGATCACATTCATTCAGTGAATCATTCAACAAATATATACTCACTGCTTCCTGTGTGCCAGGTACTGTTGTAATAATCATATTTCCTGTGTCAAGAAAATATTGCTCAAATCAAAAGACAAATTTTGGCAAGTAAAGTGCAGTACGAAGAGATTAAAATATACATGCCATATCTCTTTTTTTTTTTTTCTTCGGTACGCGGGCCTTTCACTGTTGTGACCTCTCCCATTGCAGAGCACAGGCTCCGGACGCGCAGGCTCAGCGGCCATGGCTCACGGGCCCAGCCGCTCCGCGGCATGTGGGATCTTCCCGGACTGGGGCACGAACCTGTGTCCCCTGCATCGGCAGGCGGACTCTCAACCACTGCGCCACCAGGGAAGCCCCCTATCTCTTTTTTATCTGTGTGTTTCTTCTGCACATTTCTAGGTAAAGAACCCACCCATGTGCCTTCAGGGTCACATGACTTATTTTAAATTTCTTAATTAGTTTCATTTAATTCTCAACTTGTATGCATATTATTTGTTTAAAGAGATTGTAGGTTACTTGAGATGAGGTGTGTCTTATTCATTACTGAGTTCCAATTTTAAACTTGCCTGAAGTTAAGACAATGATAGGCACTCTGGGCTCAATAGACTCCTATTGCATGAAACAGAACTAACTAGTATTAGGCATGGTTTGGGGCTGCAAGCCATGGAAACCTGTCCTGAGTGATTTATGCAGGAAAGGGATTTATTGGAAGGATGTAGCTTGCAGGAAGGAAGCAGGAAGGAAGTGAGTGTAGGTAGAAAAAATACAGCCAATATCATGGCTGGTTAAGCTACTACCACTGGCAGCACCACTGCTGGACACTCAATCTACCATTTGCTGGACACTGAATGCTGATGTTCACTGCTGGACTACTGTATCAGTGAGATTATGCTGCAGTGACAAACAGCCCCAACATCTCAATGGCTTAGATGACAGAGGTTCATTTCTCACTCCCATTATATGTCTACAATCATGGGCCCAGGCCAGCGGACGCCTCACGCTTCCATGATCTCAGAAACTGGAAAAGGGAAAGTCATGAAGCCAATTGCAGCTAGCCAACCTAACAGCTCTTAAAGCTTCTTTCTGATGTAGCACATGCTACTTTCCCTCACATCTAACTGACCAAAGCAAGGGAGGCCTAATCTTTTACAGGATGAGAAAATACAATTCTACAAAGCACCCAGATTGAGAATTTTTATATTTGTCATCAGCTTTGATGACTCTGACAGTTCCAATACCACTTCTACCATGAACACTTGCTCACTAGCTTTGCACTTTATGTGACTCATTTAGAATTCAAAATCCTGGTGGGAGCATCCCACCAGCCAAGGTAAGGTCATGTTCAGTGCTCCATCAAGAAGGCACATGAGGGAGGGCACATGCTAGTCAGTCAGAAGGCTACAACATGACAGAATCCTTCCCCATCTTTTTTGGTTGGAATCTGTACTGCTGATCAATTAAGCCTGCTTCTTCTAGGATGATGCATTCTCAGAGACTCCTCAAATATGAGCTAAATCTGAGCTCTTCAAGGAGGCAGTGCTACATACTCAAAACATATATTTTTAAAAGGAATAAATTTAAAAATGAATTGTCTTATATATTCTTATGCCTTAGGACCTAGCACTCAATACATATTAGTTTTGCATGTTTCCTGAAGTGTTTTTCTAAGTTAAAAGCTATTACTTGAAAAAAGTTAGGAGGTCAAATAAGTGTGGAAAATGCTGGGTTCTTTCAGTCATTCTTTGTGGTAGGCAGCCTCTAAGCTGGTCAGTGACCCCCATCTACCAATAATTACACCCTGTGTAAGCCTCTCCCCTGGGGTGTAGTTTGGATTTATTGACACATCTAACAAACAGAATATGACTGAAGTGGTGGATGTCAATTCTGATGTTAGGTTATAAAATGACTGTGGCTTCTGTCCTGGGTATCTTGATCTTTTGCTCAGAGAGAAGCCAGCTGTCATGTTGTGAGCTGCCCACATGCAAAGAACTGAAGCCTCCAGCCAATAGCCAGTTAGGACCTGCAGGCTTTCAACAGCTGTAACTAATCTTGAAAGTGGGTCCTCCCCAAACGAGGCTTGAGATGACTGCAGCCCAGCCAACACATTGATTGCAGCCTGGGAGACCCTGAGCTAAGGACCCATCTAAACTGTGCCTGGGTTCCTGATGCACAACTGTGAGCTAATAGCTGTTTGTTGTTTTAAACCACTAAGTTTTGAGGGTAATTCTTTATCAGCAACAGATAAAGAATTCAATAAATATCTAACAGCAGTATGTGAAGCTCTTGTGACACATTAATGGGCACAACAGACCTGACTTATGCCCTTATGGAGTTTAAATTAATTTAAATGTGTTTCTATGCTGCGGGAATAGACAGAGCCTTTAATATGCAAGTGTACACCATCAGTCTCTAAGAGGGGGAGGATGGGTCTCTTACTTTTAAACTCCTTTTTTTTTGCTCTGCATTTCATAGGGCTAATGTTTTATGGAATACACACTGGAAAATTCTCTTATTAGCTAAATGAGTAAATGAATTAAAGTTGTAATTTTAAAGGTTTAAGCTCCCCTGCAAAAATTTCAGAGTATGCCACCCTTTGTTCATTATAGACTTAATAGCTATTCTTCTTTTCCTGGACCCCATGCACATTTTCACTAATTTACTTAAGCAAACATTGACCGATTATCTACTGCAGGCACCGAATAGTTACTTGGGCCATGGGGCTGCTGTATTTCTCCTGAAGTGTATTTGGAAATGCACTAATTGTTTCGTTTTGTGAGTAATGGTTTCAGCCACAATATTTGGACAAAGAGCCAAGGAGAGAAAGAATGGGATTGGTTAATGTTAAAATCAAAGCTTTGCTGAAAACTGTAATGTGTATTGAAGCAAAGCATTGTGCTCAAGGAGAGAAGACATAATCGGTATTGAAACAGTGCCTGAAACACTTCATCGGACTGTATTTAAAATGTTTGAGGAACTCTTGGAACAAATAAAGCCCTGAAAAGTTCTTTCAAATTGAAATGAATTCTCGGCATGCTTTCCCCTCAACGACCACCGCTCTCCACACAATAGCCTGCTTCAGAGAAGCCTGTGGAAGCAGGGCTTTTGTCTTAATTGTCAAACATGTGTCAAGTGTTTCATATTTTAGGTGAAAAGCAGGAGAGAAAAAAGGTACCTCATTTATGAAACAGATTGAAATGGCAATCCTATTTTGTCTTTGGTGCACTGCTCCTTGGGATTGCACGTGACATTTCCAGATTTAATGAAGTAAGAGATGTCCCGGGACCAACCTCTCAGCAAACTGTGTCCCATTTCTATCCCTGGTAGGCATGAGGCAATGCCGGTGTTGGCAAAGACACAGAGAAATGGGATGGGTTGAAGATTTAAAAGTAAAATGTGAAGATGTAAGATAGGATAATATTTATCCTCTTGGGAGGAAGGCAGACTTTTCTAACTTACCAACATTAAATGAAAGAATTGACAGTTTTGGGCTTCCCTGGTGGCGCAGTGGTTGAGAGTCTGCCTGCCGATGCAGGGGACACGGGTTCGTGCCCTGGTCCGGGAAGATCCCACATGCTGCAGAGCAGTTGGGCCCGTGAGCCATGGCCGCTGAGCCTGCGCGTCCGGAGCCTGTGCTCGGCAACGGGAGAGGCCACAGCAGTGAGAGGCCCGCGTACCGCAAAAAAAAAAAAAAAAAAAAAAAAGAATTGACAGTTTTAACAGTGAGAAAATTAAAATCTTATGCTAAACAAACAAATAAATAAATACAAATGGCAAGCCATGGAGCATTACCTGCAGTGTATATGACAGAGAGAGTATTTTTATTCTGTAAGTGGTTCCTAAAAGTCATTAGGAAAAAGACAAACATCTTAGGATGCTCCCTCCCCACTCCAAAAAGAGAAATGACATAAACAGGGAATTCTTATGGGCAAAGATATAAAAGACAAACAAGTGAAAAAATTCATCTTCTGGGGTGATTAAGTAAATGTTAGACTCTATATTGAAAGGTAAGAGCATAAAGCAAATAGTGGCACAGTCTTTGGATTCAGGCTGCCTGGGTTGCTGCCTCAGTCTCCTCATTGATATCATACAATTGTAATAGTGCCTGGCACACCAGGAGTGGTATATAAATGCTAGTTATTATTTCTCGTATTAAATTGATAAATACAAAAATGATAATAGCCAGTGGTATCAAAGGAGTGAGACAGGCACTCTTGTACACTGCTGGGGGGTATAAATTGGTACAATCTTCTTGGAGGGCAATTTGGCACTGTGCATTAAGCTCTTAGAATGCTACATTGCCTTGTGCCAAACTCCATGGTAGGCATTTTCCCCAAGGAAATGAGAGGTCAAATATATAAAGAAAAAGCTGCTACAAAGACTTTTCTTCTGATCTGGATATAATTGTGCAATGCTGGAAAGAACTTAAAGGTCTAACAATAGATTCATTGAACAAATTACTGGACATCCATTAGGTAGAATTCTACATAGTCATCAAATGACATAAAGACCCACTAAAAGGGCATTTGGGGAACAATTGAAATATGACTTAGATGATGTTATTTTATCAGTGTCATTTCTTGAGTGTGATAATGGTCCTACAGCTCTTTGTAGGAAAATGTAGGATACATGCTGAAATGCCATGATGTTTACAGCTTACTTTCAAATGGTTCAGGAAAAAAAGAACATAACACACCATACACACACACACACACACACACACACACACATCATATATATATCCATAAATATCTCACAGAGAGAGAAAGCAATGGTGAATCTGGGTGAAGGGTAATAGGATGTTTATTTTATCTATCAACATTTCTGTCTGTTTGAAATTTTTCAAAATAAAAAGTTGGAAAAATGTAAGAAAACATTTAAGGACAGGAAGAAATGATATATTTTAAGGAAAAATGTAGTTTACAAAACAGTATATGCAATATGATCTCAATTTTTTTGTTGAAAGATTAGGATTAGCTGGTATTTATTGGAGCCTTCCCACATGCCAGACACTGTGTTAAGTGTGCGTTGTCTCACGTAGCTAAAACCCTATGAAGTTCTGAGACATTATGATTTTCCCTACGTAAAAGATTAACAGATAGAAATTCAGAGATTAAAATCTTACTAAAGGGGATTCCCTGGAGGTCCAGTGGTTAAGACTTGGTGCTTTCACTGCTGTGGCCCGGGTTCAATCCCTGGTTGGGGAACTAAGATCCTGCAAGCTGTGCTGCATGGCCAAAATAAAATAAAAATAAAAAATAAAAACTTACTAAAATCACATGGCCAGCCACTTGTACTCAAACGTGGGTCTTTATGACCTCAAGTCCACACTCTCTTTTTTTTAATTGAATGAACGATTCTTTAAATTTTATAGTGCTTTACAATTTTCAAAAGTTTCACACACATGATTTCATATAATCCCATAACAACCCTTTTGTTCCCCCTACCCCTATCTTGCCCCTCCCCCCTTCCCTTTCCCCACTGGTAACCACTAGTTTGTTTTCTATATCTGTGAGTCTGCTTCTTTTCTGTTTTATTCACTAGTTTGTTGTATTGTTTAGATTCCACATATAAGTGATATCGTACAGTATTTGTCTCTCTGTGTCTGGCTTATTTCGCTCAAGTCCACACTCTTAACTACCACGCTATTGCACAAAGAGCAGGAGGCTGCTGTAGCTGCTGACCGTGATATTGATTATGGCTAAGAATTATTGATAAGGGCTGTAATGGAGATACATAGTCAATGTTTTAAAGAAGCAAAAGCAAAGAGAGAGGCTAGTTCTATCGGGCAGGAGGACAGGAGGAGTGTAGTACTTACTACAGTGGTACCATTTGGGATGGGCTTTGAAGGATCCATAGGAGTACAATAGGGGGAACAGCATGAGTAAAGACACTGTATTTAAGAAAACCAGAATTAGTTTGTAGGGAGTGTAGGGGCAGTTAACCAGGGAAGATGACAACGTATAAGACTGGACAGGGACCAGCATTCCTCCCTTCTGATGGTGAGGGGAGCTGCTTATGAAAAATGACCCAGGCAGCAGAGTAGTCCAGATGGGAAAGTGAGACTGTCACTGGGGAGACCAAGCGAGGGGCTTTTGGGAACCATCCCAATAGGAGGTGATGAACAATTCTACCAGAGTAAGAACAGTAGGAATGAAGAGGGGACAGAATCGAAGCTTCCTCCTCTGAAAGTTTGCAGTATTACTCGGGGACATGCCATAATAGATACATGTCTTGAAATATCATCTTTATCTTCCTGAGTTGGTCCTTTGCTTGTTTGTGCTCATATCCATCTAGTTTGTATCACAGGAACTACCTTTCCCGGACTCCCTCACCCTCCAACTTCTTGGTGGGTTTGGCCAGCGGGAGACACTGGCAGAAGATGTGGGGCAGAAGGAGGGGTGAGCCCGGGGCTTCTCTGTTCTTCTCTGTCTGCTACAGGTCGTGTTCCTGGCAGCAGCTGTGTCTCATCCATGAGCCCAGATCCTGCTGGGCAGCCCCTCCCAACATGGAGCTAGCTCTCCTGCTTGGTCTCCACTGCAGCTCTAGATCCTAACAGACGGCTTGGCTTCTGGGCTCTGGTAACACCATCTTCTCTCTGTCCTTCCAGCCCTGAGCATGGCAGAAGCTTCTTGCTGATGCTACTTTCCCCCTTGTCTCCTTCCTGTCCCATTTAGCTCCTCAGCTCTCCCATCCTCTCTGGAACTGATTCCTTGCATTAGATTCCTTCAGATTGAAACATCTAGAGTATTTCTGTTTCCTGGCTAGACTCCCCACCCAGAGCAGAATTTCCTAATGGACAGGCACTGTATCTCTCGATTTTTATAATTCTACAAGGAGAAAGATAGAATTACTCAAGGAATAGTTGATTGATACCTGGCCTTGGATCCCAACAGTAAGGATCCCAACAGTAATCCTCATTGGCTCACTTGGGTGGGATCTGAAAAGAGAAGACACGAAAGAAATGAGTTCTAATTCCTTCTTCCAGGTGCTTAGCTTGGATTATGGTGTAGTTTCCACCCATTCATTGATTCATCCAATCAACAAACATGTATTGAGTGCCTAGCAAGTACTAGGCACTTTCCTAGCTGCTGGGGATATAGCAATGATCCTTTCCTTGAGGAGTTTACATTTTAGTAGAGGACTTTAATGCACCAATAAGCCACTGGGGAGAAGGGGCTGGCTCATTTTTTCTAGTCACTGCCTGGAGATCCCCCATCAGATAATCTGGTTAGGAGATGGAGACTTCCAGGTAGAAAATAAAAATAACAGTAATATCATTTGGGGGGCAGATTCTGTGCTAAGACACCTATCCATCCAATCCAATAAGCATTTCTTGAGTACCCACTATGTAATAGGTAATGTGGTTTACAGAAGTGAGCAAGACAAATAGGTCCACACCCTCTGGATCATATAGTCTAGTTGCAATGAAAGACATTAAGCAAATAGTAAGGTGAATATATAATTAAAATTAGGGCACACGCTCTGAAGGAGAAGTAAATGTGCTATGAGAGCTGATAATAGGGGAACTTGACCTAGCCTAGGGGTACTGGTGGTCAGCTAAGGCCCCCCCAGGGAAGTCAAGTTTTGGCTAAGCCTTGAGAGCCCAGTGGGTTGGGTGGTAGAAAGTGTTCTGGAGCAGTTTTCATTTGCCATCTCATTTAACACTGCCATCAGAGGGTCCAGAAACTCGAGAAGCAATTTCCTATTTTCTTACTGCTCTCTAAGGGCTTGTCACCAACATTCTCAGATTTTAACAGACCAGATTGCTTGCAAATAATGAACTTGGAAAGATCAGCATCTCCTCCAGAGTCTGTCAATTAAACTGTCCTCCTATGGAATAACACTCCTCGTAGAGCAAAAGCTGCATTTGTGGTAGCCATTATGATTGTTCACAAATATTCCAGTTTCCCTTCTGGGTACATGTGAGATTATGCTTTCAAGTTCTTTTGCAATTAGATGCAGTCATATGAATGGTGTTAGTCAATGAAACATGGGCGGAAGTGATGTGTGTGTAACTTCCAGGTGAAAACTTTGAAAGTCAAGAGTGTTACTCTTATGTCCTCACCCCTTTTCCTGCCTCATCAATTTTGGAAGCATGTGTTGAGATGGTGCTTCCAGCAGCCTGGGTCCCTAAGTGAACACTGTAAGTAGTGTAGCCAACCCTATCGACCCACATTGCACACTGGAGCCTGAGCAAGAAAGAAACATTTGCTGTTTTAGCCTGCTGAGATTTGGGGACTGTTTGTTACTGAAGCATAACCTACTATATCCAGACTGATACAGGATTGTTTGTGTATTTTCTTTTCCTCTTCTCAGTGATGAGTGACCAGTTGCTCTCAAACAGACAAGCCAGGCATATTACGTACCTTATGTTAATGAACTCTCCTAACTCTAACAGTTTGAGGTAAGCATTATATTTCCCAGTTTTGCAGCTGGAAGTCAAGAGCCATCACAGATAGGGCTGCCACTGGGCTTTGCACACAGGACCCTACAGTATCACCTGGCTCCTAAGGAAGAAGGGCAAGGGGTTTATGGAGCTGAGAAAAGGGAAAACCTTTGGCTTGGGTAAGGCCATTTACAGCTTTACCTAAAATCTCTGGGCTCTTATGGGCGTAAGGCGAATTGGTTCTGAATGATTGTGGCCCTGCCTTCCTTCTCATAGTTAATCTTGTAGGTCTACTGATTTTTGGATTTCAGGGAGGCAGGGAATATTGGCCAACCGTGGTCTGAAATTGGTTCAGGATTAAGTCCAAACTCCGTAAAATACCCTCTGGGACTTTATGCTGGCCTGTGCCTTCCTTCTCCGTCTCATTTTACAAATCCCTTTTTCTGCCTCTGAGCTCAGCAACACTGACCTTCTGCCAGTTCCTCCAAACGACTGAGTCCTCTTTTGCCCTGGGACCCTTGTATGTGCCATTTCTGCTTTTCGGGAATATTTCCCATAGTGGGTAAGTTCCTACTCGTTCTTAAAGTCTGACCATCTGTGTCACTTCTTCCAGAAATCCATCTCTGACTCATCCACTGTGGGTTAGGATCCCCTCCTCAGAACTCCCTTGGCATACAAAATGTCCCCTATCACAGCCCCGTGGTACTGATTCAGGAAGTGGAATGGAGTTGGAATGTCTGGGTTAAAATTCTATGTCCACATTTCGTAGCTCTTTGACTTTGGGTAAGTTGCTCAGCTTCCTTGCACCTCAACTTTCTCATCTATAAAGTGGGGATTCTGTGGGGAAGGTACATGAACGGTGCATAGAACAGTTGTCTGGCACAAAGTACATTCTCAGTAAGGGTTAGAGTTTATAATGATTGTCATATTAATTGACAATTAGGACAGTTACAGGTGTAAACTTGGGGGTCAGTGAACCCCAGATATTGTATACCAGTTGAATACAAATAATGTTTATGCACACGCATGCAGCCCTACCCGTTTATCAAAGGATGTATGACCCTAAGACATGAAGACTCACTGCCATGAGGGTCATGCTTGCACTGGGATCTGCTCTCAGAGCTGCCTTGTATTAAGAGGTGCAACTCTACCCCTTGCTTAAAAGTTACCTCTTTATAGCTCCTTGAATTGTGTGACCTATCTGCTCTGCAAATGAGCAAGCCATTATGTTGACTCTGTAATTCTTTCTTTCAGGACAAAGTTCAGAAGAAGTAGGCACATACGTCCCTTTCTGATGTGGAGCAGATTGAAATTGGGTTGGACTCATCAGTAGTCTTCTACCTAGTGATAGAGTCTTCCACTCACAAAGACACTCACATGGCAAAGGGCTCATTGCAGAGCTTTATACACACTGACTGTACATCCAGGAAACAGCTGGTATTTGCCAGGGGCTTGCTCAGAAATGGTGCAGTGAAACATACACAATCTGTTTAATTTGTGTGTGTAATTCTTGAACTTCCTCTTTCCTGAAACTCATTGTACTTGCAGCTTTTATTAACATCTGTCTTTCAACTAAAGCTCAACAAGGGCAGGACCCAGAAGGAAAGCTGAGTCCCCATTGCCCCCAACAAGCAGCACTGTGCCTGACCCATAATAGAAGTAACCAACCCTAGTTGAGCATTTACAGTGCTGGCCAGACACTGTTCTAATGATCTCATTTAGTCCTCACAGCCAACCGGTCAAGGTATTGTTATTATCCCCAATTAAAGATGAAGAACGGAGGGGAGAGGCACAGAGAGGCTAAGAAACTTGCTCAGGATTACATAGCTAGGAAGTAGTGAAGCCAGGCTTCAAACCCAAGCGGCCCTGTTTGCTCCTGCACAGTAGACGCATAGAAAGCACGGGACGAAGCTCTCGACGCGTGTGGCCCTAGCTAAATGAGGCCGGCTCACATTATGGTTGTCGGGTTGGTTGCTATGCTTGCTGCTTGGTTTCTAGAATGCTGAAGGACGAAAGATTATATTAATACTTTGATTGACAGGTAGGCTTCAGAATAATGGGCAGAAAATTATATAATTTTCTTCGGAAAATAGCTTTCTGGCTCTGGTAAAAATGATCCCTATTTATTGTAAAAAGTTCAGAAGTATGAAGAAGAAAGTTAAAAAAAGATCGTAAGAAAACAAAAGAAAAAGAAAAAAACATCAGGGATAGAACTAGAATCAATAAAGCTCCTTTAAAAAAAAATCACCAGAAATCCAACAAACTAGTTATAGCTATTATTTCCACCCTTTGAGGCAAGTTTACATATTTATATACATATTTAGCTCTACATAAAGTATTTTACATAAATGGGATCATATTATATGTGCAATTCCAAAACCTATTTTTAAAAACTTCTTCACTCGCCAATATGCTGTGGAAATAAAGATCACCATCATTATTCTTTGCAACTGCTAAATATTTCCTTGTATGAATTAATATAATTCATTTCATCAGGCCTTATTGAAAGACATTTAGGTTGTTTCCCAAAGTCCTGTGTTAAAGCAGCATTACAAAGAACATTGTGTATACTTTTGAAAAATTTACAAGGATCACCTTAGATAATATCAGAAGATATGACTTCTGGGAAGTCCCAAGGAGTGCACACTGACATTTTGATACATATTGACAAACTGCCCTCCCAAAAGATTGCCCCAATTTATGTCCCATTGTGACACACATTCATCACGACTGACTTTGTAAATCTTTGCTAATCTGATAGGCAAAATAACCCCAGTAATTTATTTCTGTTTTCAAAAAATCTTTAGTATATGTTTATTGTTGATCTGCATTTCTCCGGGGATAACATAGATAAAACTTCTAGTTTTGAAGAAGAGAGTTATTTATGTACAAAGAGGTTCATCCCAGCATTACTTACACCAGTTAACAACCAAATAGGGAATCAACCCACCAGTTAAGGTATAAACATATGTTGGAATATTTCATAGTGACAAAAAAGAATGTTTTGGATGAATATTTACTAGCATGGGGAAATGATTATAGTATCAAGTTTGAGAAAACTTCTTAAGGAAAAAGTCAAAATGCAAAATGATTTACAGAATAATTCCAACTCTGTTAAAATATATATGTTAAAAGAAGAAGATGGGAAAAAATTAGAAAGACTTGAAGGAAACACAAATCATTAATGTTGATCTCTGTAAGATGGAATTTGGGATGATTTGAATTCTCTTCAGACTTTTTTGCAGATGCCAAATTTTCTCATAGTATGGGGCTAATATTGAACACATGGTTGGTGTGTTTATTATTCTCAGTGCTTGGGCTCACTTGCCCTCAGTCACTTAGCATTATCATTAATGATCTATTTCAGTAAACTAAACAGACATATGCTTTGGTTTATCCATAAAACTAACTAAGGGACATGCTCATTAGTACTGGAACTGTGTTGGGGGCAAGGCCTGGCTTTCAAGGAGTGTGACTTCTGAAAGGGGAGAGGAGCCATCTGCACATCTGTAGCACAACAGGCAACAGCATGTCTACTAAGATATGGCAAAGCCTCCTAGACAAGGTGGCATTTCAGCCCAGCCCTGCAGGATCATTTGGATTTTATATGTAACATTTGTCATTTTTTTCTGACTCTATAAAAATGTGTTTATTACAGAAAATAGGAAAATGTATAAGATAATAACAGACATGTATAGGGTTATTATCATGTGTGGAACACTGTGCTAAATCCTATATACAGAAAAATCTCATTTAACCCCCCAGCAACCCAAAAAGATGGGTGTGATTATTTGTGCATTTCAAAGGCAAAGGAAGAGACTATAAAAGCGATTGAATATACATGATTGGAAAACTGGCAGAGGCAGTAATGGAACCCAAGTTGACCTGGTGCCATCAAAAAAGTAAATCAATCAATGTTAAGCCCATTGCTTTCAGTCTCTTTTCTTCCCTGTGCATGAGCTTTTTTTGGGTTCTCTTGCTGCTTACACTCTGAGTGGTCATCACTCAAGCATCATCGGCACATAGGTGGGAACTGAAGGCATACAAGTGGACGAGATCACCAGGGAAACACACAGAGAAGAGAAAAGGCTCTGGGAACAAATCCCAAACAACAGAGATGGAGACACCCTCCCAGGTCTGGGCTGGGTGGACAGGAAGCAACATCAGGGAGAACTTCACTGTGGTGGTAACCTTGGAGCTGAATCTTAGAGGATGAGGTTTGCCAGGTTCAGAAGAGCAAGACAAGGTCTTTGAGCAAAGTGAGCAAAGGAAAGAACATCTGCAAAGACTTATCGGATGCAAGGGACAACATGTTAACTTGGAAAACCAGCAAGTGATTTCAGTATGGCTAGAACATAAGCGTGTGTGTGTGTGTCTGTGTGTTCATGTGTGTGCAGGTATCTGTGTGGGTGTGGGAGTGCATCTGTGTGTTTATGTGACTATGAATATGTGTTCAGGAGGGTAGGGTGATGACGGAGAGCCTAGAGGGGGAAGCAGGGTTCAGATCATTAAAGACTGTGTATCCTTGTATTCGATGGTATATGAAAAATACATATAGAAAAAGACTTACTATGAGGAATTGGTTCATATAATTATGGAGAATGAGAAGTCTCACGATCTGATGTCTGCAAGCTGGAGGCCCAGGAAAGCTGCTGGTATAATTCAGTCCAAGTCCAAAGACCTGAGAACCAGGGGAGCAGGTGATGTAAATTCCAGTCTGAGGGCTGGAGAAGATGAGATGTCCCAGTTCAGTCCGTGATGGGGGTGGGGAGTGATGAATTCCTCCTGCCTCCACCTTTTGTTTTATTCAGTCCCTCGCAGATTGGATGATGCTCAACCACATTTGGGAGGGCAATTTACTGAGTCCATTGATTCAAATCCTAATCCCACCTGGAGACACCCTCACAGACATACCCAGAAACTATGTTTAATCTGGGCACCTGTGGCCCATTCAAATGGACACATAAAATTAACCATCACAATCCCTTTTAAAAGGTTTGGAATGTTATGGAAAAAGTCTGGGAACAAAGTGTGGAGATCCTGAAGGCCACTAATCAGTATAAACTTTATTTATTTGGAAGGCAAATGGGAACATTTGAATTTTTTTCAAGACAGAAATGACAAGATGAGAATTGGGCTTTTGGAAGATTCTCGGGCTGGATGGTTTGGAGAAGGAAGAGGCAGGAGAGGAGACCAGTTGGTAGAATATTATAATAGTCAATAGAGAGAGGTGATGAGCATATGCATTAGGATGATAGCTTCAGGGTGATGGTAGTATACTGGGGTGAAGGGATGGGTGATGGTGGATTTGGGCTGACAGAGATGAGAAACATCAGACAATCTCCTGGGTTATCTGGCAAAATCCATTGTTGAACATCAAACCAACAGTTCAAAATCATGTCCTTCTTTCCTTTCATGCATTTACGACAGATATTTACTGACTGACTACTCTGTGTCAGGCCTATGCATGGGGAACCCCTAGTTCAGTGTGGAATCTAACAAGTAGGCAGACTGTAGTAACCTAGTGTTACAAGGGGCCAGAAATCAACAGCTTCGGAAGTGGGGGAGGCAGCTGAAACACCCAGGACAGTATTGAGTGTTAACAAGATACCAGGCCCCAAATGGAGTCACTTATGCTAAGCTCCACTTCACCAAACTGAGACACTTAATTACAGTTTTGGCTCTCCCAGAAATGGAATCTTAAACTAGTCAATCAGGAATCACCTGATCAGCAGTAGTTAGGTAATCTGCCTTATAGACCCCTGCCATCTCCTAGAGGAAAGTAACCTTGCAATACGCAACCTGCTTTTTAACCTAGTATAAATTCCTTGTTCCTTCTCCATTGTGTCTATGAAAAGTCTTTCATTTTGTACAGCTCCTCCAAGCTCCCTTCTATCTGCTAGATTGGATACTGCCAGATTCGTGAATTGTTTAATAAAGCCAATAAAGAGCTTTAAAATCTACTCAGTTGAATTTTGTTTTTTAACATGAAGGATATGGGCTACCTTCTTGTAGAACGGCACTTCTAAGCTGGAAACTCAGAGGAGAGTCCCCTACAGGCAGAGACAGTGGGAGCTGGTGATCCCCAGGTGAATAAGATATGGTTTCTGCCCTGGTGGATGGGGGCAAATAAATAAGACAATGCCACTGGACATAAATGCAACTAAGTCATGCATGTATACCATTCTTTATTCAAAAAAGAAAACTCTCCTCTGTGCAAATTTATCCTTTTTAAAGCTGAGCTCTCTGGACCATTACCCACCAGAACGTCAAAGTGGGACATAAGCCTTCCCTCCAGTGTACCCCCAGGCATTTGAAGGATGGGCTCAGCGTCCTCCTTGCTACTGAAGGAACGTAGTTAATGAGTGCTGGTGGCAGACGGCTAACGTCCAGAGACTCAGCCTTCCAGTGATGTCCACTTCCCTGATCCCTCTGCTTGCCTGGTTTCTTAGTTCCCTCCGCTCTGGGGCAAACTGGGGCTGAAAGAGGACCGTATTAATTGGTTTGGGGACCCGAAGGTGGGGGAGGCTGGAGAGGGAGAGAAAATATGCTTTGTGTACTAGAGAAAGAAAAAGGAAAGTGAAATCCGAAACGCAGGGGCAGAAAGCGACCCCAGGCAGACACTTTGTGAACCGCTGGGGGGAGCACAACTCGGTGGGTGGGTGGGTGGGTGGGTCACATGCCCAACCTACCATTCTCCTGTTCTGGTATCAAAGCCGAAGGCTCAAGGTCAGGGACAGCAGAGGAGGGGTGGGGTAGCATCT
Source organism: Aethalodelphis obliquidens (assembly GCF_003676395.1). Taxonomy (NCBI): domain Eukaryota; kingdom Metazoa; phylum Chordata; class Mammalia; order Artiodactyla; family Delphinidae; genus Aethalodelphis; species Aethalodelphis obliquidens. The sequence goes on from NW_020837952.1 coordinate 49,841,802, forward strand.
GCGTCTCTACGCTCCCACAGGTCCCCCAATTCTCACGCCCTGACTCCCCACTTCATGGAGCCTCCGTCACGGGCCGGGGGCGTGTATGAGGGGCGGGGCTGCGTGGAGCTGGGGAATAAAAAAAAGAGGTAATTAGCATCCTCCAATCCCATTGGCTCTCCGCCGGCCCTGCTTTACATACGCCCGCCCCCTCGGGCTGCCCGGGGCTTGCGGGGTTTTGTAGGGTTTGCAGCTGTCGCGGTCGTTGCTGCGCTTCAGTGCCGGGCGGGCGAGCGCCGAGCGAACCCCGGGCCGGGAACCGGGAGCCGGGGAGCCGAGAGCCGAGAGCCAGCTGCCGGCAGAGGTGCTGCCGCGGGCATCTGGGTCGATTTCCGTCCTACGAACACCGAGGCGGCGCCCAGTGGTTTCTGCGCCCAACCCGGCCCGGTGGGGAGCGGGTCAGACAGTTTTATTTTATTTTGGAAGAAAGGGACGAGTCCGGCGTGAGCTTCTCCCCCGGCCTGGCTCGCTCCTTAGCGTGTCCCAGCTCCGGCCCGGGCTCTGGAAGATGACTCTCTGCTCTGCCCTGCGTATTGCAGCGGCGACGGCTCGGGGAGGCATCCGAAAGTAGTAACAGTAGGTAGTAGCGTCTGGTGGAAAAGTGAGCCGAGGCGGCGCGGACTCGATTCTTCCTGCGCCCCGGCGCCCGCTTTTCCTCGCTGCTGCTTCCCCTCGGCTCCCCGGCGGCCGCAGCATGAAGTGGCGCAGCGATGGCCAGGAGAGGTAAGAAACCCGTGGTTCGGACGCTGGAGGATCTGACGCTGGACTCGGGTTATGGTGGCGCGGCGGACTCGGTGCGCTCCTCCAACTTGTCCCTGTGCTGTTCCGACTCGCACCCGGCGTCCCCGTATGGCGGGAGCTGCTGGCCGCCTCTAGCTGACTCCATGCACAGCCGGCACAACAGCTTTGACACTGTCAACACTGCCCTGGTGGAAGACTCCGAGGGGCTGGACTGCGCCGGCCAGCATTGCTCGCGGCTGCTGCCGGACCTCGACGAGGTCCCCTGGACCCTCCAGGAGCTGGAGGCGCTGCTACTGCGCTCGCGGGATCCCCGGGCAGGCTCGGTGCCCCCCGGCGGCCTACCCAAAGACGCGCTGGCCAAGCTGTCGACGCTGGTGAGCCGGGCGCTGGTACGCATCGCCAAAGAGGCGCAGCGCCTGAGCCTGCGCTTCGCTAAGTGCACCAAGTACGAGATCCAGAGCGCCATGGAGATCGTGCTGTCCTGGGGCCTAGCGGCTCACTGCACGGCGGCCGCGCTGGCCGCGCTGTCCCTCTACAACATGAGCAGTGCCGGTGGCGACCGCCTGGGCCGCGGCAAATCGGCGCGCTGCGGCCTCACCTTCTCCGTGGGCCGCGTGTACCGCTGGATGGTGGACAGCCGCGTGGCGCTGCGCATCCACGAGCACGCAGCCATCTACCTGACGGCCTGCATGGAGAGCCTTTTCCGGGACATCTACGCGCGGGTCGTGGCCTCCGGGCTGCCCAGGAGCTGCAGCGGCCCGGGCCCGGGCTCCAGCTCCAGCTCCGGCCCGGGTCAGGGCTCGGGCCCCGGAGCAGCCCCCGTGGCGGATAAGGAGCGGGAGGCGCCGGGAGGGGGAGCGGCGAGCGGCGGCGCCTGCAGCGCAGCCAGCAGCGCCAGCGGGGGCAGCAGCTGTTGCGCCCCGCCGGCCGCCGCTGCCGCCGCCGCAGCCCCACCGGCAGCCGCCGCCAACCACCACCATCACCACCACCACGCGCTCCACGAGGCGCCCAAGTTCACCGTGGAGACGCTGGAGCACACGGTCAACAACGACTCCGAGATCTGGGGGCTGCTGCAGCCCTACCAGCACCTCATCTGCGGGAAGAACGCCAGCGGTAAGTGGCTGCGCGGGTGCTGCCCCCTCCCACCCAACCGGGCCAACTCTCGTCGTAAGTTTGCCTCCCGGCCCCCTCCCGCGCCCTTCCGGCTGCCCGCTGCTGTCTTAAGCCTCCGAGGGAACCGCCGAGCTGGAGGCGGCTAGAAACACCCCTGGTCCCTCCTGCTTTCGGGATCCGCGTACTTTACGCCGCTGGTAGGGTCCCAAGTCCGAGAGGGCGCGGTTCCGCCCCGGATTCGGGGCGGGACAGCGGCTGCCTCAGGCAGGCGGTGGGAAGAACCCAGCATCACTTTGGAGGCACAGGTGTGCGATCATTTGCGCCTAGTACATATTTCTGCCAGAGCCCTGTGTTTCGTTGTTGTTTTTTCATTTTAAACATTTTATTTATTTAAATTTATTTTTGACCTTGAAGATGCCACATACCCGGGCGCAGGAGTTTGGCTCCTTGGAACTCAGGAGGAGGCGCATTCCGCCCTCGCCGCCCAGTTAGCATACTTCCCCAAGCTCTCGGGGACACCGTCGGTGAGCGCAGGAAGGCAGGGCCCTGCGGCCGTAAAGGCAGAATGTTTGAGAGCTCGCTCGGCCTAGAAACAGTCAGGGAGAGGTGGGACCTATAAGCGGGAAGCCTTATAGGTCCCGAGTTTTTTCCGGGTCAGTTTTTGAGGGCCAGAGCTCACAGCTGGTGGCTGCTGCGCAATGGGCAGACTCCCCAGATTCCGACCTCTTGCCTCTGTCGGTTGGCTAGGAGGTGCAGGCGTCACCACTTGGCTTAAGGAGCGCCACAAGGGACCCGGTCAGGATGGGAGTGGGGCGGGGCTCCGAAGGGACTGTCAGTTTAAGAGGTCGTTTCCAGCAGGTTCTGTCATTCCTTCCCGCACCCCTTGTTTTGAAGGCCGGAGCTGGGTGGGTTTGAACCTGCAGTTCTGGTGGCGGAGGGGTGGGGCCCGGGGCTCTTGTTTTGGAGAGCTCCAGCTGGCGGTCCTGCCTGTCTGCGAAAGCCGGAGCTAGACACTTCAAAGCTTCAGTTTTCCACAGGAAATGGTAGAAGCGTAACTGGAGACTCCAAAAGCGAAATAAAACTTTGTTGCATATTCGGCGGTTTGGCTGGAGGTTGCGTGGTTGGAGCTGAAATGCAGTCTTTCTGGGCAGATTTCATTCATGTTGCTGCCTGTCGTTTCCCCGGGGCTGCAGCAGAGATGCAGCGGGCGCGGCCCGGCCTCTTGTGGGTGCCAAGTGTGTGCATAGGAGTGTGTGCGTATTTGTGATTGTCTGTGTGCGCGCGTCCGTGCGTGTGTATGTAAGTGTGCCTGTGAGTGTGCGCAGAAGCAAGCAGCTCCCGCAGAAGCCCTTCGGAAACAGAACCTCCAGTTGTCAATCCCCTCACCTGGCTTTGGCCATCGTTGGGGGAGGGGAAGGAAGAAGCAAAGCTTGTGTGTGTGTGTGTGTGTGCGCGCGCGCGCGCGTGCTCGTGTGGTGGGGGCAGGATGGCGACTTCTGCGTTGATCGCCAAGACTCCTCTGGCCTCCTTGGCAGAGCCCTTCCCCCTCTGCTGCCAGTAGAGGGCTAAACCTCTAAAGGGAGGGTGCCTGTGAGGCTCCCCGTGCCTGCCCACCTCCACCCGTGAACTCCTGATGAAATGGAAACACCTGGGAGAAGGCATTGGTCTTTGTGTGTGCTTCCTCCGGAGGAGGAGTCGGATTCACCTGCAAAACCCAGGAGCTTTGGACTGGACAGTTCTTTGTTTGAAGCCCTACCCCAATAAAAAGTGCAGAGAGGCGTAATTTTCTTCCCTCCGCATGCGCCCACCACCCCTGTTCTTACCTCCCCATTACAATCTACTGGCCCCCCAGACCCTTACCTGCTGGAATCTCCTCCCACTCCTGTGTGTCCTTTGGGAAGAAGGAGCATTCCCCTTTGGGCTCCAGTTTGGGATGCTGGGTGCCCTGGTCCAACTCTGCCTTGGCTGTTCTCTTGAAGTTATGACTGTGGGTCATAACTCACTTTCCTTCTCTGGGTCTCAGTCTCCTCATCTATAAAATAAAGGCCTAGATCTGTGATACACCCCCAGGTCCTCTTGTAGCTCTGTCTGTTTTTGTTAGTAGCCTCTGCATTTTTTCAAATTGGTTTTACTTTTATGATCTTTAACATCTTTTAAAGACAGATTTTGTGTTTATCCTTTTTGGAATAAGTATAATTTGAGGAAGGAGAAGACCGCAGAGCTGGTTTGGGGCAGGGTAAATGTGTGGTGGTTAGGGTTTGCTGCCATCACAGCATTTCCCACACCACAGAGCTTAACTCCTAGGTTTCAGTGCCCCTTCGCCATCTCTTGGTATGAGATATACTGTAATTTCATTGTGATCTCTTCATCTCTTTTCCTTGGGCTTGTTAAAAATGGCAGGAAGCAGTAAGAAATGAACAGTTAATTTCTTAGGTATCTGAAACATACATTAAACATCAAACCTATTTCTTCAACTACTTTGCATTACATTCTTTCTGATATGCAGGCTTTATTAAGGAGCCCATGCTTTACATAACCTTTTTCCCCCTTTAACTCAGTAGCCTCACTTATTCATTCGTGAATTCATTTGTTCATCAATATTTATTGAGCAGCTACTAAATCTAGGGGCTGCACAAGTACTGACGTACAAGCTAATAACAGCTAACATGCATCCAACACTACTCTATATATTGACCCATTTACTCTTCAACATTCCCTTGAAAAAGTACTGCTGTTATCCCTATGATACAGAGGAGGAAACTGAGGCACAGGCAACTTAACTGTTTTTCTCTTTAGTGACAGATGAGTTCCCTGCCTTCAGGCCATCCTCCCTGCCCTTCATTACCTACTCAGTTGACCAAGGCCCTTGATAGCCTGACAGTCCTTCTGTTCTAACACACCATATGTTCCTATTAAACTGAACTGGGCAGTACTGGATTTCACGTTTTTATATCCTCTGTCAAGTCTGAGAGGGCCTGGTACACAGTTGGAGCTTATTAGATGCCTGTTGAGTTGAGCAATCTATTGTGTAATATTGTGCAATGATATCCTGAAAGAAACTATTGAATTCTGAGTTCCTTGAATCATCTTTTCAAGTCTTTTTACCTTGGTTGCCCATTCTTACTGCCATCTCTGCACCTGTCCGCCTTTCTAATTTGCTGCTGCTATGGCTCGAGGAATCAGGAAACGGATCACATGGGACACGTGGGGTGATAGCAATGTCTCTTCTATCTATAGGGATGTGGGTTCAGGGGTACTCACATTTGTCAAAATGCATTGCATTGTAACGTTAAGATATGTGTGTTTCGCTGTATTGCAAATTACACTTCAGTAAAAAAAGGAAACATAAAAAAACCATAGGCATCCTTGGATGAGATTTTGTTTTAAATGCAGAAAGAATTTGAAGGGAAGACTGCAAGAGGCAGTGTGGTGCGATGAAAGGGAGAAGGGCTTTACACTTAGAGAGATCTAGCCTCAAATTTCGGCTCTGCCACTTTCTAGCAAGTGACTTAATTTTGCTGAATTTGTTTTTCTCATCTGCACAGTAAGGATTACAAAACAAAAAAAGACATGAAAAAGGAAGAAAACCCAAACCTACCACATAGGGTGATTAAAAGCATTAAATCAGATCAGATATGTGAAAACCACTGTCACATAGTAGGCACTCGATAATAATGGCTCTTCCTTAAAAAACAGATTATTCAGGCTGGTGATAATAATAATAAGGTGATTTGGAATAGTCTCTTTCATTGCTGGGATCCCCAATCACTTTATAAATTTTAATTAACATGAGCCCTCGCCTCACCAGCACTGGTTTGGTGGGTAAGTTGGTGTTCAGGTCTTTTGCTCATAAACTAAATGCTTACTCAGCAGTTTTGCTGCCTGCCCCCCGGCCCCGCCCATCACCCCGTCCACATCCCCAGAGCTGGTCGCACTGTTCCATGGTACAGTGTTGCTGTGCTGGACAAAAACATCACAGAAGAAACCCAGCTTTTTACAAAGGACTGCAAAAGCTATCTCAGCAGCCAGCCATGTCAGTGTCTGTGCTCACAGAGCATGTTTTTAATTAACTAGCTTAATGTAAATTAAAACTTGGAATTCAGGTCAGTGGAGGGTTATTTGGTTTTCTATTCAGATTTGCCAGTTCAGTGCTGGGGCATTTGTAAGTAGAATGTTTCCTGAAACACACCATAAAAATAACAACAAAATAAACAATGGCGGACCAACCTGGAGATCTGGGGTCAGGGGCGGGGTGGCTAATGGCCTTTGAATAGAAGAAAGGCCTCTAATTCTGGGTCTGTTATTATTTGTGACCTTGAGCCAGGCACCAAACTTACCTATAAAATGGGTCTGATTATCATTTACTGAGAGGTAAATATAAAATAGTAATTGACTTTGGAGTCAGACACACCCATACTTGCAGTTTCCCTGTCTGTAAAATGAGTATTATAATAATAATAGCTACACTTGTATAGTGCTTATTATGTGCCAGGCACTGTTCGAAGAGTGCTATATGTTATAATTGTTGTCGTTACATTAGCTATTATAGAAGGCAACCCCCAAATCTTAGGAACTTAACACAATAGAAGGTCCTTTCTTACTCACTAAAGTCTGATTGTGGGGGGAGTGTGGTGGGAGGGTGCTGGAGGGTCATTTAAGTACCACGACTGATGGAGAGAGTGCTTTCTTTACCTTCAATATGTGGACTTTAGGGCCTTCCTTGGACACTTATCCAGCCCGTAGGTAGAGAAAGAAGGAGAGTATGGAGGATCTTAAGAAAGGTGTTATGGGCTAAGCCTGAAAGGAACCTTCATCACTATGCCCATATATCATTGGCCAGATGTGTCACTGGCCCCCTTGGCCACCAAATATCTATGTGCCTCCTTCTTCTCACAAAACATGCTTCCCTTCCCCTGAGGGAGGATATTCATGTTCTGGCCAATCAGTGCTTCCAACTTAAAGTGCAAGATCTTTGGGTGAATTCCTGTCCTGTCCATGGGATTGAATATGGCTTCTTATGGTTCAGAGACCCATGAGCTAAAAGAGACTCATTATCTTCCCCTCTGTGCCCATATACCATATTGGAGGATAACCCATTAGGAAAAGGCAACAGTGGAAGACGCACAGAAGTCACCGGCCCTTAGGAGTTATGAAATCTTGCCAAGCAGACACTGTGTGACCATGCCCTGGAAGTGGGTGAGGTTCCTTGCTTAAGCCCTGATTCTGCTCTCTGGAAGCAGTTTCCTGGTTCACTGTCCTCCATGGTCGTGGCTCTGCCCTGTGGCAGGATTTTCTTTGTCCATTATTCCTCTCGGCCACACTTGAAATGGGTCTTGGGGAATATGACCTCCTTGAGGCTCTAAATCTTGTGTAACCTAGTTCCTGCCCTTGAACTTCAAGGGGCCCAAGGATTGTTTTAATGCTTTAACAGTAAAAGGTTTTTAAAATCCAAGCTTATAGATTTTGCCAGAACAATTCCCACAACAATTTAGTAGGATTATCATCTATGACGTCTAGTGCGCCAGCAGTCAAAGTTATTTCCTAGACCTAATTCTCAAGCCTGGATTATTTCTTGGCTTTCTTAACCCCATACCTCAATTTCTCACTCAACTTAGTGACAGCTACCGTGAGGCCATCAGGCTTATGTGGTGGGAAGCTTATACACTTCATCTGATATTTATTTCACTTAGAAGTCTGCTCAATCTTTACTCTTATTGTTTGGGATCTAGGAATATCGTCTTCTTCATGTCTACACTATTCCTTTCCAGTTTTACTTGCAAACGGACTAATTCATGCCTGAGATCCTCTCTTTCCCTAATACCTTGCTAAACTCAGCCAGGAACGAGCAGCAAACTCTCCTACCATTATTTTTCAGTCCTTTTTCCTCTAGCACTTACAGGCTCAGTAGACATGAGTTCTGCCTTCTAAGTTGTGATAGGTGACAGTTTAAGCAAACCTTTTATTGCTGTATAACATGGTGCTCCAGTTTTCCAGCCTCAAGCATCATAACCCACCATCTGACTTCTAAGCCAATGCCACATATGTAAGGAGCCCACTCACGGTGTCAGTTTCTTTATTAGTTAGGGTAATGCAAGCTGTGGCATCAGATAAACCCTAGCATCTTAGTGGCTAAACACAATAAAAGTTGTTTTCTCATTCCTGTTGAGTCCCGTTGAAGGTAGGGGAGGGAGGCGCTGTGTTCCATGGAATCTGATGGAGGGTCTGCCCTCTGGAACACGTGACTCCCAGGAGCTTCCAGTGTGGAGGATGGGGATGTTTTTGTAGGAGAGTCTGGGATGTGGGTATATTAATTGCTTCCACATTCCAGACACCAGAATTGAGTCATGTGGCCTCAACTAGATATCAGAGGCTGGGAATTATGGTCTCTGGCAAGGCAGCCACTCCCAGCCACAATTCTGTACTGTTAGAGGGGCATCAATTTTTGGTAGAGTGCTAGACATCTCCGCCATCATATATTAACTATTTGAATCCTCACCACAACTATATGAAATAGGTGCTATTATTATTATTGTTCCCATTTTACAGGTTAGGAAGTCAATTAGGAAGTAAATTCAAGAATTTGACTAAGGCGACACAGCTAGCAAGTGTTTGGGTCACATTTGAACCGGGGCAGTCTGGCTCTGGACTGCCTTATGGAATGTTTATGAAGATCAAAGTAATATTAAAATAATAATATGGTGGGTGCAACGTGTTTTCCCCAGTGTCTCGTACATGGTACATACTTAACAACTGTTATCCTTTATCTTTATTATTCTTGTTATTATCATCCTGTTCTGGAAGTGGGATGCTATATGGATTAACAACGAATTGGTGTGAAGCTCTCAGGCATGGTTAAAATATGAATCCAAAAGAGTGGGTGCTCCAGGCAGATTGTACTACATGCCTGTCTTCTCCCCTCTGCCACCCCCTGCATTTCATCCGCTCGGGGAACTAACAGTTGCTGAGCCAGGTAGTGCATGGGGCCTTTCACACACGTTAGCTCATTTAATCTTCACACTGTTCTTGTGAGGTGGGTGTTTCTTATCCCCATTTTATTGGGGGAGGAAACTGAGGCTTAGACAGGTCCAGTGACCAGTCCGAGATGCCATAGCTACTAAGGGGTAGAGTTGGAATTTGGGGTCCAGAGCCTGTGCTCTGAACAGCTATGGCACAGTGGTGAAATCCAGTTCAAATGAGACTCTGAGAGGATCCCAGATGGACTCCAGGGCAGCTTGAGGAGTGTGTGGAGTGGAAGCGGGGCTTGCCCTGGTGCTGGTGGTCATGGTTGATGATGCTCCTTTGTATAATGTGTGGTCATATGTCTTTTTTTAGCCCCTGCTGGCTTCCTTTCCCTGGCTGCCCCGTGAGTCACTGCCCAGCTGTCCATGACGTTGCTGTGTGGCCTCTTCAGCCGAGACCCCGGAGCAGCGGGTGGCTTTGTGGCCTCCAGGGGACAGCTCCTTCCATATCCTGTCTAGCTGGGTAGGCTCAGTGCCAGAAGGAGCTCAGGCCTTCTTACCAGAACTGAATGTAGAAATCTGAGGCTTGGTGGGGAATCTGTCCTCCCTGAGAATCACAGACTGAGTTTTCCCAGACTCTGGAATTAGGTGGACCAAGTCTCTACCACCCATAAGCCAGGTGACCATGGGCAAGCCAGTTAATCTTTCTGAGTCTCAGTTTCCTCATCTGTTAAATGAGGATAATGGTAGTGCTCCCCCCTCCACCACTGAGGGTCACTGGGAGCATGAGTTAATTTATGTAAAATCCTCAGAATAATATTGAATGTATCATAAAAACTCACTGTCTGTTAGCAATTATTATTCTTATTAAATGCTTAAGAAGTACCAGCCTCCTTGCTTAAAGACCTGTCCCCTGTCCCCTGCTTCATTTATTGAGTGAAAGGTTTTAAGTAGTTTGCCAGTAACCAGACTTACATGATTTGACCACTCACTAGCTGTGTGATATTGGGCAAGTTACCTAACCTCTCTGTTATTCAGTCTTCTCTTTTGTTAAATGAGAAAAATAATAAAACCTAATTCTTAGAGCTTTTGGGAGGTGCCTGGCATGTAGAAATTGCTTAATAAATGTTGGCATTGTTGGATTTTATTATGTTCATTAAGACTTTCTACAGGCACTGTGTTAGATGTTAAGCAACATGGTCTCTGCCCTCATGGAGATTGCAGGCCTGTAGTGGACTTAGTTTTGTCATCAAACAATCAATCATGCAGATGTAAATTTACAGCTGTGGCAGTAGCTACAAAAGAGAGATGAATGAGGCTGTAAGAGTCTTTACTGAGGCTCTGGATGTAGTCAGGAGTGAGGAAAGGAAGCAAGGAAGAGTGAGGCTTGAATGAGGTTGAAGAATGGTGTATTTGGTTGAAAAGGTAGAAGAGTACTCCATGAATGCAAACAGAATGTGCAAAGGGCCTGTGGCAGAAGGGAGCTCGGTAAGGAGGAAAGCAGCCAGTGTGGCTGGAATGGGAGAACCAAGTGAGTGGAGCTGGTTAGAGGTTGGACTAAGCGTCTGCCAGATTAAGGAGTCTGTCTTTCCCAAGGACACTGGAGAGCCTTTGGAAGCTTTTAAGGAGGGAGATGCTGTGATCAGATTTGTGTTCTAAAAAGCTCATGTTGGCTGCAGTACAGAAAGCAGACAGGAAGGGAAGGGTGAATGTGGGAAGGGCAGTCAGGTATTGTTATCACCTCCATCTTACACAAGAAGAATCTGAGGCTATGAAATATTTAGTAGCTTTCCCAGAGTTGCTAAGATAATAAATGGCAGAGCAGGGATTTGAACTTGAGCCTGAGGGACTTCACATTCCACCTTCCTCCCACCTGTGCCACGCCTCGTCCCAACGGAGCTTCTGGTTCAACTCTCACATTTTACAGATGGGAAAACTGAGGCCCAGAGCGAGATACTGCCTTGCCCAAGGTCACAAGGTCACATGGCAGATCTGGACCAGTATCCCAGGTTTCTGGATGCTTAGCCCATCTCCCCTCCACTGTGATGCATTGTCTCCTCCAAACCTGATCGCTCCTGGGAGGCAGAGTGGGGTGAGAGGCTGCCTTGACGACAGACAGCAGTTTTGGAGATTAATTTGCCACCTGGGTGTAACATTGCGGGTTTTACTCTACGTACGTCTCACAGCAGAAGGGAATGCGAGTCTGGAAGCCTGCAGAGGTCTCCATAGCTTGAGCCAAGGAAAGCAATTACTGTGCAGATCAGGTGAGCCGAAGGTAGAATCAAATTAGTGGTTCCCCAGCGCGTTAACGTCTGAAAGCAAATCAGGGCGGCAGCTCTACGGGGTGAGGGAATCTTAAGGAGGCTGAGGTTGCTTGGATTCAGCGGGGGTTCTTGGGTAGCGTGTGCCATTGTTTCTTCCTAATCCCAGCTCACAGTGCCACCCAGGGGCGCAGGATGTGTGTGACCATCGCGCACACACAGATCACCTCCTGCCTCCCCTCGCTCTCCCGCTCCCTCTCTCCGTCTCCCTCTCTGTCTCCCACTCTCTCTCTGCCTCTCTGTCTCTGTCTCTGTCTGTCTCTCCCTCTCCCTCTGTCTCTCTCTCGATACCTCTAAAATGTCAAGTACTGGGGAGCATACATGGATACATGTTTTTTCCCTCCCTCGGCCTCCTCCCTCAGCCCCTTCACTTTGAGGGTTAGGGCCTGGGTTCACCCTTGTGAGCAAAACTACACATGGTTCCTGCCCTCATGCAGCTTGCAGGCCTGAGGCAGGTTTAGTTTATTCACAAAGTATCACCCAGATGTAAAACTGCACCCATGGCAGGACCTACTTAGGAGCGGTTCATGGGGCCCGAGGACAAAGCCCCCTCTGATGTGGGCTGAGTCCAGCTGCCCCTCCCTTGTGCTTCTGGGCTGGCTGTGGCCAGCACAGGGAGACTAGACATTTGGGGCCCGGGGTGGGGTTGGGGTTAAGACTCAAAATTCTCTTCCCATGTTGGAGTTTGCCATCAGGGCCGGCAGGGGAGAAGGACCGGGCATCTCCTCCGTGGGTCGGCGTCTCCGAATTCTGCATCTGTTCCTCTGTCTTTAGAAACCTACCCTCACCCCCACTCCTGCTCGCTCCGTCCTGCAGCTGCCGTTTTGGGGGCCAGTTTATGAGTCCCTCGATGCTTCATATTCAGGTCACGGGGGCAGGTGTGGGGCCAAAGGCTCAGTTCCAGGGGCCAGGGGTGGGGCCCCAGCCTCTCTCTGCATCGCGACCTCCCCCACGCCTCCCCACCTGCTTCCACTGCTGTTGGCTGATTTGGTTGCTGTTCTAAGTCCTCCTTCCTCCCAGCACGAGAGCTGTGGATTAAGGAACAGACCAAGAGCAAGCTGGTGATTTCATGGCCTCTGATGGTCCCATGATGTGGAACCTCTGGGGGCTTCTGGGAGCCTGGGGAGGGGGGAGGAGGGGGTACAGGAGGGGAGATGAGTCCTCCAGTGAGCGGGAAGACCTGGGCTCAGGCGTAGCAGGGGGTACCCATGCTGTGCGACCTTGGACAGGCTGCCATCCCTCTGAACCTGTTTTCTCATGTAAGAATGGGAAATCATGATACTACCAGGTTCTGGTATTCATACAAAGTTATGTGTCAAAAGAGGCAACACTTTGGAAAACCATTACCAGCCCTTAGTAATGGTAAAAGCTAACACTGATTGAGTCATGTGGTTATGGAGGCCAAGAAATCCCACAATTTGCCACCTGCGAGTCAGAGAACCAGGGGCCCAGGGGGTCTCTGGTATAGGTCCTGGAGTCTGAAGACCTGAAAACCAGGATTTGCTGCCCTCGGGTTTCCCAGTAGCCTGTGCAAAAAAGGAGCCGCCGTGAGCAGATACACAATTCAGTGTGATGGATGAGACAGAGATAAACTAGCTGCTGTAGCTGTTCCTGGGGCTCAGGCCCAAAAGAAATTTCTCAGCAGGAGGCTAGAAGCAGTTATTAAGTTGTACTTGTGACCTCACATTTCAGCCTCTGATTGGTAAGAAAGAACAAGGAGGACCTCTTCTTGTTTTGCAGTGTCTCTCTCCGCTCCCTGCTGCCCGCACCTCCTCCCTCATTCCTTACAGAATGTCCAGTTGTGGTGATAATGTGTTTTCACAGAAGCCTGGGGGTGGGCAGCATATCAGTGTCCCTCCTGTATTTGGGGTTAGAATCTGGCCTTGGAAGCTGATGTCTCTGTCGCATGGTCCCTAGAAACCAGATATGAGTTCATTTGAGTGAAAGTGTACAAATGCTCCTCTGGGTGGTGGTGGGGGGAAGCATCCTGTGTACTGAGTCTGTAAATGTGGTCCCCAGCAAGCCAGGCTATGAGTTTGGGGAGGCAGGTGGGGCCTGGGCCTTGGAGAGATTGGCACCAGTGTGGTCAGATCAGATGCACTTGAGGGTTTAAGGACAGAAGAGGAGGGCATGAGACCCACTGTGGAACAAGCTGTGTGATCTTAGGCTAGCGATTTAGTCTCTCTGGGCTTGTTTTCTTATCTGAAAAAAAACAGCAGAGTTTTTTTTTTTTTTTTTTGGAGCAGAAAAAGATTTATTGCAGGGCCAAGGAAGGAGAATGAGTGGCTCGTGCACAAAAACCCCTGAATTCCCTCAAAGGGTTTCAGCAAAGCATTTTTAAAGGCCAGATGAGGGGGAGGGGGGTCGCAGGGTATGTGATCAGGTCACCCACAATTCTCTGGTTGATGGTGAGGTAACAGGGAGTTAACCTTAACAATCTTTGGGCACCAATAGGTCTGGGGGCTCATGATCATCAACTAGTTAATTTCTTCCATTTGGTGGGGGGTTTTAGCATCTGAAAAACTTAGGAAATATGCATCAGATACTATTATCTGGGTACTTCAGAGAGGAGCTACAGCAGAGGATATGGCGGGGGGGGGGGGGGGGGGGGGGGGGCCCTGTCCTGGGAAGGCCCCATAGGGTCCTGCTGGGTTACTGGGAGGATTTAATTACCAGCAGTGTTTTGAGGCTCAAATGAGTCCTCAGATGTGAAAGTGATCTGCAAGCTGCAAGATAATCATTCATTCATTCAAAAGATGTTTATTGAGAGCCTATTATGGAAGAGGCACGGTTCTGGGCACTGAGCATACATCAATGCGCAAACAGACAAAAATTCTTGCCTTCATAGGACTTGCATTCTAGTGGAGGGAGGCCCTAAACAATCAACATAAGTGAATAATATAGGACGTTAGAAGTTGATATCTACCATGGAAGAAATAAATCAGAGATCAGAGTAAGGGGGATCTGGAGGGCTGGTGATGGTGGGTTGTAATTATAAATAGTGTGGTCAGGGTGGTCTCACTGACAGTGTGATGTTGGTGCAGGGAGAGGTGAAGGTGGTGAGGGATTTGCCATGTGAGTATCTGTGGGAAGAGTGTTCCAGGCAGAGAGAATAACCAGTATAAAGGCTCTGAGGCAGGAATAGCAAAGAAGCCATTGTGATGGAGAGAAGTGAGTGAGCCAAGAGGGATAAGACAGGAAAACAGAGAGTCCCTAGGAGCCAGCTTGGGTAGGTCCTCATAGGCTATTGTAGGCTTTGGGTTTTGCTCTCAGTGAACTAGGAAGCCACTGCAGGATTTTGACTCAGGATCTGAAGATCTGACTTAGGATTTAAAAAGAATCACTTTGGGATCTTCCCTGGTGGCACAGTGGTTAAGAATCCACCTGCCAATTCAGGGGAACACGGGTTTGAGCCTTGGTCCAGGAAGATCCCACATGCCAGGGAGCAACTAGGCCCACGCGCCACAACTGCTGAAGCCTGTGTGCTAGAGCCCGTGCTCCGCAACAGGAGAAGCCACCGCAATGAGAAGCCCGCGCACCGCAACGAAGAGTAGCACCCGCTCGCCGCAACTAGAGAAAAGCCCACGCACAGCAATGGAGACCAACGCAGCCAAAAATAAATAAATAAATAAAAGAAGATCCCATTCTTCCTTTAAAAATAAAATAAAATAAAAAGAATCACTTTGGCTGCTGGTCAAAAGTAGACTCTAGAAGAGCAGAAGGGAAGGCAGGGAGGCCGGTGTGTGGAGGCTCTTACAGTAATCCAGACAGGAGATGATGGTGGCCTGGACCAGGGTGGTAGCAGTGCAGGTGTGCTAAGAAGTGATTGGATTTGGGTCATTATGGAAAGGAAGAGTCAGCAAGATGTTGCCGCACTGGGTGTGGGGTGTGAGAGAACTAGAGGAGTCAAGGATGCCTCCAGGGACAGTGTGGAGAAAAGGGAACCTCCTATACTGTTGGTGGGAATGTAAATTGGTGCAGCCACTATGGAAAACTGTGGAGCTTCCTTAGAAAACTAAAATCAGAGTTACCATATGATCCATCAGTCCCACTCCTGGGTATGTATACAGAAAACTCTAATTCGAAAAGATACACGCACCCCAATGTTCATAGTCGTACTATTTATAATTGCCAAGACATGGAAGCACCCTAAGTCTCCATCAACAGCTGAATGGATAAAGATGTGGCACATATATACAATGGAATATTGCTCAGCCATAAAAAGAATGAAATAATGCCACTTGCAGCAACATGGATGGACCTAGAGATGATCATACTAAGTGAAGTAAGCCAGACAGAGAAAGACAAATATATGACATCACTTATATGTGGAATCTAAAAAATAGTGCAAGTGAACTCATTTACCAAACAGAAGCAAACTCACAGACATAGAAAACAAACTTGTGGTTACCAAAGGGAGGGGGGGATAACTTGGGGAAAAAAAAAAGGATGTCTCCAGGGTTCAGTCTGAACAAAGGGAAGGGTAGAGTTGCCATAAACTAGGTGGGAAAGACCTTGGAAAGAGCAGGTTTGGAATAGTGGAAAGATCTGAAGTCCAGATCGGGATGTACTAAGTTTGAGGTGCCTTTCCGACATCCAGGTGGAGATGTCAGGTAGTAGTTGGATAGCCACGGCTGGTGTTCAGGAGAGAGGATGGTTTGGAGATACAAATTTGGGAGCTGGGAGCATGCGAGTTGTTTTAAAAGCCATGAGACAGGACAAGGTCACCTAAGGAGTGAATGTAGAAGAGACCGGAGGACCAAGGATGGAGCCCTTCCTTGACCTGCGCAGAAGAGGAGAACCCAGCAAAGGAGAATGAGAAGGAACAGCCAGTAAGATGGAGAGCCAGAAATATCCTAAAAGTCAACAGAAGAAAATACCTAGGAGGAGGAAGTGATCAACTGTGTCATGTGACAAGAGAGGTCGTTCCCACCACTGCTCCCCGAGCTGTGGGAGTATTTCTGCCTGCTACCCCTGGGCACTGTTTGAGGCCCAGTGAACAAGCATCATTGATGTGCTTAATGGGAATCACACTAACCATAGTGAACCAGAAAGATGTTTTGGATGTTTTCTCAAAGGGATGGAGGCAAAATGGCCTCAGTGTGTCATCTATAAATTGAGGGAATTAGGCCAAATTGGTGACTTCAGTCTGGGCTTTCTTGAGTCTTAGGTTCCTGTAAAGGGCCTTAGGGAGTCCTATAGGGGTCACATGGGGAGACTCCCCGCACACACACACATTTCATCAGAGTTGCTACCCTTTCATCTGTTTTTATATCGGACTTTTGCATAAGATGCATTTGAAAAAGGGATTCTGTTGCCAGATCAAGTTTGAAAGGCACTGGCCTGGAGGATTAGCAAGTCCTTGCTGCTCTGACATCCCAGGAGGCTCAGGCTACCCAGGGAGCAGGGATCACACAGTGTGCTTTGGCTTTGGCTGTGGAGACAATCCAGGAGAGCGTGTCCCGCTGAGGCTTGGAGAAGCACGGAGCGAGGTTGGGTGGCGAGAGGGGAGAAAGCTAAGTGCTGTGCTTGGAATCTTGTAGAGCTCCTGAACCCAAAAGAGATGGAAAAGAGAAAAAGGGAATGAGGGGAACCAATACCGGGAAGAGACAGAACTGGTAGAATGCAGGGTCCACTAACCAGATGTTTCAGAGTCGAATGTGACTCTCCTCTCCCCATCCTCACAATTATTTGCAGCTCTGCGTGCTGCCTGATGCAAAGCTCTTCTTTTTGTTCCTCCTCTGCTGACTGCTGCATCCTCACCTCCCAGGTGGCATTTCTGATATGAGGGAGCAGAGGTAGAACTCTGCTATCAAAGCTGTCTTGTTACCCAAAATAACCCTGTCCAGCCAGACACATTCCAACTTTCCACGCCAAAGGGCTTGCTTTCATTTGTTGAAGTCGGCACATTCACCTGTGGTTTTCAAAGGTCTGAGGTTCAAACTGGCTTGCCTCTGTATTAAAGAAACATGTATATTTTTTTTCCTAAGGGGTTTTGTGGCTAAACCAATTTTACATAAACAGAAAGGATCAGTCCTGAATTCCTAAACCCCGACATAGGAGATGGTGACTTTAGGATACTGTGACTCACGGGCTATTAAGTTATTTACTCACCAACATGTCTAATCTGGTTGGTGGTTTGGAGAGCAGTCAACATGGTGTATCATGTCATGTAAGCAAGGGTCTGAGGCCAGAAGCCTGGGTGCCCATCCCAGTGCCATCCCTTACTGGCTGTGCCACCTTGGACAAGGTCTTCTCTCTCAGCCTCAGTTTCCTCCTCTGTAAGAGTGGCCACCTCGTAGGAGTATCTTGGGGATAAAAAATGAAGTGACATGACATTTCTATGCACTGAGTTTGGGGTAGTGAGAGTGCCCGATGCATGTCAGCTGTTATTGTTGGGATTATCATTCCCCAGTCATCTGAAACCTCTATTATTATTGCACTCATCAGGTTATACTGAATAGTTCACTCGCCTGTTAATCCTTACAAGTCAGACTATGTCTTCTTCATCTTTCCATCTCTGGTACCACATCTGGCACATAGTAGGCACTTAAACATATTTGTTCAATGAATGAAGGAGACCATAGAATGTAAGCTCCATTCAAGCAGGGGAGCTTGTCTGATTCATTCACCACAATCACCTGGCATATAGTGGGCATGGAATAAATACTTGTGGTCTGTGAAATGAACCATGAATCAATGGAACTTCATGGACAGGAAGGCTGGTGCTAACCATTGGCTAACTGGCTGGGTGTCTTCCTCTGTTTCTGAATTCTCCACACTGAAAATCTCTCCTTTTCAAAGCTTCCTTCTCTTTGAAGAACAGAAAAGAAATGATTGCTCATTATTCCTTTATACCCGGTTTCTTCCTGTGAGATGGCACCTTGCTCTAATTCAAAGTTGAAAGCTGTGTCTGCAGAGACCCTTGCATCTTAGAACTGGAAGGAGCCTGCCCAGCTCTCCTGATGCAGCATAGTCTGGGTATCAGGCGGATGTTTCAAAGCAGACACCTGAGAACCACAGGGATGAATAGACGCGTGTGAGGCCACACAGCCACCGGCAGATGAGCGAGCTCTGTGGGTGAGACAAGATCCCGAGTTTTAGAGGTAGAAAGTTCTGAGTTCATGGTGGGGCCAGCCTCAGCTCCCCGAACCCCCAGGTTGGCATCTCTCCACGATGCCATGCTGCCCCAGGAACAAAACAAACACGGCTTTGTTTTCTTTCCTTAGTTGTGAGTAACCCCGGGTCCCGTTTATGGAGGTCTGCCGCGCCAGGATTTGTGCTGAGCAATTTCCCGGTATTCTCTCATTAAGCCCTCCAACCCCGCCGTTGAGGTCAGTGTTGTTAGTTCCACGCCTCAGTCAGGGAAACCGACTCAGACAAGCTCAGGGACTCACTGCAGGCCACGCACTGGGGGAGCAGGAACTGGGATTCCCACCCCAGTCACCTGGTGCGTTATCCTCAGGCGTTCCCGTTAACCCTGTTGGCTGCTCTCTCTGTGCTTCCCAATACCACTCCATGAGCATTCTTGGCGCTCAAGTATTTTGAGAACTTGGATTGACTATCCCAAGGGGATGTGTGAATAGTACACAGCGGCCCCACCTGAAGACTCATCAGGAGGTAGAGATTAGCCCAGCCTTTGGATCCCCCAACCTTTGGATGTATGGAGTTATTCTCTCCCTCCCCTGCATCCTCTCAGGTCTCAGTGGAACCTTGAGTCTGACCCTGGCTCCCACCTTTCCATTTTCAGCCGTAGGAGGGCCCACCCAGACCATTCTGATTTGGGCTTCAGGTGCTGCTCCTTGAAGGTCATTAAGTGTGTGGAGTGTCCACTCAGAAAGAAGAGAGAAGGGACCGTGGGAGGAGGTAACCTCTGGATTATCAAAGCTTCTGTGGGCTCTGCAGACTGCAGGTGGACCCTTCACCAACTTCCCACTGGCCCCAAAGGAAGGGGCCTCCATCGTGGGCCACTTGAGCCTCCCCCATAGTGGAACTTTCTAGAGGAACAGGTGGCCCAGCCTGAGCTCACTCTTGCTGAAGGAAAACGCGTGTAGAGGCTCACAAAGCCCAGGGTGCTCAGCTCAGCTGTAAAATCCATTCCGTCCCCACACCAAAGAGGTCTTTCCTGGCTACCTGGAAAGATGGGTGTGCCCTGTGGTAGACACGCTGCCGGCTAGGTCTTCAATTTGCCAAAAGTTTTCCATTGCAAGGACTGTCACAGTCAGAAATCCTTATGTATTCCATCCACAGGGTCTCTGTTATGGATCTTAATCACTCATCATGTTTGCCTTAAAGTAAAATGAGTTTTCTATGAAAAGAGAAGTGGGAAGTTATTGATCATGCGTCGTACATCAAGGAAAGCTTCAGTTTGTTTTCGTTTGGATAAAGTGAAGGAAAGTAGTTGTTACTGCAGCAGAGACCCGGGAAACAGGCAGCCACTGTGTGTGTGTGTGTGTGTGTGTGTGTGTGTGTGTGTACGCACGCACATGCACAAGTGCCTACATCAGCTCAGCAGAATTGTCAGAAATCAAACATTTGCCATATCTTCTGAGTTTTGATAGCTAATATTTTGTAGACTGTCATATAGGTGGTTTTAACATTTTCCAAAACTCTAGCCACCCTATCTTTGGAGGGACCATCCTGTGTCACCCTCAAACATACCCGTTAAGTGTGTGTTATGGCTGGAAAAAATTGTACTGGTTTTGCTTTGAGAATTATTTTGCTCTGTGTGTATCTTACCTGTTTTACCGTGGGCTTTGATTTCTCTCCCATCGTCACGTGTCCTCAGGAATTCTCACAAAATGAGAAAAACCTAACCAGCTTCCCTACCCTCACCCCAACAGTAATGAGACTGTTAAGAATATTGAAGTCAGCAATTCATGATGTTGATTTCATGGTACGTATTTTAGTCACTTAATTACACTTAATTACAGTTATTAATTATGGCCTTGCAGTTTTCTTTTCATGTTTTATAGCCGATAATTTTAACTTATAAGGCATCAGATAGTTTAGTAGGCCCAAGAAGAGGCCCTAAAACTGAGTTGCCCAGTGGAAAGAAAAGGCCCTGTGCGGTGACATCAAGAAACTGAGTTGAGATTGGCCTCAGAAAGGTCATTCTGAGAGTTTCAATGCCCAACTGAGGTATCTCTCTCTCACACACACACACACACACACACACACACACACACACACACGCTATATAGTTGTTGAGGTCATTGGAATCTCATGCAAAGTCAATAGTGAGTCCTCTCCTGCATCTCCCGCTCCCTGTGGGTGGTGCGGCGTGTCTTCTACAAATCTGGATAGGAAGTCTCATTCTGCAGGTGTTTGGGCTCAGAGATGTGGAATGAAAACACAGTTGGTGCCTGCAATGTGATTCCTTGTTTATACACTTCACCGGGCTCTTTTCCTACAACTACATGGAGCATTGATGCTGCCCTCAGGGGTTGATTAAGGCCAACCTTCCCATTTTAGAGAGAAGAAGAGAAATGAACACTCAGGCAGGAAAAAAAAAAAACAAAAAACCACTCCTGGGAGATTCACCAGAGATTTCCCAGGATGGAGAATTTTTCTAGCTTAGTAACTTTACCATCTGCACATTCTCAACTGCATTTTCAAAGACTTGCCAAATGTTTGTAAAAGATCACGAATTTGGTGAAGAGAAGCAGAAAGGCAGTGCTGAGTGCCTGTTCTCGGCCAGGCTTGGTGCTGGAGAGACACGATGGATGTGATGCAGTTGGTGCCCTTGACGAGCTTGAACCATTACTCAAGCATAGGATGCCGTGAGCTGTAATGCAGGTTGGAGACAGTGGCGTGGGAAGGCCTGGGGCACAGACTCCAAGCCCTGCCATAGGTAACTGGGAACTCTGAGTCAAGGAGCCAAGGATGCCCTGTTAACCACGTGCCCGAGCTCGGTCGCCTGCAATGACTGGGCGCGGTCCAGGCTTGAGTAACCGTGGCTCTGCCACTGTTGCACTGAAAGCCGTCTCCAGCCCCTTTCAGTCATAGCTCTGTTTAGTAGATGCTTATGGAGCACCTACCTTGTGGTGGGTTTTGTGCCAGGAGCTGGGGGTCCAGCAGTGAATGGGAATAGCCTTGCCCCAAACTTGTGAGGCTGTCTGGGAAATGTAAATGTTAGCTGAGTCATTACAAGTTCAATGGGGGTGACAAAAAAGGGAGTGCACCGTTCAGTGGGCTTCAGTAAGATGAGGGATTTGCTTTTAAAATCGCTCTGGTGGGTAAAGGGACTCTAAAAGAAATTAGCATTGGACCAGAGTTGTTTGTCGGTGGCTTTCAGACTTGGTGGTGACCCTTTGGCTTGGAATACAGCTTTTTGGGGAACATCAGGACGTGAAACAGGAAAAAGCAGAGTTGTTTTGCTTTGTGTATAGGGGACCCTACTGCTGTACTGAACCCACTTTGAAAACTGGTGGGTGAGATGGTCCTTCAGGAGCCTTCCAGGAGCCCATGCTATTCTAGAATTCTGTGACTTCTTGATGACAGATGAGGTCCCTTCCATTCCAAGTCATCACGATCTTGTGTCTGGAATCCTGAACTGTCAGTTGGAGCAGGGCTGGCTAGCATCTTTCTTTCTGTATGGATGCCAGACTCACACTCTTTATTCTTCCTTGGGGGACTGGAGGAGTATGAATGTCAAAGCTTCCATCCAAGGAGCCTGCCTGCAGGGGAGGAGAAGAGGGATGATGTGCAGTCAGTTTGCTCTGTCCCTCTAGCTGTCCAGAGTGACCCTCAGCCGGACAGACCGTGGTGGTACCGTTGCTCCTGTCATCCCGTCTGCTACACTGGCCCCACCCCCACTCACAATGTCCCAGGAGCCCACAGACCACAGTCAGCCTCCTTACTGGAGCCTCACCTTAGTCTTGTTTTCCGCCTCCTCCTCGTCTCAGTCTATTCTTCCTGACACCCCCGATTAGCCTTGCTCTGATAGTATGGTTTCCGTCTTGGCTGCAAGGTCAAGTCCAAGCTCCTCATCCTGGCACCCCCTAATCCTGCCTCAGTGGAACCTCTGTAGCCTCCAAGGCTACTCTCATCCTCCCGTGAACACTTGCATTCCTTCTTCTAAGCTTCTCCTCAGGCTGTTTGTCCACCTGGAATGGCTCCTTTCCTACCTCCTTTCAGTTGCACTGCTCCAGGCCAAGCCCTTCCTCTGTCCTGGGGCTGCCCCAGAACAAGCAGCTTTCCCTGTCTTTGAAGTCCCACAGCATTTGCTTACTGTCTGAAACACGTCGGCTGTGGGTCATACAGGTCCTTATGCTGTTGGAAATCTTTTGCTGTGACTGTGACCTGCCTCTCCCATTAGACCATAAACTTGTTGAGGGAAGAGTCTGGATCTTCCAGTTCTTTTGTCCCCTTTTCTGCCCTATACTCAGTGAAGCTATTACTTGATCAGCTCGCCCTGAACTGGAGCACAAACCAATGTATTCAGTTAGAGCATTCTGATTGCTAAAGGTGACCAGAGGTGAAGGTGCCATCCTTGACCAATAAGAACACTTGATTTTAACTGGCCAATCTGATGTCAGATTGTATGTGACTGCTAGTGTCAGAGACCAAACTAACCGTGGCTTAAACAAGACAGCGAGGTGGTCTTCTCTTTTATAACAGTCCAAGGCATGTAGGCAGTCCAAGATCAGGAAGGTGGTTCTACAACATCTCAGGATCCTTTGTCTTTCTTCTCTGCCATCCTTAGCATGTGGTTTGCATTCTTAAGGTACCCTTGTGGTCCCAAGATGGCTGCTACAGCTCCAGTCATCACTTCTACATCTTAAGCAGGATGAAGAGTGATGAAGGGTGGGGGAAAGGGTGCCTGCCGGTGGAGTCAGCCCTTCTTTTAAGGAACTTCACGGATGCCTCACCCAGTAATCCTGCTTTTTATCTTTCTGGCCAACAGTTAGCCCCCCAGCCACCATTTTTCCAAGGGAGGCTAAGAAATGTAGTTCTTTAGCTGGACGTATTTTTCTCACCACCACTACTCAGTCGGACGTCTCTTAGTAAGGAAGAAGGCAGGGAGGAATATTGATTGGGTTGGCAGCCAGCTGCTGTAGCTGGTTAATGACACTGTTGTGTTTCAGGCTGAGTAGGTGTCTGTCAAAGAAGGCAACAGATTTGTCCAGTCCGTGCTTTGCAGTTTTCTGCCAGTGAATCCAAGGACTGCAAAGGTTGGGTTTCTCCACAACCTCATCCTCAGATGAGTGTTTCTTGAATGATTCACCCTGAGCCCCCAAAGTCACTGAACTGTAATTGCCCTCGTAAAGGGGTGATGGCGGACACCCTTGTCATGGCCGGCTCAGCCTTTAGCACTAAGGAACGGTCCTGGTGTTCTGGATCACTTTAAAGATTTGCTAAAGCCAGGCCACACCCTCTACATTAAATTCATTGTCCCTAGTCCTTGATTATGAGCATAATCTTGATTACACACAACTATGAGCTTCAACAAAGATTTCCTTTAATATTTCTGTAGATTTTAATTTGACAACCTGATGAACGAGAGTACATTTTGATTTTTAAAAATGATCGATTTGCTTTTAAAATCACTCTGGTGGGTAAAAGGACTCTAAAAGAAATTAGGATTGGACCAGAAAGCACCCCACCTCATGATTTTATGGTCAGACCTTGTTTATTTCCAAAGGAAGACAATGATCTTCCAGCCTGTCGTTTCATCCCAGCTCACTGAATAAGCCTTCAGCTGGATCCCACCCCTGCTTTTACCATTGCTTATTATGTTCTCTGCCTGGAAGGAGAGTCCCTTTTTACCCATCTCTGCTTTCTGTTTGCAGGGCGTTTAGTGTTGAGAGATGAGAGTAAAGTATCTTGTTTGTGGATTACCATGGTTTGTCTCAAGGTTGAAAAGATGGGCGAAATCAAGTGTGATGGAGGCAAGAGATCCTTTATAAACAAGCAGACACTTCGGTGGGCCTGAAAAATGTATCTGTGAGGCCACTTGTAAGAGGAGTAGATGCTTCATTCCCTGGCGTTAGAGCTCTCTGTGAAGGAAGAGTTCTATAGGATTTGTCCGGCAAAGAGAATTGGTTTTGTCCTTGGATAAAAAGGGCCTTGTGTCTTCGGATTCTTTCAGATGCGAGTGATGAAATATCCAACCCAAACATCCATGTAGGGGAGATACTGGCTCATGTAAATGAGAGGTCCAGAGACAGGGCTGGTTCAGGGGTTGCTGGATTGAGGCTTCATCACGTCCTCGGGCCTCAGCTGCTCTTGGTACCTTTCAGCGGCCCCTTCCTCCCTGTGTGGGTTTATCTTCAGCTCGTCTTCTCACGTGCTAGCCAGATGGCTGTCAATACCCCAGACCTGACTCCCTCATATCATATCAGGAGGAGAGAAGGACCTTCCCCTCCCCAGACATCCTGATAAACATCTGGTGTTCACTGGTCCTGACCGAGCATTGGTTGGGCCCATCCCTGACCCAGTCAGTGTGGTAGGGGGGTTACCCATGCTGGAATGAGGTTTCCTCCAAAAGGAGGGTGGCCCCAGAGAGCTGGAGACCAAACAGTTCCAACATCCAGAAATCCCAGAAGATGGAATTGGGATCTAGAATGGCCAAGAGGGGAAGTTTTGTGGGGCCCCAGAGCCTGCAGCAAGAAAGCCGTTCCTTCAGGGTGTCGTGTGCTCTGTTCTCACCAGCGTGTCCATTCATTCATTCATTCATTCATTCAATTGTTTGTTCATTCACCGCCCTGCCCCACACAAATGCTGGGCCCCTGCTCAGGCCAGACCCTGTGCTAGGCTCTGGGACTATGAAGATGAAACATTCATTCGCTGACTCTGAGAACTTACAGCTAAGTGGAGGAGACAGGGCACCTGGGCAAGTGCGATAAGAGGCTCAAAAGTGTGGATTAGGAGTATGGAAAGGGAGGTTGGGAGGTGGGGGGTGGCGGGATGAAGGAAGTTCTGTATTTGACCAATCAGGCTTTAAGGAGGGAAGCAGAAGGGCAGGGGTGCCTTCTCCCCCCTAATTTGAACTGACATTGGGCAGATATTGGGGGTGGGCCTCGGGGGGTGGGCAGAGCGCAGAGGGAGCTAAGCAAGAACACTGGGGAGAAGAAAATGAAGGGTGAACCGGACAGACTGCTCATAAGCGGGGAGATGGTCTCCCACTCCTGGTCTGTGCCATCTGTTCAGCTAGAGCAGCTCCTTTCATTGAACATTTACTACCTTCTAAGCGTTTCACAAGACGTTATCTCACGCAATCTTCACAGTAGTCCCCTGAGGTATGAGCTGTCCTTGGCCCGCATGGACCCAGTGAGGTCACGTGACTTGTCTCAGGTTCCATCGTCTGTAAGTGGCAGAATCGGGACTCACACCTGGGGCTGCTGAGATGGAGTTTGTACCTGTTCCCTCTGCCGCCCAGCACACCAGAAGGGTCCGGTTGAAAAAGGCCGGGGCTCCTGAGCAAGGATTCGACCAGGCCCTGGCATAGGGGGCCCCGAGGGCCCTTTTGGTGCTGAGTTTATGATTTGGAGGAAGATGGAAGGTCTGGATTTGGGTGGGGCTGAACTGAGAGGACTTGGGAGGCATGCTGGTGCAGAGCATGGCCTTGTGATGGTCCAACAAAGGCATCCTGTAGCCAGATCTCTCAGCTACAGAAGGTATCCCATGACAGGAAGCCCTTCTAATTGAGGCTGCATCTAAATTTTTACCAATAAAAAGCAAATGCAGGGCTTCCCTGGTGGCGCAGTGGTTGAGAGTCCGCCTGCCGATGCAGGGGACATGGGTTCGTGCCGCGGTCCGGGAAGATCCCACATGCCGCGGAGCGGCTGGGCCCGTGAGCCATGGCCGCTGAGCCTGCGCGTCTGGAGCCTGTGCTCCGCAACGGGAGAGGCTACAACAGCGAGAGGCCCGCGTACCGCAAAACAAACAAACAAACAAAAAGCAAATGCAATTTTCCTGGAGGCAGACACCCTGACTTGCCAGACAGACTCTGTCTCTGAATGCCTGGGAGTAAATAGCCAAGGCCATAGGAACACATCTCCATTCTGGTCCTGCAGGCAATGAAGAAATTGTCAGGGCTTCCTAGTACCAGACACAAAAATGGGGTATTTTTATGCGATGTTTTTATAGTAACTGTCATAACCGGCAATATTCCTAAAACTTACTGAGGGTAATCATGGTTTTACTTCATCCCTACAAAAGTCTTTTGTTTAGAGCAGTGAATATATCCTGTAAATCTCCATATAAATGCTACCCATTCATTTTTCACACGGGCCAGGTAGTAGCTTCAGCTGAT
This sequence comes from Aethalodelphis obliquidens, assembly GCF_003676395.1. Classification (NCBI taxonomy): domain Eukaryota; kingdom Metazoa; phylum Chordata; class Mammalia; order Artiodactyla; family Delphinidae; genus Aethalodelphis; species Aethalodelphis obliquidens. The sequence continues at coordinate 49,868,234 of NW_020837952.1, forward strand.
TGCTGAGGACAGTTTAGTTTTATTTATTGAAGTAGTCCTCCTAACTTGGGGAAAATTTAACACGTCATTACTTGTATTTAATGTTTTATATGTGTGTGTATGTGGCTATATATAAATGTATGTGTATATTTACATAGCTGTATATAAATATATACATATACACATACCCATATAAGTGTGTGTGTATATATATATATGTGTGTGTATATATATATATATATATATATATATATATATATATACATAAAATTTTTTTTACACCGAGATCTCCGTTCAGTCTTTCACTCAGCAAACATGTCCTGAGCGCCTAATGTATGCCAGACAGTGTTCTAGATGCTGAGGATGTGGTGGTGAGGAAAACAAAGGCGGTGAACAAGAGGCTGTTCTTGGAGCTTACATGTTATGCAGGAGACCAGCAGTCAACAAGTGGACATTTCTATCGTGATGTGATTTCGGGTAGTACTGAGCCATAAGGTGGAGATCTTATCTGTTTTAGACAGAGCAGCTGGAAAGCCTCTCTTGGGAGGTGACACTTAAGCAAAAGTGGGGATGCTCTTGGGCAGAGAATTCCGGGAAGAGGGAACAGCAGGGCCTGTGTGAACTGCTTCGGCACGTATTGTCCACCTCGCACCCTGGTTCTCTCTGTAAACCTGCCTTGTTGCACCGTGGGCTCCCTGAGGTCACAGGCTAGAGCGAGGGGCGGGGGACCCCTGTCCGGAGCTCTGCTGCTCTGAGCCAGAGGAGGGCAGCTGCAGGTGGGGGATGGTCAGCTTCCAGGCCTCGAGCTCTAGGGCGATGGCTTCCCAGGGTAGTGAGCAGCCTGTTCTGTCCAGACACCCCCCCCCCACTCCACCCTGCCGCCCTCCACTGTTCTGGCACCAGGAGATTTGCTTTCACTTAGGGAGAACCTGACCTCATCTACAGCATCAGTGTTGTTCTCGGGAAGCTGGCCCTTTCCCAAGAGGAGGAATGTGGGGCAGGGTCATTGCGGTGAGCAATCTTGCTAATAAGGAAGTGTGGCTGGGATTCCAGAGAGGGAGGGAATGATGACTCAGAGCAAGGCGCATAACAGGTTCTCTAGCTACTCATCTTCTGCAGGTGTGCATTCATTCGTTCATTCTCCAAACCGTCTACCGAGCATGTAGATGGAAAGTTAGAGGTTCAAATTCAGCTCTGCCACCTACTAGCTGTGGAATCTCAGCAGGTTGTTTAGCCTCTCTAAGCCTTTGTTTCTTTAACTATAAAATGAGTATTATACCTATTTTTCAGAGCTGTGAGGATCAGATGAGAAGAAGCCCTGGGGATAAGATTGCCAGATTTAGCAAATAGAAAGGATGAGATGCCAATGAAATTTGAATGTCAGATAAACAAGGGGTATTTTTTAGTATAAGTTATGTGCCCAATATTGCATGCTTATCTGACGTTCACTTTTAACTGTTCATCCAGTATTTTAACCAGCAACCCTACCTGGGGATAAAGATGACGGAAAAAAAAATTCCTGCCTTTGAGGAGCCCGTGGTAGTGGTCGGACAGGCATGAAGAACGTCACTGCCGTGCTGGGTGACGTGAGTCATGTCAGAGGTACACACAGAGTGCAGTGGAAACAGACATCCCCCTCTGGGCTCTTAAGAAATCCAGACTCACTCACCCTTGCGGATTGCTGCCTTGCTTGCTGAGCCCCCACAGTGACCGTAGGATTGACGCCACGAGAGCACAGGGTGTGAGCAATTAACTGAGATGGACAATTGAAGTTTGCTTTTCTATCAAGTCACCGGGAAGATGAACTCTTCTTCCCTCTCAAAGCAAAGGGTGATTTTTGTTGATCAGGAAACAGACAATCCGTTACTTATACTCTTTTTCTATAAGCTATTTAAAAATAAAATGAAATTAATTTGAGGGGATTGTTGCCCGACTTTATGGTCTGTGCATCTCTCAGATAAAATGCTGATAATTCATTATTCTGCTTCCCTGCAGATCTAGAGATAAATTTGCCATGCGCCACCCAGGGATCTAATAGGAGACACACAATTGGAGTCTGGCTCCAAACTACAGTCTACCCAAAGCCTCTCTGGGTAAAGCTGCAAGCATCAAAACGCGGGGAGGAGATTTTGGGAATATTTTGCAGAAGGTGAAGCTGCCAGACACATTCTTGTCTCCCCTTGCAGATGCACCGCCTGGGCTGGAACGTGGTCTGATCAGCATTACTGAAGGCTCCCTCTTCTTTCCCAGATGTGGCAGGGGATAGTTTAGTTTTTTTTAAATTTTTTTTGCTGTTTTTTTTTTTAACATCTTTATTGGAGTATAATTGCTTTACAATGGTGTGTTAGTTTCTGCTTTATAACAAAGTGAATCAGCTATACATATACATATATCCCCATATCTCCTCCCTCTTGCATCTCCCTCCCACCCTCCCTATCCCACCCCTCCAGGTGGTCACAAAGCACAGAGCTGATCTCCCTGTGCTATGTGGCTGCTTCCCACTAGCTATCTATTTTACATTTGGTAGTGTATATATGTCCGTGCCACTCTCATTTCGTCCCAGCTTACCCTTCCCCCTCCCCGTGTCCTCAAGTCCATTTTCTACATCTGCGTCTTTTTTCCTGTCCAGCAGGAGATATTTTAGATAGAGGGTTTTTTTTTTTTTTTGAAAACCCTGGAAGCCTCAAGGCCATTTTGGAGTCCCCTCAGTTGCCTGAAGCTGCCCTCAGAAACCGAACCCCTGTGAGGTTTGAGTTTTCCCCCGTACCATGGTGAGGGATGGTAGGGAGTCAAAGGTAGGATTTGTGCTGATGGGATTGGCAAAGGGGAGAAAGCAGGGCCTGGGGTTGAGTCCGGGGTGGAGGGAGGGTGCATCATGGGGTTATAAAAAGCATTGTTCCGTTACAGGATTCACAGATAGTTTTAATTGACTAGTAAGTGTCCGGCACTGTGCTAAGTGCTTTTCATACAGCATCTCTTTGATCCCGCTCATACCTCATGCAGTAGGTGCCTGGGTTCCATTTTACAGAGTGGAGACTCAGTGTTCAAATTAGCTGCCCAAGGAAACATGGTTAATAAGTAGCCCCGGGCTTTCTGATTGCAAAGCTCTTGTGCTTAACCACTGTGTTCTACTGCATTTTGCCATCAGAGTTTCTCTAAAGGAGTGTTCCGTGTGCTTCAGGTACTTCTGCTGTCTCTGTCTGCTGTGGTAGGTGGAGGATTGGCCTGGCTTCTAATGCCCTCTCCCAATGGACCGCACATGCGTGACCTGAGGAAAGACGTGGAACCTCCCTAAGGCGTCAGCCTCCTTCTCCGTAAAATGATGGGTCGGGCTGAGTTAGTAGGAGTCTTCTGATCCAAAATCCTGGCGTGTCCTACCAATGACAAGCAATTTTGTTTCATTCACTTACCTCTTCATTAGTTGATGAATTCATTTATTCAATAAATGTCTCCCTTGTGCCAAGTATGTGCCCCAGATACAATGGTGAATTGGTGAATAAGCAGCTGGTTCTCGCCCTTGCAGAGCAGTGGGTCTGGGGGAGAGACAGCAGAGTAAACAGGCGATCGTGGTACTGGGTGAAAAGAGCTATAGGAGGGAGGTGCCAGGTGCCCTGGGGTCACCCATCTAGGACTTGGTGGGGTGAGGGGAGGCTCTAGTGAAGTGGGGGACATCTAAGGTAAGGGCTGAGGGATGTGCAGGACTTGGCCGGGCTTGGAGGGAACAGTTTGTGCAAAGGGAGGGCACGCATGGAATGCTTGGGGGATTGAGAACTGTGCTGACTGTCTGGATGGAGAATGGAGTGCAGTGGGGAGGGAACAGACTGGAGGGGGAAGAGCATGCAGAAATAGACAGGGACCACATTGTGCAGGACCTCAGGATCCCCTGGCAGGAGTTTGGTGTTTGTTCTCAGAGCAGTAGGCAGACACTGTAGGTCAGGGCCACCCTGGGCGGTTTCCCAGGTTGTGTCCTGCACAAGGGTGCCAGCTAAGGGGAGCCCCTCTACCCACCAGGGCATGGGCCCCAGTGTAGGGCCCGTGTCTGCCTGGAGGAGGGCACCTTTTTCTCATTCTTATCAAGGAAGCTTAAGGGTAGGTGCTTTCCTTTGATATCAGGAGAATGATGTGATCAGATTTGTGTTTTTGACCCTTTTCTCTGGTTGCAGCATTTGCTGGATGATGGATCAGGAGGGAGGGGGAGAATGGTGGGGTGGGGGGAGGGTTGGGCATGGAAGAGATGGTGGCAGCCTGGGAGGCAGTTAGGATGGAAACAGGTGAATGGGTCTGAGATGCAGAAGTCGTGGCCTGTACGAACCACCTGGTTCTCATTGCCTCCTATGACTTAACGAGATGAGGACATTCTTTCTGGAGCAGAAATACTAAATCACGAAGGAACACAGCCTACAGGATTAGTGTTTCGCCCCCTGGCTCCTGAGAGAGCCAGAGTTAGGTGTAGTCCCCTGCTGTCCAGCTCACACTCAGGTATTTGATCCAACGGTAGGAGGCCCATCAGATGGTGACTGTGTGGTCTAGTGGCCAGACTCAAGGCCGAGTGCCAGGGGACCCAGGCATGGGGTTCATCGTAGCTCTTCTACATTTCTGAATGGCATTTTCCCTGCCTGTCTTTCGTTATCCCCTGATTATACCCAAACATTCGTGCACTGCCTGCTAAGTGCCTGGCTGTGTGCCCAGCGCAGTGGGGGATACAGAGTCCAGAGGCACGGTCTTGGCCCTCAAGGGACTCACCAGTGGGGCAGTAATGAGACTTCTGAGAGGTGCACAAGGAATGTTCCAGTTTATCAGTGTGCAGGCGGGCAGAGCACGTGGGATCTGGAGTCAGAACTGAGTTCAGAATCTGGCTTTGAAAACATTTCCTAGTTGTGATCCTGGGCCAGTCACACAGCCTCTCTGAGCCTCAGTTTGCCCACCTGTAACATGGGGATAGTAATACTTCAGTGGTTTGAGGATTAAATAATTCGAGGCATATAAGGTACTTAGCAGAGTGTCTACTAGAGGGCAACCGTTTTTAATACCGATTAGGTTAGGCTTTTTTTTTTGTAGCCTTGGTGTAGAGTTCTGAATTTTGACAAGTTCATAATCATGTAACCAGTACCACAAACAAGATACACATTATTCTACGACCTCCCTCCAGATTCCCTTGTCTTATCCCTTTGTAGTAAACCCTCCCCTTACTCTTGTTTTCTTTGTGATAATTTATTCTCTTAGTTTTTGCAACAGCTTTCTTGAGATGTAATTCACACACTGTACAGTTCACTTATTTAAAGTGTACAGTTCTGTGGTTTTGCAGTACCTTCACAGAACTGTACAGCCATCAGCACAATTTTAGGACAGTTTCATCACTGCCACAAGAAACCCTGGACGCCTTAGCGGTCACAGTCCTTTCCTGTGAGCTCTCCCCTCCTCCCCTGCCCCAGCCCCCGACAAACACTGACCTACTTTCTATGGATTTGCCTACTCTGGACACTTCATATAAAGGGAATCATACACTATCTGGTCTTCTGTGACTGGCTTCTTTCACTGAGCAGGATAGTTTTCAGGGTTCACCCATGTTGTAGCATGTATCAGGACTGCATTCCTTTTTATTGCTGAATGATATTCTATTTTATATGGATATACAGCATGGGTGGTTTCTGCTTTTTGGCTATTATAAATAATGCTGCTGTGAACATTAGTGTACAAATTTTTATGTGGACATATGTTTTCCTGTGGAATTGCTGGGTCATAGGGTAACTATGTATAACCTTTTAGAGGAACTGCCACACTGTCTTCCACAGCAGCTGCAACATTTTACAGTCTCTTGAGCAGTGTCTGAGGGCTCCAACCTCTCCACATCCTTGCCAATACCTGTTATCATCTGTATTTTTTATCCTAGCCATCCTAGTGCTTGTGAAGTGGTGTCTCAGTGTATAATCTCCCCATACATGTCTTTCTTCCCTGGCAACCACTGATTTACTCTCTGGTCCTCTTGTTTTGCCTTTTCCAGAAGCTGATAGCTGTAATCATACACGATGTAGCCTTTTGACTCTCCTTCTTCCCCCCAGCATAAGCCACTGGAGATCCATCCATGTGGCTGTGAGCCTTTTCGTGGCTGAATTGCATTCCTTCCCTCGCGTGGATGTACCACCATAGGAACCCCTGCCCCTATGCACAGTAGAGTTAGACGGACCCCTTGCCCAGGGAATCAAAGACTAAGCCTCACTCCTTGCCAGGGCCTTTTATGGTTTGGGAGGCCTTTCCCCAGCCTCCCTGGGCTGCCAGCATTGCAGGACACCCAGGCTGTTCTTCTTAGAGGTCCCTCTGAGCTGCAGAGCTGAGTCCAGTGAGCTGGAGCCGCTAGGGAGTGGAGACCCACCCGGGGTTAGAATTTCTGTATCGTGGCTCTGACATGCCATTCTTGGCACGACGCCTCTGTATGGGGGCTGCAGCCCAGTGAGACAGGTGGGCCTCGACCACTGAGGCAGCTGCTGCTGCGGACCCTGGGCCTCCGCTGCCCAGCTGTCCCCCTTCTCATCAGGGAGCCCCGGAAGCTCCTCGGGCTCATAAATAAAGCCATTTTCTTGTTCCCTTATCTGTCTGCATGGCTGGTGCACAACTTGTAGCATTTGCCAGCCCCCTGCCCCAAGTACAACAGCTTCCCAACTCTCTGTTATAGGCACAGGGAGAATATGATGTAACGATAATAAACTAATAATGACTTTGCACCTACCAGGTTTATTATCTACAGCAGAATCCACAAGGTAGACATAATCACTTTATGCAGGAAGAAATCAAGGTGGGTAAATAACAAGTTCAAAGTCACCCTGCTGGTAAGCAGCAGACTTGGGATTTGAACCCGCCATCTGCGCTTTCATCCACTCCCAGTGGATTTCAGCCCTCAGTCATCTGCATCCCACCTTTGTGAGTTCCTTCTACCACCTACGCTCTAGTTATCTAACATTTTTATTATCATCAACTTCGCAAGAACGGTTTTTGTTCATCAGAAACAAGGCCAGTGCACAAATTCACATAACACAGAGGGTTTGATGTGCTCGTTGTGCTTTGGAGGGATTCTACATGAAAACAAACACATAACTCAAGATAAAAATGTTCATCCATATATCACCTGAAACCAGCTCATGTCTACCAGTGCTATGTGGATCACACTTTGGGGAAAGAAACACATGATGTGCAGTGATTTGCTTACAGGGCTGTCTTTCCCCCTCGATGAGGAGTGACAAGTGGGCTGTGCCTGGGATTTATTCATCTTGGCATCTTCAGCATCCAGCGCCGTAACAGACCCATTATAGGCGCTTGCTACATGAATAATGGGTACATGACAGAATGAATGGAGCCATAAAGAGGAAGGGGAAGAGTGAGTGGCGTTTCCCCTTCCTTATGGAGAACACCGGAAGAAAGCCTCTTTCCCTGACCGTTGATGAGATGGGGAGGCTGGCAGGGAGCTGGAGCCTTAGCACCAGGGGTACAAGAGTGCTTAGAAACTATGATGCCTGTGTCACCACGGAGGTGTTGGGAGGCTGACATTCTCCATGTGAAGTCCTTCCTGCTCTCTCAAGCTCTTGGTTTGTGGGACCGTGGACACTGTCATCTTCCTCCAGTCCATCCAGCTGCTTTGATCTCTGGATGTGGAAGGATCAGCCTGCTTCTGGCTGTTTCTCTTGCCAAAAGAGTTCCCACCCTGTGTACCACTGGCTGCTTTCCTTCCTCCTCCAGCCTCTTCACAAAGTCTGACAGAGCTCCAGGCAGATTCTGCACCATCCCCCCTAGCGGAAAATGCAGCAGCAACTATTTCAAGAGCTGGTGAGACCACAGAGTCCTGTTTGATATCTGGATGAGTCAGAAGATCTGTCAGTGAACTCAGCCAACATTTATTGAGGACCTACTATGTGCCAAGCACTGGGCTAAGTGCCCCTAATTCTCTCCTACTTTAGGATCAGACCATCTAGGCATAGACGTTGAAGCCAGAACTTGATTTCTGAGTTGAAAAGGGAAAACTCAGCTCAACAAATATTTATTGAAGCCCAACTGCATGGGGGTGGGAAGGCTGAACTCAGACTTGAGAATACAAAGATAATAAGTACCCGCCCTCAAGGAGCTCAGAGGACCCTGAGGAATCTTGTTGACTTACAGCTTGGGAAGTTGTATGTGTGTTGGGCAGTGTCTTGAAATGTCATCATACTTGCACCCTTAGACAGCCAGCATATTATGGGCACATTCAACAGGCAAATGTTATTCATGGGTTCAACCAACACTTACGGGGCATCTTGTGGCAAGTGTATGGCTCACGCGTGCTCCCATTGTCACCATCTGCCCCACAGTGGGGGTCCTGGAGGTGGCCTCTGCATCCTTTAGTACCCCAGGCATTCAGAGTTGGTATTTGAAGTGAAATCTACAGCCCTTTCTCTGATACTTGAAAGGCGCTGGGACTAAAATGTCCTTTCTTTAATGAAATGATGGTGCTCAGAACACTGTGTGGCACCACGCGTGCTGTGTATCGTCCAATTCCTGGGGCACTATTCACTCAGGCTACCATGTGCTCAGCAGCCTCTGGTCCACCCTGCGGGGTCCTGAAGGGATAGGAGATGGTAATTGATGTTTCTGGGCTTTTAAAGCACTTACTCGGCAAAATAACAAAGTCAGTACCCACACTGTTGATCTGCAGCTATTACAAGAATATTACTTGTCTGTGAAATTCCTTTCTTCCTCCTTTGCTTCCTTCTTCCCTTCTCACTCTTTTACCCTCCTTCCTTCTCTTCTCTCTCTTCCTCTCTTCCTTGCATCCCTTTGCCCTTTTCTCTCTCCCTTCCACAAATGCTAGATTATCTACAATATACCAGATACTATTCTGGGATACAGCAGTAAATAAAATAGACAACCCCCCTTGCCCTCATGGAGCCCACATTCTGGTGGGGTGATACAAAAATAAATAAAATCAATGATATAAAATATATAGTATGGGGACTTCCCTGGTGGTCCAGTGGTTAAGACTCCACGCTTCCAATACAGGGGACCTGGGTTCGATCCCTGGTCAGGGAACTAGATCCCGCATGCATGCCGCAACTAAGAATCTGCATGCTGCAACTAAAGATCCCGTGTGCCACAACTAAGACATGGCATAGCCAAATAAATAAATATAAAATAAAATAAAATAAATAGTATGTTATGCGGGGATAAGTGCTACAGAGAAAACAAAGCAGGGAATGGGGATAGTAAATGTTGGGAGATGGTGATTGTAGATAGGGCGGCAGGGGAAAGCCTCATTGACAGAGTGACATTTTAGTAAAGACCTTTAAAGAGGTTAGGGAATGAGCGATACAGGTAACTAAGGAAGGGCCCTCTAGGCAATGGGACAGCACATGCAAAGGCCCCTGTGCCTGGCATGTTTGAAGAATAGTGAGGAGGAACAAGGGGAAAGTGTAGGAGACGACTTCACGCAGGTAATGAGGGATGAGGGCCAGACCTTGCAAGGGTTTGGGAATTCTATCCAAATTAATGGTTCTCAAAGTGTAGTCTCTGAACCACCCCAGATCCACTGAATCAGAAACTCTGGGGGTGGGGTCCACAATCTTTGTTTAAAGAAACCCTCCAGGGGGTTTCTGATGCCCGCTGAAACGTGAGAGCCACTGATAGCGAACATCTGGGCCACTCCTGACCATCCCTGCATGGTCTACCGTTCCCTCCAGTGTGCGGTATAAAGCCGAGGGGGTAATCATCACTGACCTGCCCTCCTCACCCCCAGAAACGCCATCATCTTAGTGTCTGGACGTTGACATTGAGACTAGTAAAAAGAAGTCAGACGCTGCGCCTGTGCTCAAACTGAGGTCAGGCGAGTTCGAGGGACAGAAGGTAGGAAGAGAAGGCAGGGATGGGTGGCCCAGTGCCTCTGCGCTGGGATCATTGATTGTCAGGGTGGAGAGACCCTGAGGACATCTGGTCCTGTCCCCAAATTTGTCAGAAAAGACTGAGGCCTAGAAGGGGGAAAGGACTGCTAATTGGATACACGGTGGGTTCCTGAGGGCCCTCTGGACTTCTAGGCACCTGCTCCGTTTCAAATTGTGCCTGTAGGCTCAGAGCTCTGTGGCACCCAGACACCATTGCTGCTGGATAGATGTAGGGGATGTCGGCAGTGTAGGTAGCTGTAGGGGGCATTAGTGGTGTAGGTAAGTGTAGGGGATGTAGGTGGTGCGGGATCAGAAAGAGGTGGAGGATGATGAGAAGAAACACTGCGTCAGGGGCTTTGAGGGACCGGTGTCTGGACCATTTGAGGAATGGCTAGAGCTTTGTGGAGCTGAGCCAGTGGGGTAAGGATGAGGGCCAGATCCAAAGGCCACGAATGTCGTGCTAAATGGATGGGACTTTAACCTTGGGTGGTGAAGGCCCCAAAGTCCCAGGTGCCCATTTCCTGATAGTTGTTTCCAGGCTGTTCTCAGCCCCAGGCTGTTCTCAACCTCCCCTACTCGGCCACGACTGACTGTCCCACAGGGCTCCTACGGAACCCTGCCCCGACTTCTATCAGAACAGTCAGAACAACCAGACCTCAACTGATAAGTCAGGGAGGACCCCAGACGATCTGAGCACAGTCCCGTTTACCTAATGGCTCTGTTTCCAAAACGAGGCCATGTCCATCTGCGGCTGAGAAGTACAGGTTGAGCTCTCTGAAGGAGTTCTTGCCACCAGCCACTGCACCCTTGGCTTTTGAAAAATGAAAAATACGTTCTTTTCTTATTTTGAAGGAAACACATGTACGTTAGGGGAAAAAGCATTTACATAAGCAATAAAAGAAAAAATTTAAATGACCCACCATCTCACCATCTAGAGAGAAAGTGTTAACAGCTTGTTGTATATCCTTTCCAAACGTTTTTACGCATTTCATGTTTTCCTTACAAAATAGAATCATCTCGTACATATTGTTCTGTACTTGCTTTGTTCACTTAGATTATGAACATCTTTACATGCTGTTACATGCTGTTTGGTAGCATCGCTTTAATTGGCTGTAGGATGTGCCATCTCACAGTCGGTTCCCTAATGTTGGACATTTAGGTTGTTTCCCATTTTTCGATTCTATAATCAGCTCTGTCGTGAATTGCCCTGTAATATAACTTTCACGTGGGATTGCTTATATGCTAAGGTTACATTTCTAAATGTGGGATTGCTGGATCCGACCAGCCAGCTCATAAAAGGCCTTGAATGCCCACCAGAAAGATTGCAGTGACCATAATCGAGGTTGGAGGCAATCCAATAAACAGCACTTCTTTCTCTACACCAGTTCTCGTATAACTGAGATAGACACGGGAGACATCAGGTAGATGGAGGTGAAAATGCTGCTTTTATTATTAATAAAGACTAGTTAGGAGAACGTGGCTTAGATGTGCAGCTACGATTGGCTTTCTAATACTGGACCCTGCCACTCATCAGAGGTGAGCCCCTACTCGTGGGCTGTGCTGGAAGACTGCAGACCTCACCCTGGAAAACTATGGCAGAGCAGGAGCTCAGAGGACCACTCCCTTCTTGTAGGCAGCTGGCTTCCCGGGAGAAGGTAGGAGGAGCTAAGCGAGGCCTGCCCAGCACCTCCTCCCACGCTCGCTAACAGGATGAGTCATTCCACCTCCCCAGGGAAGGAGTAAGAGGGTAAAGAAAAGCCAAGGCTGTTATACAAATGGATGCCCCTCCACATGGCAGGAAAAGAGCAAGGGAGGGCAATAACCATTCTCTAGTAATAATTATAAAAATGATAGCTCATTTGTGTTGAGTACTACGCTAGGCTTTGTGCATGCATCTTCACCTTCCATCCTTCTAACAATGAAATAGCCATTCTGGCCATGTCTATCTTGTAAATGAGGAAACAGGCTTAGAGGATTAAGTAAGATGTCCCCAGTCTTCTAGCTGAGGGGGAGGGGGAGCTGGGATTTGAACCCAGACAGTGCGACTCCAGAGACCAGTCATTAGGAATCTGCTTCCCACCATAAGCATCACCTGACTTTTGAAACGTTGACAACCCCTAAACTTAGAGGAAGAGTGAGCTAAGAGCCAGACCTGCCAGCCTGTGAGTGTCCCCAGGTTGAAAAGGCATGCCCCTCACTGGCAGACCTTCTGACCAGCCCTGTTCCCATGGAATTCATTAATTGCTTTTGAGAGAACCACTTAACCAAGTGTCCTGAATTACGACGAGCGGCGATTATGATGGACCGCACAGGACAGAGAGGACCTTGACAAGTGTCCTTTTTCACAGAGAACTCAGACACATTCAAGTTCACGATGTGAGGTTTCTGATGATTCCATTCTATCTTAAGGATCTCAGCAATTCGTTAAGGATTTGCTTGGATTTAGGGAGAAAATAATGAATCTGTTAAAGAAAAATTCTTTTCAATCAGAAAGAAAACATGTAATTTGGGGGGATGGGGTGAGAACACTAATTATACTTTTAATTGTATCTATTGCCCTTTAGGGTAAACTCTAAGGAATTGGGTAAAGAAAGAGAAACTGAGTTTTTCTTTAAGTGGCTTACGATCGTTCCAGGCAATTCCCTAAAGAACAGTCACCTCTGTTGCAACCCATTTTTGGTTTTAATTGCTTTACAAGCAGAAGCTAGGCTTTTGTCTTCTTCTTCTTCATTTTTAAAGCAAGCAATTTTGGTGCTTCTTTAATTATATGTTCTTATAATTCCTTTGTTCTTTAAACATTGGCTAAGATTTACCAAGAAACTTATAGACCTTGATCTTTATGCATTAGTATATCTGACTGGTAAAAATGTTAGTGAGGAAATGTAGGGAACTGACTAAGAACATAGATTCTGGAGTTTCCATTCTTGAGGTTCACAGTTGCTCTACCTTTTATTAGCTGTGTGATCTTTGGCAAGTGACCTAACTTCTCTGTGCTTTAGTTTCTTGTCTATAAAATGGGCATAGCAACAGCACCCCCATCATAGTTGTTACAAGGATTCAAGATAGTCAAGATGGGCTAGCTTATGCTGCAGTAACAAATCTCAAATCTCAGAAGTTCGATGCCACCAAAGTGTATTTCTCACTCCTGCAGAGTCCTCCAAAGATCTGGATGATTCAGTGCAGTTGCTGTCCATGTGTTGGCTCAACATATTCTAGGCCGCTTCAGTTTTACAGCCCCTTCATATCAACATGCTTCCATGCTTGCTACAGTGGAGAAGACAGATGGGGAATTATGTACTGGCTCTCAAAGGTTTTGACAGGCAGTGACACAAATCATTTCTGCTTGTGTTTCATTGGGGAAAGCAAACTGCATGGTGATACATAAATTCAAGGTGGCAGAAAGGGGCTAGAAGCAGAGGAAAACCAGGGACATGGGTGAGCAGCGGTATGTCCACCACTACGTGCATAGCGCTTGTTAGAAATAAGCATGAAATAAGAGTAAGCTGTCATTGCTAATGCCTAGCACTGCCAAAATATAATTTTAATTTCTATTGAGGCTCTTTTTTCTTTTTTAAAAAATAAATATATATATATATATTTATTTATTTATTTTCAGCTGCATTGGGTCTTTGTTGCTGCGGGCGGGCTTTCTCTAGTTGCAGTGAGCGGGGGCTACTGTTCGTTGCGGTGCATGGGCTTCTCATCGCGGTGGCTTCTCTTGTTGCGGAGCACGGGCTCTAGGTGCATGGACTTCAGTAGTTGTGGCATGCAGGCTCAGTAGTTGTGGCTTGCAGGCTCTAGAGAACAGGCTCAGTAGTTGCGGTGCACGGGCTTAGTTGCTCTGTGGCATGTGAGATATTCCCAGACCAGGGCTTGAACCCGTGTCCCCTGCATTGGCAGGTGGATTCTTAACCAGTGTACCACCAGGGAATTCCCGAGGCTGTTTTATCTTTCTTTTTAGATTTGGTCTAAGGAATAACTTCTACATACTGAAAGAGGCCCAAATAGACTCCCCTGGGAGGTAGTGGGTGTAGCTACTGTCACAGTGGTTGCTTTAGTGTCCTGTCACTTAGTAGGTGGCACATATTTGAAAGGTAGCATTAGTTGTGTTTGAGAACGTGGGCTTAGCGTCAGGTGGACTTGCATTTGAATCCCAGAACTAACACCTACTGAATGTAATCCTGACCAGGTGATTTAACCTTTCCTGGACTCAGTGACTTCCCAGTTAAATGGGGTCGTCTTTCTAATTTTGTTATTCATTTTTCATTATGTCCTTTTTAATATCTGTCGTTTATTTTTCACTATTTTATCTTTTATGGCAAAATTGCCTTACAGCCAATTAGTTATGCAGTGAAAATGTTGGTGGCAAAAATGTTGGCAGCAAAGATGTTTACAGCAAAGAAGTTCACAGAGGTAATACAGGACACAGATTAACAATTTCCTGAACCCTCAGCTTGCTCATCTGCAAAATGGGAATAATAACACTAACAGTTTAGAGCTTTTTAGATCACATACGTGGACGCTTAATACCCAAAGTGAACACCAAAAAAATTTTTTTTTCCTCTCTCTCCACCTGCTTCATAATTGTGTCAGACTGTGATCATGATCTAGCTGTAGGAGAGCCATTTGGGACATGTGCAACTCTTCCCTGCCTCTCAAGGTTGCTGAGGGGTAAACGAGCTGATATAAACATTTACCAGTGTGGGTGCATAGCAGCTGCTCAGTAGATGTTGTTTTCCATCACTTTCCTCCGTCCCATCATGTCCTCTTACTACAATGCTCTTCCCACAATGGGATGGAGTTGCAAACATCAGGGAGGGAGATGTTTCACGACATTGGGTGGGTCCAGCTTGGCACTGCACACATCTCACCAGACAACTGCCCGTTCCACCTGCTGCAGTGAATTGACCCAGCACAAAGTGAAAGGTTATATTTCACTCACAAATGGGCGGCATTCATGGAATTCGACTGCCTTTGAAAGAATACTGGCAGCCAGCAGCCACCTCACACTAAGACTGACCAGTAGTTGGCTGAGGTGCCCACGGGTACCCATGGGAGCTGATGAAGCCAGAGTGAGGATCATGTAACGTGAGAACACATCACACATCCCTGATAACATTCCTACCACCAGCACCTTTCCACAGTGTGTCTTCTAGAAGGCTTCTGAGAATGTTCCCCGCTTCTCTGAAGCCCTTTCCTCCCCTTCCCGGCCAGTCGGCCACTCCTTGCTTTGTGCCCTACTTAAACATCTGGTCAGTATCCATCAGTGAGCCTTCTGGAGGGGAACTGGATCTCATTCATCTTGGCACCCCAGACACTAGCACACAGTAGGCAGTTAACAGGTGATTATTGAATGAATAATTACGGGAGGAAATCAGGGACCTTGAAAACAGCGATTTTCCAGAGAAAACATCTTACATAAGCCCTTTGGATATAATGAGTCTCCTGAGAAGAGAAGAGTGAATATTTTCCTTTTCATCTAATTTTTTAAAAAAAAAAAAAAGAAAGAAAATGAAAGTAAAAAAGGAAAAACTTACCACCAGGAAACTCTGCAGGGTACCATTTGAGGCTGCGGAAAAGGTTCAGTGATTGATTAGTCATGCCTGCTGGGGAGAGGGCAGGAAGGAGGGCAGCATTAATGCCTGACAGCCGCCATCTCTCTTAAACCTTTAACTAGTGACCAAATTAGTGAAACTGCAGCTTAAACAGTGAAGTATGGCCTTTCCTTCAATGTTTAATTGGGACATTTAACAAATGTGTTTTACTATTAGAACGAAAATGGGGTGGAAAAGAAACTTCATTTTATAATCCATTTTGAGCATATATTGGTACCCTATCAACAGAAAAGATTCTGAGAAGGAATGCAGCCCCCTATATCTGAATGACTGATTATTCTTTCTGGCTAGAAAGGGATCTGATGATAGTCCTGGGGACAGGGAGGAGGAATGTTGCTTGTACACCAATAGCCACCTATAGGGGTGGGTCAGTATCCCACGTTATCCTTGGCCTTAAAATCACAACACCTATGTTTTCTTCCCAACTTTTTTTTAATTGAAAATTTTCAAACCTACAGAAAAGTTGAAGGACTAGTACAGTAAATACCTGTATACCCCTTATCTTTAGCTTGATTCACAAACTGTTAGCATCTTGTCCCATTTGTATGCCCCCCTCCCTTTCTCCCTCTTTACACATACACACGCACACACATTTCTCTTTTGCTGAACCATTTAAAAGTAAGTTTGAGGTATCATGACACTTTATCCCTCATCTTCACTGCATATGTTTCAGCTGCTTTTCCTCACGACATGGATATTCTCCTACATAATTATAAGACCATTACCACAATCAAGAGATTTAACATTAATACAATATTATCATGCCTCAGAAAATTATTTATTCATTATTCATACTGAATGAAAATTATTCATTCAGTCATGTCATCTGCTATTCAGTCTTTATTTAATTTTCCTGAAATGGCCCAAGAATGATTTTTATAATTTTTAACAAATCTAGGAAGCAACGTATTACATTTGATTATGAGATCTCTTTAGTCTCTTTAAACCTAAAACACCTCCCCTGCCTTTTTATGTTTTCATGACACTTTTTTTTTTTTTTTTTTTTACTTTTTGGCCACACCACACAGCATGCGGGCTCTTAGTTCCTCGACCAGGGATTGAACCTGCACGCCCTGCAGTGGAAGCCCGGAGTCTTAACCTCTGGACCTCCAGGGAAGTCCCTTCATGATGCTGTTTTTGAGGAAGAACAGACCGCGTGTCTTGTAGAGGGTCTCACGTTCTGGATTTGTCTGATGGTTTCCTCGTGGTTATAGTAACGTGAAACACGTTTGGCAGGAATACCCACAGGTGTTGCTTTGTATTTGTTAATACATCCCTTTGGGAGCACATAGCATCGGGTTGTCCCACAGTTGGAGACAGTAAGTTTGATTTCTTGGCTAAAGGTAGCGACAGCAAGAGCTCGCCACTGTAAAGACACATTTCCCTTTGTAACTATTAACCTGTGAGTGATATTTTCAGAGCATGTGAATATCCTGTTCTCCAACAGTTTTCCTCCCAGAAGTCTTAGCCTCTGTTGATGATTCTGACCTGAGTCAATGATTACGCTGAAGATTGCAAAAGGGTGATTTTTCTAGTTCTATTATTTCTTCCACATTGATTAGCTTACATTCCAGAAAACTGTGGGTTGATTACTTACCCTCTTTGAGCTTTACCCTACTTATCTATATAAAAAGCATAATAAAAGAGTGTTGATATAAGTATTAATCTTGATAGTGAAGAACCTTGTATCACATGTTTGACAATTGAAAGGAATTACTATTATTTACATTCTTTGGGGGGGGTGCCTCAAATAAAATGAATGCATTTATCTAAGTTGGTGGTTTCTAAAAGAAAATGAATTAGAAGCATACAAACAGTTCAGTTCAATTCAGCAAATATGTATAAGCTTCTGCTGTGTGCCTGACACAGTGCTAGGCATAGAGATGAATAGCTGCAATGTCCTGAGTTAATTGGATGCCTAGGGGGAAAGAAGATGTGTAAACTAGAGATCATTGGAAGAAAAATTAATTTGTTAATCAGTCAAGTCATTTGCTCATTCATTAGTTTATTCATTCAATAGACATTTGATGAGGTGCTAGGGATGTTAAGTCAAATAATCCCTGGTCCCTGCCCCCAGAGAGCCAACAGTCTGGTGCAGAGACTTACAGCTTCTTTCTGGGGCACCCCCTGAATTCAGACTCAGGTCTGCCTGACTCCAAGCCCAGCTGCTTTACAGTACTCCAAGGAAAGAAACGATGAACTGTTTGGGCTGAGCTGTGTTTGTTGCACAGTCACTGCTGTAATGTGTCTACATGGTGGATTTCCAAGCCAGCCTACTCCTGAACCCCACTTCCTCTTGGGACCCAGCAAATTCGGGCTGAAAGTCTTGCATCATCTCCTGCCGGTGTGCACCTGAGCATGACTTGCTGGCTCACCCACTGGCTGACCATTTGTTCTCAGCTGAGATCCTCTCAGGAGCCGGGATCACTCCCCACAAGGGGGGATGGAGCCCATCAAAGCCATCGACTTGTGCCATTCGGGTCTTGCTTCTCCATTCCGCTTGTTTGCTGCTCTGTTCCCTCACAGGGGTGCCTTTCCTTAGATCACGGTGAAATGAGGTATTGGCAGTAGCTGCTGTGGCTGTAATCTTTATACCAAGGAAGCGTAGTAACCGTGGAGGTTGTGAAGTGAAAGTCTGTCTGGGTCAATTAAAACTTGGTGGGGAAAGGGAAACTCCGTGCTTTCAAGTCTCATTGGCATGAAGACTGATTGGCATAAAATACATACAGAAATTAAATAAGGAAAGTTATGTACACCTCTTCCCCTTGCCTTTTCTCCTTTGATCTCAGATATAATGGAGAGTTAAGTAATTCATACTCATAAGTTTATGGAAGTTTCATTTTGATCAATGCAAAGTTCTCTCTTGTTTTAGTTCTTAATTTTTTTGTCTTCATCTGTGATCCCCACTCCCCTATAGGTACCCATGTAAGGTGTCTAATATATGCCCTCAAAAGGGCCTGTGTCCGAAAAAATACAGTATTGTTTTGTGTGTGTGTATTAATGATTTATAGAAAGGATATTCTGTCAAGGACCTTGTTTCTGTTCTTACCATTTTCACCCATGTTCTCACTAAGGTTTTAAGATCTATCCATGTTGTTGGCTGTACATCTAGTTTATTGCTTCTAACAGCTGCATAGTTGTGTCAATCAAGGTAGGCTATGTTATGGTACAGTAACAACACCAAATTCTTAATGGCTTAAAATGATAAAGGTTTACTGCTTGGCCATACTACGTGTCCATCAGGTCAGCGCGAACTTTGCTTCACATCTCACTCAGGTCATAGGCTGATGGAGCTTCCACCATTCACCATGGCAGGGAGCGGAGAAAGTGGCAAATAACACACTGTCTTGTAAAGACTCTGTCCAGAAGGTAGCAGATAGCACACTGGTCCACAGGTGGCCACAACAAGTCACATGGCCGTTCCCAGTTTCATAAGGGATGGGAAGTATAATCCTACCATGAACCTAGAAGGAGGAAAACTGGAAATAATTGGTGAAAGGTGCTGATAACTACCACAAAGTAGGTGCCCACCATATTTTGCGTTTATCCATTCTTTAGCCATAGGCAACTAGTTGCTTCCAATTCCCCATCACCACGAGCAGTGCTATCACAAATACCCTTTGCTTGTCCCCTTATAAGCCTGTGCAGGTATCTCTCTGAGCTCTATCCCCAAGTGTGTGTTTTTAGTCATAAGGTTTATACGCACTTGGTTTCAATAATCACTGCCAGATGAGTCTCTAGAATGGTCACACCAATCTAGACTCCCACCAGTGGTGCGTGGGTTCCCATTTACCCATACCCTCTCCAACATTCAGTATTAAACATTCTAATTTCGCCAGTCTGTTGGGTGTAATGAGGAGTCTCGTCATTGCTTTCATTTTCATTTCTCTCATTACCATGAATTTGAGCATTTTCTATATATCTGTTGAGCAAGCTAGAATTCTAGTTTCCACTTTTTTGTACTGCCTATTCATATTCACAGACCATTGTTCTGTTGTTTCCTGTTGATTTATTGGTGTTTCTTGAGTAGCTGAATGTTAATCGTTTGTTGGGTGTAGATGTTGAAAAATCTATATCTTTTTATACTATGCCACTTCTCTGTTAACTTTATCCATAGTGCCTTTTGTTGAATGGAAGCCCTTCATTTTGATGTAATCAAATCCATCTTTTTTTTTTTTTTTTTTTTTGCTTTATGAATTGTGCTTTGGGAATCTTGTTTAAGAGGTTCCCCCATACCCTAAGTTCATGAATATAGTCTCTCACACTTTCTTCTATTAGCTTATAGATTTCTTTCTCCACATCTATGTTTTTTATTCATTTGGAGTCTACCTTTATATATGTGGGGTATGGGAGGTATCCAAATTCATTTAGTGAGTCAGTTTTCTCAACATTATTAAAGAGTCGGTCCTTTCTCCATTGATATAAGAAGCAACTTTATCATAAATCAGGTTCTTGTGTGCATGGGTTTGTTTCTGAGCTTTTTATTCTCTTCTGAGATCTCTGAACCTTACCATTTGAAAACTAAAGAAGAATGAGGTTTTTGTTTTGCACAATTTGTACGTTGTGTCCTGAGCAAGGGAGCCTTGACAATTTCCTGTAATGCTGAGAGGTGGTGAGGCATAACGAAAGCAGCAGGGTTCTTGGGGTCAGATAAACCTGCCCTCAGCCCTGGCTCCACCACTTCCCAGCCACGTGAACTTGAGCAACCCCTCTGAGCCTCCATTTCTTCATCTGTAAAACAGGGAGGATAATATGCACCTCCTAGGATTATTGTAAGAATTAAAAGCTATAATGTATACGAATGCATAACACTCAATAAATGTTATTTCCCCTCAGATCATCATCATCAATGACTTAAAAAATTTTTTTTAATTGAAATATAGTTGATTTATAACGTTGTGTTAGTTTCAGGTGTACAGCAAAGTGATTTAGTTTTATTATGTGTGTATACGTATGTATAATATACATATATATACACATACATATATTCTTTTTCAGATTCTTTTCCATTATAGGTTATTACAAGATATTGAGTATAGTTCCCTGTGCTATACAGTAGGTCCTTGTTGTTTATTTTATATACAGTAATGTGTATCTGTTAATCCCAAACTCCTAATTTATCCCTCCACCTGCTATCCCCTTTGGTAACTATAAGTTTGTTTTTTATGTCTGTGGGTCTATTTCTGTTTTGTAAATAAGTTCATTTGTATCATTTTTTTAGATTCCATGTATAAGTGATATCATATGGTATTTGTCTTTCTCTGTAAGTGTTTAACTTACTTCACTTAGTACGATACTGTCTAGGTCCATCCATGTTGCTGCAAATGGCATTATTTCATTCTTTTTCATGGCTGAGTAGTATTCCATTGTATATATGTACCACATCCTCTTTATCCATTCATCTCAGACAGTGCCTTTAAGGGTGCTCTGAGCTATTTCCCCAGGCCTCACCAAGGTGTGGGTATAAATGGGGGAGCATGTTACCCTCAATCCCCCCAATGTCATTGCCTCTTGCCCCCACCTGCTAATCCATGACTTCCACTCAATTATTTCTGGTGTCCCATGTTGTCCCACGTGGGCTCGTGAAAGCTTCCGCTGGCCTTTCCACCAGCTCGTCTGTGGGCACCGCCAAGGCCTCCACAGAGCACCTGCTCCGTCCAGCCCCATGGGGCTCTGAGACGAGGGCCTGGCACACGGCAGATGCTTAGCTGGGCCCGTGGAATGAATCATCCGGATGCTCGTCTTGCCTCGCTATTTCTGCACGTGGGCTTCAGGAACACGTAGTGTTTCTGCTTGGCTCCCCTGCCCCTCTCAGCCCTTTCTCCTGAAATGAAAATAAAAATAGAAACAAAATAAAGCAGGGTCTCTGGGCCACAGGTTTGAGAGCAGCACCAACGACTTCACACCCAGGCTCCGGGCTGCTCAGCCTGTGCCTCTGGAAATAGTTTGGTCTAAAGGTGGCACAGAGCTGGCTCTGTGAAGGCACTTTTTTTTGGCTGCCTTTCAAAAAAGGACTTTTTGAAAAAACTTTTGTGATTTAAGCTTTTGATCCCTTGGCTGCGGCTCTGTTCTGTCCCCTTCTTTCCTGAGCTTTGGAGGGCTGTCCCTCTAGGTGAGAGGACACATGGTTCCTCTTCACTTGGCGCACTGGCCAGCAAGGGCGACTGCCCCCTCCCAGCACGGCTGCGCTTGGAGGGCGAAGGGCGTGCCTCTGGGGGATCCCCCTGACCCTTCTCTCCCCTCCCTTCCCATTGTGTGTGTGTGTGTGTGTGTGTGTGTGTGTGTTTTCCCATGTGTTTTGAAGTACCGCTGGCACAGCAGAGCCAGAACACTCTCTTTCCCCTTTCACTTTGCGATATTAATAAAGCAATTCCATCTCTCTCTGGATCCTGAGACCCGTGTGCTGCCTTTGGCTCAGTCCCAGCTTGCCTAGCAAGTGGGAATATCATTCTCGAGCTTTGTTGTGTCAGAATCAGACTCAATCCCATCTCTGGGCTGCTGTTCTTTTTTTTTTTTTTTTTGCGGTACGTGGGCCTCTCACCGCTGTGGCCTCTCCCATTGTGGAGCACAGGCTCTGGACGCGCAGGCTCAGTGGCCATGGCTCACGGGCCCAGCCGCTCCGCGGCATGTGGGATCTTCCCAGACCGGGGCACGAACCCGTGTCCCCTGCATCAGCAGGCGGACTCTCGACCACTGTGCCACCAGGGAAGCCCTGGGCTGCTGTTCTTGAAACAGCCTGAAAAAAGGGCAGTGGACAGAATCCCAGAGATAGGAGACTTGGGAAGTTGGCCCCAAACCTGTTGCTGAGCAAGTTTGTGAAGGACCAGGCAATAGCAGGGTATCTTGTCCTGTCTCTCCAGGTCCTGGGAGGGAAGGATTTGACTGGCAAACCCAGTTCTCAGAAGAGATTTCACTGCTTTCCTGCCAGACTCCTCAGTACGGCCTCCTGTGGAGCTCTGGGGAGAAGAGGTGGGAGGGTGAGGTGTCTGGGGAGGGATCCTCTGTCCAGAGCTCGGCCCCCTGATTTTAAGTGGTGACACCCTGGCTGAGTCTTACTTGTAATTAATCATTTAGTAGCAGAGAATTCCTTGCTCTCTCTCTTATTTCTTAAATACTCCTAGAGTTGAAGAGGTAAATAAATGTACACTCAATGTTATGAAATTGAGTTTTTTATGCTCCTCTATTTCCACTTCAGTAGTGTAGCATATTAATTATATTTCTATGTTCATCATGAAAAGGAAGGACATAATTCACTTTTAAAGCTACATTTCCACTTATTTGGTCTCCACTTAAGCTTGGATGACAAAAAATACTTGGAATGTCTGCCACCTGGCTTCCTTGTTCATAGCAGACCCAAGTAATTGAGCACAGCACTTTTTCTCACTGAGTTCATATAGGATATCAGAAGTCTTCTTAACACTGTTCTAGGCACCTCTGTTGATCAGTTGGCAAGTGAGATGAAAGCTTATGCTATCCAGCCTTATATGTAGTCATCTGTTCTTCATAGTTCTTTGCTACTTCTCTTCAACTGGTACTTTGTACCTTATATTATTAATTAGTTATACATTTTAACTTTTCTACTACCCCCTAAGTTGCTGGAGAGAAGAATCTGTGCGTGATTCATTGTTGCATTACCCCAGCTCTGCCCTGAGGTTATCTCCAATAACTACTTGTTGGATCAGTGAATAGATAGATACGTCTTCTCATTAGGACTAAGAGGACAGTGCAGAAATTCTATTCACAACCAGCTCTGGGGCTTGTGTCTCCCTCCTCAGTGATACTTATCATTATATTCTCTCTCCTGAAATGAATGAAAGCCAACCAGCAATCACAAAATGAAAACTAAAAGCACATTTAAACTCATTTCCTGCCCAAACCAGAACAAAGTAGGGGCAATTTGTCTTATGCAAATTTCATAATACAGGAAACTGCCTTCCCTGAGCCAAAATACAATTCAGCTTGGCGTCTTCCTCAGCTTGGGTCCAGCAAGTGTGTGGCACTGAGAGGTTGCATACAAGGGCATGACCTCTGTCCTCAAGGAGTGCACCACCCCTGGGGGCCAGAAGATATCCACACAACTAAATAAATTGTCCCAGTCACTTTCTGACCTCATGTCCGACCACTCACTCCCGGCTCGCGGGCCTCCTGCTTCACCTGAGGATGCTCATGTGTCCTACCCGGGGCTTTTGCCCATCACATCAGGCAGCTATTGGTTCACTCCTCATTCCCCTCTGGTCTCTCCTCAATGTCCCCTTTGTCCCTGGTGAACGTGTCACTCTTCCCTCCTGTCCTACTGTGTTTTTCTCCTTAGCGCTTTGTGCCGACAGACCCCATTTTCTGTCCACTGTTCTGGGATGTGAGCTCCAGGAACACTGGCCTGTTTGGTGCACCACTGGATCCCCAGGGCCTGGAGCAGAGTTTCTCAGCCTCTGCACTACTGACACTTTGGACCAGATAGTTCCCTGTTGTCGGGGGGCCGCCCTATGCTTTGTGAGATGTTGAGCAGCATTCCTGGCCTCTACCCACTAGATGCCAGTAGCACTGCCCCCTCCAAGTCATGACTTTGGATTCCAGGTGCCTGGGCTGTACGTGCTTGAGAAAGGGATGATCTTGTAACTCAGCATCCTTCACAGCTCCCAGCCCAGTGCCTTCTTCATGCTCAATAAATATTTGTGGAAGAATTGAGTGCACAACCCAGCAAATAAAAGGGACAAAATCACCTCTGGTTGAGAACCACTGGCCTAGAAATATGTCACACATAGTAAACATGAGTATGTGTCTAGAGAATGAATTAATTCAGCATTTATTCACACTCCTACCATGTGCCAAGCACCGTGCAAGATCACTCCCAGTTACCATTGCGTCTGTGTGCAGGCGGAGCAATTCCCACTTTGTGGGGTGATGGCAGGGTTTAGGAATCATATCCATAAAGCAACTGGAACAGTTTCTGGACACTTACTAGTAGGTGCTCAATAAATGGCAATTATGATGTTGTGCAATGGCCCTAACCTGACCCCTATTTGCCCTTTAGGCTTATCACTCCATATCCCCACCTCCAAGCCCCTCCATTCTACAGAAAAAGAACTGAAATTGAGACAGCTGGAGGAATTTCTTCAAGGTCACACAGTTAGGAAGTCTTGGAGCTGGACTTTGGATCCCAGGTGCCTGGGCTGTACCTCCTTGAGAGAGAGATGACCTTGTAACTCAGCCTCCTTCACAGCCCCCAGCCCAGAGCCTTATTCATGCTCAATAAATATTTGTGGAAGAATTGAGTGCACGACTCAGCAAATAAAAGTCAGACAGGATAAATGCTGGAGTGGAGTTTATGCAGGGAGCTCAGGATACGCGGGAGGGAGATATTCTGGCAGAGAGGACTTGTAGTGAATTATTATTATTTTTATTTTTTTAATTATTTTTTTGTGGTACGCGGGCCTCTCACTGTTGTGGCCTCTCCTGTTGTGGATCACAGGCTCCGGACGCGCAGCCTCAGCGGCCATGGCTCACGGGCCCACCCGCTCCGCGGCATGTGGGATCTTCCCGGACCGGGGCACGAACCCGTGTCCCCTGCATCGGCAGGCGGACTCTCAACCACTGTGCCACCAGGGAAGCCCTAGTGAATTATTAGTGAGTGTCCTGGGCAGCAGCCTGGCCTCGGGTCTCCGTGTGTCTCCACGGTAGGAAGGGATGCTCGGCTCCTGTACCACTTAGCCCCGGTGTCTGTGGGCGTGGGCAGGGGAGGGGCTGCTGGCAACTCTGCCTCTGCTCAGCCTGCCTCCCCAGCACCCCTCCCCCTGCTTCATCAGAGCAATTCTTTATTCTTCCCCCTCTGCTCCTTTTCCAAATCAGAAGCTTTGAGTCCCGCTTGGTCCTTTAGCGCATTCTACTTCCTGTCGCTTACGGCCGCTGCCTGACTTCCCGACAGGCAAGCCCCAGCTTCAGAACTGCCCTAGATGCCTAACCTACATTTCCTTCCCCTGCTGCGCGCACCTGTCAGGCCCCTCCTGGAGCTGCGAATGATTTCTGCCCTGCTCCACAGTGCGGGGTAGATTCCGAGGCCTTGCGCACATCCTCACATCATTTCCCTGCTCCTCGCCCTGCAGGGCTGGGACCCTCCCCACCCTCAGCCCAAGACTGGGCTTTCAAACCTTTGCACGTGGGTGGGCCGGGCGGGGAGAGGGGGGTGTGTTGACGGGTGGACTTTTCCTCAGTGCTCTCCTTCCTCCTGGCCTTCTCCAAAGGAGCTGCTGTGTTCCCGGTCCCTGACATGGAAGCCCCTCCCATTCTGTTGGGACAGGGGTTTTCCGCTGCCCTGCTTGCAAGTGATGCTTAATGTACAGAAAGTGAACCTCAGGGGTGCATTTGCTTTCTGGGCCCTGGCAGAGTAAGATGGACTCAAACGAGCGGCTTCATGGCTTATGGCCCTGAATCTTCTCATGCCTTTCTCCGCAGGCACCCCTCAGCTGGAACAGTTAGGAGCAGAGCCCCTCCGTGGTGAATTGTCTGATTATTTCATACATTGGAGACTCTCTGGTAGCCACACTCACCTGAGAGTTGGGCTATTTTCTCTCTTGGGTCCTGGGCTGGACCCACGGATGGAGGAAGCAGGCAGCTCTGGGGAAAGGTTAAGTCTTTTTGGCCTCCTCCCATGTTTGGAACAGAGAGTGTCTGGTCAGAGGCCACAGAGAAACCGTTTAACTGGCACCTCAGCTGCTGTGACTGAGGAACCTCCCTGAAATGTTTCTTTTTACAGCTCACGTTAGCGTTAGGGCTTGCCTTAGAACAGAACGGCAACAGCAACAAAAACCAAAACCCGTTCGGTCCTCAGCGTGGGCTGGCTGGCGGAGCACTTCCAGAGGAGAAGAGAGAGTCCTGGCCCCCGTTCTGCCTCTCACTGGCCACAGAACCCTCGGCAGATCTCTTGACGTCTCTGGGCTCAGATTACTCCTCCACCACATGGCGATATTCATCCCTTAGTTGCTGGAAGGCAAGCAGCTGGGCCAGATGCTCTCAGGAGACTTCTTACTGCTCTGGGATCTGGGATCCTCTCCCTTCTTCCTCCACTGACGGGCGATTTTTAGTTATGGGACTTCTCTTGTGTCCTGGAATCCCATGCACCCCAGCAGGGTTCCTCTCCTGCTCAAAAACTTGCCAGGGGCTTCCTTCCCATCACCCTTGGAGGAGGATCCAGAGTTCTCACCCGGCCTGAGGCTCTGTATGGTCCAGCCGGGCTGCCTCTTCAGCCCCAGGGCCCTCCCCCTTGTTTATGGTTTTCCAAGCCCCGGGGGCCCTTTCTGACATTCCTCGAATATGACAGGCAGCTCCCAACCACCAGGAAGGAGTCCCCCAGACACCCTGCAGCTCCCTTCCTCACTTCTGTCTGGAGTTTGCTCACTGCCTGAGATGCTTCCCTGATCATTCTGTCCAAAACAGCCCTCCCCTTCCCCACCATTCCGCCCCCAGCCAGCCCCCTCTGTCCTCTTGCCTGGCTATGTGTTCCTTCTTAGGGCCTGTGTTACAAACATACAGTAAGTCCCCTACGTATGAACCTTCAAGTTGCGGAACGTTCAAAGATGCGAACGTGCGTTCACATGTCCAATCACATAAGTTAGTTCACGTGTCTGGTGTACATTGTCACATGTGTGCATCCTCTACAAGTGGTTGTGCTTTTGTGTACTTTACTGTGCAGTATTGTATAGATTACAGGAGTACAGTATCTTTATTTCAAGCCCAGGATGTCCAGAAGCAAGCGTAAAAGCAGCGGTGATGTAGCTAGTACTGCTAAGAAGCGGCAAGAGAGACAAGAGGAAGAGGTAACTGAAGAACCGAAGAGATTCACGACGCAGGGAACGGCGAGGGGATTTTCTTTATTGACGAGGCACTGTTAGTTTTTGAGGCACAGGATCTGAACATAGAACGGTGCGCGAAGGTTACAGCAGCCGTTCAGAATGCAATCCAGTGCTACTGTGTCATCTATGACGAGAAAAAGAGCTACTACCCAGACATCACTGGGTCATTTTTTCAAGAGGGTGGATAGAATTGAATCCAGCAAGGAACCAGAACCTGTGCCATCCACGTCAGGTGTGAGTGGAACTGCAGCTCACCCTCCGTCTCCTATTGCTGACGATCCTTCAGCTCTACCATCTCCCACCTCCTCTCCCTCCTCCAGTCAGTAACTCTTCTTGCCTGTTCACTCGATGCCAGCCCCTGTATGCCAGCTGTTATACTGTACTACTGTACTTTTCAAGGGACTGTACTGTAAGATTAAAAATGTTCTCTTGGGCTTCCCTGGTGGCACAGTGGTTGAGAGTCCGCCTGCCGATGCAGGGGACGCGGGTTCGTGCCCCGGTCCGGGAGGATCCCACGTGCCGCGGAGCGGCTGGGCCCGTGGGCCATGGCCACTGGGCCTGCGCGTCCGGAGCCTGTGCTCCGCAGCGGGAGGGGCCGCGGCAGTGAGAGGCCCGCGTACCGCAAAAAAAAAAAGTTTTCTTTATTTTTTGTGTTTGCTTGTTTTTTTATGTATTATTTGTGTGAAAGGTATTATAAACCTATTACAGTACAGGACTATATAGCTGTACAGTATACTACTATATAGTTGGGTACCTAGGCTAACATTGTTGGACTTATGAACATGGTCTCAGAACGGAACTCGTTCACGTGTAGGGGACTTACTGTATTGGTTCTTTTGTTCCACTCAACTCCATGAGGGCCAGGCTTTCTCCATGGGTCACGACAGTACTCCTGGGACCTAGAATTGTTCCCTGTATATAATTGTAGGCCCTGAATAAATTTCTGATGGATTTGTACATATGCTGCAGACCCTGTGAGACTAAGAAATACACGACTGCTGTGCCCTGAAGTAAGCAGTGTCTGCCTCCATTGTGGGCTTGTAACAATGACCAGAGTTGCCTTTTATGGAGTGATTACTGTCTTCAGGCACGTGTGTTGTCTTATCCAGTCCTACAGCAGCTGAATGTGGAGATGTTATTAGTGGCCCCCTTTTACAGGTGAGGGGCTTAGAGGTGTAACGGGCAGGTTCTCCACTGGAGCCCCAGCCTGTCTGATTCCAGAGCTCAACATCTCAACCACTGCCCTGTTCTGCTCTTCAATGGGGAAAAAAGAGTCAGTGGCTGTCCCTAGGGCTCTCGGACTAGAGGTGTGCTACTGGGGACCCCTTCAGGACTGAAGGCCACTCCTCGCTGTTTGAAGTGCTGCTGGTACAGCCCTGGGCTTGCAGCCGTCTTCAGAAATTGCCTCTGTTCAGAAGAGTATCTGGGCCTGCATGATATCACTTATATGTGGAATCTAAAAATTACAACAAACTGGTGAATATAACGAAAAAGAAGCAGACTCACAGGCAGAGAGAACAAACTAGTGGTTACCAGTGGGGAGAGGGAAGTGGGGAGGGGAAATATCAGGGTGGGGGAGAAAAGAGTTATTATGGGATTATGTGAAATCAGGCGTGTGAAACTTTTGAAAACTGTAAAGCACTAAAGAATTTAAAGAATCTTTCATTCAATTAAAAAAAAAAAAAAGAGTATCTAGGCCAAAGTCATGTCCCTTCTGTAGGCAGCCCTCACTCAGCGACCGTGAGTCTGCTTCTTTTTTGTTTTATGTCGGGGATCTAAAACCTGGGCTGCCACTCACCAGCTCAGGACAGCTCTGAAGGGTCACCCCAGCTTCTGAGCACTCAGTGGGCTGGGCTGAGGCCTCCGCTGAGACCGCATTGCAGCCCAACTTCTGCCACTGCCCAATCTTGCTTCTCACCTTCCCTTACGCGGGGCCGAGCCCAAGAGCACTGCTTTGTCTCTGTGCGCCTAAGCCCTACAGATACACCTCCACATGCTCAACTCCATCTGCTTTTCTGCTTCTCAGGGAACCCACCTTGCCACGTGACTCCCCCCTGCATCCCCTCAGAAGTGTCTTGAGTCTTGGAGGGCCAGCATGTGCTGGTTGAAGCCTTGGGACTGTTCATTGGTAGCGATGACCAGAGGGAGGAGACCGTCGAGTGTAAGACTCAGCATAGTTTCTCCTTGCGGTTCTGAGTTGTGATGGTCTACTGATGAGATGAATAACTCTTTGCTGTGAGCCACTGTGAGCCCATACTTTGGTCTCCTTAGGAAATGCTTGTTGAGGGAACAAGAGAGGCAGAAATGAAATTACTCTTTTAAGATTTCACACACAGCCCGCACAGGAGAGGGAAAGACCTTATTTTGGGTGGGCAGTGGGATGTGGCCAAGTGGAATGCATAGGTCACCTTCTGGTTGTTCAATGCTTATGTCCGGTTGCTTCATTTTCAGCCCTGTCCCAGACTCCTTTTAATACTCTTCTAGTTTCCAGCAGTACCACACCAATAGATGGTGTGGGAGCATCTATTGGTCTCCACCACCAATAGATGCTCAAGAAGTGTGGGAAGAAGATCAATGAATCAGCAGGGAGGGGAGTCATGGGAGACCAAGCCAAGGGAGAAAGTAGGGAATATAATCTCACCATGGACTTTGGGAGACCCGCCACTTGGACATTTCTCAAACCTTGGTGGAGTGCTCACTCTGCAAAGGCGATGTCAGGGGCTGGAACATCAGATGATTCAGCCGCGGTCCCTGCCCAGAAAATGCTGTGACTCAGCCTTGGGCATGTTCCTTAATGACGGTCTTTGCCTTGGCTGTATTCAGACGTCGTCTGTTAACCTCATGTCACTTAAAGCTCGGGGGGTGATGCCACTGCACCTTCTTCCATCTCACCTGCTCATGCCTTTGCCTCCCCTTACTTTGCACACCAGTTACATGACTGGACCACCACCACTGTTACTGGTTGAGCACTTCCCATATGCCAGCTCCTGTGCTTGAAGCAGTTTATATACACTATTTAATCCTTATAACAACTCTGTAAGGTAGGTACTATTATTATCCCCATTTTATAGATGAGCGCCTGAAGCTCTGGGAGGTCCAAGGTCTCACAGCAAGTGAGTGGCCAATTGATGTAGCCCCTTCTCTTGGTGCTTCTTCATCCGTTGAACCTCCTGGTTCCAGCTCCACACACTGGCTTGTCTTCCCTGTTTTTCCTTTCTCATCTGCGTCCTGACTGTTCATGCCCAAATCTACAACTGCGCTGGCTCCTTTTGCCTTTGGGAATGAGAGTGGATCTTCTGTCACTTGTGAGAATGTCCCCTGACAGGGCTTTGGCTGCACGCCCTGCCCTGTAGACAGACACTGGGGTTCCCCAGGGGTATCCCAGGAGTCACCGAGTTGCTGCCTCCACCTGGTGTGAGAGCTGCTCCCACCCTTACAGCACAGAGTCGCAGAGGGTGCCGGAGAGAACTCAAGAAGCATGGTTTCTGCTCCCAGTGGCAGGCAGGGTGGGGTGGTGGTTAAGCATCGGAGCTGTCAGAGCTGACGTTCTGGGTTGACCACGTACCTGCTGAGTGACCTTGGGCAAGTTACTGAACCTCTCTGTGCCTCCATTTCCCCTTCCCCTTCTAAACAATGGGGATTACAACAGTACCCTCCCCAGAGACTGCTGGAAAGAGTAGCAGAGACATTGCTTTTAAAGCACTGGTTGCTCCAGCTGATGTGAGGTAAGGGTTCTGTGAACGATCGTTTTTAGCACTGTTCTTAGTATTGGCAGACAAGACATAAACTGAATTTCCCTCTCTCACCTCCCTCCATCCCTTCCTCGATGTTAGTCACCTTCTTCTACCAGCAAAGCCTTGTGCTGGGGAGTGAGAGGCAGAGATGACAAAGACCGACTCAGCCTTGAGCTTACAGAGCCTTCCAAGGAGAATGAGGATTCGTGGGTCAGGCTGCCGGGAAGCCTTGGCCTTAAGTCTCGCCTCCACTCCTCGCTGTGTGACTCTGGGACAAGTTGGTTTCTTGGAGCCCCAGGTTCCTGAACCTAACAATGGGCTTTACTCGCATCCACCCTAACCCCTCACAGTACTGTCTGGCCACAGTCCAGGGATCCAGCAAACCTCCACCATCTACATACTTTGCAGCAACAGAATTCCCAGGCCCCTGGCATCCCTGGCGTTGACGATGCTGAGATTCACCTGTGACACTTAAAGGACCTGCCCTTAACCCCAGCGGGCGTGCAGAACAACAGAACGGGTTCTCAGCGCCAGCAAATGTGCTCTGAATGGAACGCCAATAAGCGGACCTGGGATTTCTGAATGGGCGTCGCTGGCCAGCTGTTTTGCGTTTTATCACCAAAGAATTATGGAAGATTGGGAGCTCTTATTTCAGCGGATGCTTTATGGTTTTCATTACTCTCTTGAATCTCTGCATAATTCGCTGGGGTTAGAGATGGAGTGCCTTTGTTTCTTTGTTTGCATTTTTTTCCCTTTCTGTGTAAACCAGTAAAAATCAACAAAAGGCCAGCAAACGAAAGCCCTGCCCACACCAGAGCTTGGTTGAGTGTGGCTTCAGGACCAAGTGGGCCCCCTTCTAAGTCGGAGAGCAGTGGTGCGGTTCAGGTTGAGGGAACCTGAGCCTGGGTCTCTGGGCCCCTGGGGATTTAGACCACACCCTGCGTTTACAGATGGGGAAACTGAGATCAAGAATTAGGAAATGACTGTCTGGGGCTGACTTACCTAGCGTCTACTGAACCCCATTTCCTGAGTCACCTGACAGATTATTTTGGGGTGTCTGCTACGTTTAATTAGCCAGGATCAGGGAGTGGCCTCGTTACTTTGTTTGCGGTTTTCCTTTTTAACACTAAGTGGAGCTGACATTCTGGCACACTGGTCTCTACATCAGGGTGCACGCGTGAGTGTGCAGGATGAGGCACCAGGAGGAGGGAGGAACGTTCCAGGACGCCCCTTCCTCGTCATTTTTTTCTCATCCTTGTGGTATTTCTATATTTTGTGTCTATTTTATAATGAACTGTAGAACAGAGTAGTACGGCAGTGATTAGGGTAGTCTATGATTAAATATGTGTTCATATACTGGAGAGGTACCCTCAAGAATTATAGGGTAGATTCCATATAGACTTGAGGACACCGGGAGGGGGAAGGGTAAGCTGGGAGGAAGTGAGAGAGTGGCACGGACATATATATACTACCAAACGTAAAATAGATAGCTAGTGGGAAGCAGCCACATAGCACAGGGAGATCAGCTCGTGCTTTGTGTCCACCTGGAGGGGTGGGATAGGGAGGGTGGGAGGGAGACGCAAGAGGGAGGAGATATGGGGATGTATGTATACGTATAGCTGATTCACTTTGTTATACAGAGGAAACTGACACACCATTGTAAAGCAATTATCCTCCAATAAAGGTGTTTAAAAAAAAGAAGAATTATAGGGTATATGATCAAAAAAATTTGGAGACCATTGGTTTAGTGAGTGGATGGCCATCCCCAACCATGCTAATATAGCCTCACCCCATTACTCTCTTTCCCTCTCCTCTGCCTTTGTCTCCATCGTTCTCCCTGACATGATATTATATTTTTGTTTCTTTATTATGCGTCTCCTGCATTAGAACGTCAGGTCTGCATGGTTGGAGATTTTGGTTTGCACGCTGCTGTCTCCCCAGCACCTGCAAGGCTGGGCATGTAGTAGGCATGCAGTAAATATCTGCTGAAACAAACGAATGGTTGGGGAGCCACTGCAGATGGGTGAACACACATGCCCACTAGAGTGGGCTACACACAGGGTTTGGGGGAGTGCAGGGTCCTAGGAGGACGCCAAGGGGGCACCTGACCCAAGCCTTTGGGGAAGCTTGCTAAGCTGGAACCCTGAGCTGGAACCTGCAGAGTAAGAAAGGAGTTGGTCAAGAAAGATGAGAGCTCCAGGTAGAGAACGGCAAAGGCAAATGGCAGAAACAACAAAGGACAGGGTCTTCCAGAAGTTTCCTCGGGACTGGAACTTAGTGTGTGCATCAGGGAATGGCCAGAATGAGGCTGGAAAGGAGACTAGATCTGATCACCAAAGGCTTCCTCATCGTGTCAGGGAGTTGAGGCTGCATCCTGAGGGCTAGTGAGAACTATTCGAACCCCTGTGTGGTGTGGAGCAAGGACTTGGCAAGCAGACTGCCTGGATTCTCATCCTGGCTCTGTCATTTAGGCAAGATATTTAACCCCTTCTGCCTCCACTCCCTCATCTGTAAAATGGGGAGGTAATTAAGACCAGCTGCAGCAGGGTGACGTGAGGATTAAATGAGCTAATTCATGTTCATCACAGAGCTTGTTCCTGGCGTGGAATAACTGCTCTGCAAGTCTTATTATAATTCATTCAACAAATATTAACTGCATATCCTACCGTTCTCCAGGCTGGGGTTACATCGTGACCAAATTATACATAAACCATCGTGGCATGGAGCTTGCATTCTAATTAGGGGAGAAAAATAATAGATGAGTAAATAAATGAACAGGAACAAATTAGCCAGCGATAAGACTAAGGGGAGAATTAGAGCAGGGATGTAGAGGTGCAGGGGGCTCCCTTGGGTTTGGTGTCCAGGAAGGGCCTCCCGGAGGAGGTGACTTATCTGCAGTGAGATTGTGAGATTGGGTATATGCGAGGGCCCAGAAGAATCAGAGTGTTGGAGATGAAGCAGGGGATGGGGAGGGAGGCCAGGACCTGGTCTGTGAAGGTAAGGGGTTCGGGTAGAAATGCACTGGAGGGCTTAGGAGGTGATGGGATTTGGCTCCTTTTATTTTTTTTCCGTTTTAGAAGTTATTTAATGAATAATTTGCATATGTAGTCTCATGTAGAAATGAGTACAGGTTTCACATTTGACTTTATCAATTAATAGAGTCTAATATTAACATAGTCAGACTCTTCAGTACATTTCTTTTTTTTTTTTTTTTTTTTGCGGCACGCGGGCCTCTCACTGTTGTGGCCTCTCCTGCTGCAGAGCACAGGCTCCGGACGCGCAGGCTCAGCGGCCATGGCTCATGGGCCCAGCTGCTCCACGGCATGTGGGATCCTCCCGGACCGGGGCACGAACCCGTGTCCCCTGCATCGGCAGGCGGACTCTCAACCACTGCACCACCAGGGAAGCCCTCTTCAGTACATTTTAAAATCACTAATCATGTCTTAAGTTGAAATTTAGCTGTAAAATAATATATATATTTTTTAAGTATGAAAACTTTACTACAAGGAAAATAGCACATATGTTTTACAATAGCTATTAAATATTTCAGTTTAGTCAGTCTTCCCTACCCCCTTTCTTCTTAACATCTTTATTGGAGTATAATTGCTTTACAATGTTGTATTAGTTTCTGCTATATAACAAAGTGAATCAGCTATATGTATACTCATATCCCCATATCTCCTCCCTCTTGCGTCTCCCTCCCACCCTCCCTAACCCACCCCTCTAGGTGGTCACAGAGCACCGAGCTGATCTCCCTGTGCTGAGCTGATCTCCGTGTGCTATGCGGCTGCTTCCCACTAGCTATCTATTTTACATTTGGTAGTGTATATATGTCCATGCCACTCCCTCACTTGGTCCCAGCTCACCCTTTCCCCTCCCTGTGTCCTCAAGTCCATTCTCTACATCTGATTCTTTATTCCTGTCCTTTTGGCTGCTTTTAAAAAGATGCTTGTGGCTGCTGCCTGGACTCATTGCAGAATGGGAAGCAAAGATGAGATGGAGAGAAAGATGTGTTTATCTGTGTCGCTCTTGCGACGGCACTTGGCCTGCCATTGCTACCAGTGCCCGTGTGTTGTCTCCCTGACCCCGTGTCATGCTCTGATGCTCATTCAGGCAAAGATCTGAATGTCGGCAGTAGCCTACTTAGTGGCTCTCGGTTTGAGGCAAGATCAGCCGGCAAGTGAAAGCCACGTTTGGGGCACAGACCCAGTCCTGAAGCTGGGGTCGTAGGACTCCCCTGCTCCTGCATGTATAGTTGGTCTGAGACTGTCACCCTCCCTGGCATGTCTTCTATCCACAGCTCTGACTTTTACATTTGTCCCTGGTGACACTTTGCCTCTTGGGTTTGGGGAGGCCACCAGCTGCAGGGAGTAAATGAGCAGTCCCCTGGGTCAGGGCCTGCTTCCACTCCTGCTGGCTGGGTGACCTCGGCAAATTCCTTAACCTCTCTAGATCTTAGTTGCCTCTGTACAGTGAGAATAACAATAGAGGTAACCACTTCACAGAGTTATAAGTGAATTAAAATTTACAAAGCCCTTGAAACAGGGCCCAGCGCAGAATAAGTGGTCGGTGAGTATTGTATTTGCCATTACTGTCAGTATTATTTTCCTACCTATTCAAGGGGAGAAGCGCCTGTTCTCTGCCTACCTTTCAGAGATGGCTACAGGATTAATGAGATAATGATTGTTGACTGTCTGGAGGTTTGCAGAACAAAGGCACTGCATAAATACACATGATTATCATTGTCATCTTTATGCTTTGTGGACAGGCCGATTGTGTGGTTGGTTGATTTATGGAAATGGCGTGTCCCTAGTTGATCTGAATCAGTGATAAGCAAATTTCAGACAGTTCAAATAACAGTATTTTCCATGTGCTCCGGGTCTTTCATTCTGAAAGCTTCTAGAAGGCTGCTAAGGAGGAACAGCAAGAGGACACCCATGCAAGCGTCGCTCCTAGCATCTAGGCATCACTCCCAGCATCTAGGCATGCGCGCATCCATTTACCATCCACCCAGTGATGAGCGTCAGGCCCAGGCTGTGGTGGGCTTGTCGGGCTGCACCCCTGCACACCTGCACCCCTGCACATTGGCACCCTTGCACCCTGCACACCTGCACCCCTGCACATTGGCACCCCTGCACACCAGCACCCCTGCACACCTGCACACTGGCACCCCTGCACACCAGCACCCCTGTACACTGGCACCCCTGCACACCGGCACCCCTGCATAACTGCACCCCTGCACATTGGCACCCCTGCACACCGGCACCCCTGCACACTAGCACCCCTGCACCCCTGCACACTGGCACCCCTGCACACCAGCACCCCTGTACACCGGCACCCCTGCACCCCTGCACACCGGCACCCCTGCACCCTGCACCCCTGCACCCCTGCACCCCTGCAGTCCCTCTAGGAGAGAAAAGACAAACATACACCTTATAGAATTGGCCACAGCTAAGAGCTAATGTGTCTGGGGCGCTTGCAGTGTGACGGGCTGTGTTCTGAAGACTTCTTATGTATTGATGTGTGTGATCTTCAATATCCCGTGACAGAGGATTTCGTTTTACAAAGGAGAAGACAGAAAAGACTTAGGCGTAGGCTCATGTAGCCAGGAAGGGTGAAGCTGGGTTTTGAACTCAGGCAGCCTGGCTCCAGAGGCAACTATGTCCTTAACTAGCCCAAGGCCATTTCTAGCCAAAAACAAAAAGCCCCCAGGTCTCAGTGGGCTGAGGAACGGGTTGCCTGGGAGCCATGGCACTGACCCAAAATTGAGGTCCTGGTCGGGTTTCCTTGGTTTCCAAAGTGCATCTTGGGAGGTGTCTTAGGTTGGGTTTCCTGGCAAGGAGACTCTCGGATTTGCCTTCAGGAGGATGGGTGGAGTGTGCTCCTGGGATCGGCATGGGGAAGCAGAAATGGACAGATGCGAGGTTGAACTGCAATAGAGGTCTCTGCTAGTGCCCTGGGGAGCTCCAAAGCTGGAATGTCCCTTCAGGGCTGTCCCCAATTCAGGGAAGGGGGCCAGGCCATTGTACCTCCACGTGGACCAGTCATTAGACACAGCTGTCCTGTGCTGGGACATGATCGTGGGCAAGGCCCTTCCTTATGCTGAGCAGTTCCTGGAAAGGGTTTCAGCAGCTGGGGGCAGGGTGCCTTGAATCTGAAAAGGGGGCCTTGGGAGGAAGCCCTACAGACTCTATCTACTACATGAGGCATTACTGACTCTGACCAATTTTGTATCTTTTATTCACTATGGAGTCACTGTGGAATCAGGAGTCATAACCAGAAACCAAGAGAATAGCTTGGACTTCGTGTCTTTCTCAGCCCTGTGCTGCACCACCAAGTCATGCCATTTCTCCTCGGGCACATCCTTCCTTGCCGCCACTCCTCCGCATCACCATCCTTGGGCTGGGTTCAGCACTTCTCCCTGGACTAGACGTAGGCTCCGAAGCTTACTGGGCATTGGGAATAAGTCCAGCCTTTCGGGGGGTGATGCGCGTTAGTGGGATAATGTATAAAGCTCTCCCAGCCCAGGGCCTGGCACGTGTACAAACTCCACACTAGTTATCTTTCTTCTTTCCTTGAAGGCAACCTTCCTCCCTCCCTCCCCCCTCCCTCCCCCTCCCCCTCCCTCCCCCTCCCCCTCCCTCCCTCCCTCCCTCCTCCCTCCCT
>NW_020837952.1:49906069-49973265 GCF_003676395.1 Aethalodelphis obliquidens
CCTCCCTCCCTCCCTCCCTTTCTTCCTTCCTTCCTTCCTCCCTCCCTCCCTCCCTCCCTTCCTTCCTTCCCTCCTTTCTCTTTCTTTTTATTGTTCACTCATTCCACAGCTATTTACAGAGTAAGTGCCGGGTTCTGGGATACAGCAGTGAGAAGGCAGGCAATATGGGCTGTCTTCATGGCGTTTACCTTCTCCTGGCAGACGAGTTAACACGTGGGATAATTTCCAGCAGTGATGAGTGCTGTGATGAAAATAAAGCAAGGTGTTGGGCGTCGTGACTGGAGGGCCTCTCGGTGACAGAGACAAGTTTGTGGCTTACACATCTTTGCATTCCCTGCTGCCTAATGCAGTCTCCCCTTACATGATAAATATTCAACATTTGAGTGTAGCTGAATGACAGGCTGGCTTAACTGCCATTGTCAAGGCTGGGAAGCCTGTCTTTCCTTCCTGCTCGCTGGGGTGGGGCTCCACAAAGCTGCTCCGGGGGTGTGGTGCCTGCTCACTGGGCTGTCCTCTGCCTGGCAGGGCTGAGATGCTCCTTGGAAAACCTCCCACCTTGGTCCTTGCCCAATGCCTCATGTAGTGCCCTAGAAGTGAGGATCAGAGCAGCTCTGCCATGAAGACAGCTCTTGGGGCCTGATGGCGACACATACCCTCCCTACCACCCTCCCCAAGGCCAAACACAAGTTGGGCAATCTTGTGAGAATGGGCGTTCTCTGCTGTTTCCTGCTTCTCGCTGGCCTGGAATGCCTTGTGAGAACAGCCCTGCCCCTACGCTGCTGCCATCCCCACCAGCACGCCCAACCTAGCCTGAGCCAGGACCGTGGCAGACCCGGAAAGGGGATCCTGGGGGCTTTGAAGATTTCATGGAGTTTCACAAAACCAGGTTTTGAGTCAGAACTCTGGGTTCTGATCCTGATTCTGCTGTGTGGTTCTCTGGGTTTTAGTCCCTCATCTGTAAAATGGGGATAAGGTGAACACAGCCTTACCTGCCTCCCAAGGTATTCTTTCCTGCCTCAGTGCCTTTGCACAGGCTCTTCTCTCTGTTAGAATGCTCTTCCTCACCCCTTTCCCTTTTACCTAATGGATCCCATTCCTCCTTCATGTCTCAGTCAATCATCACACCTGCCTAACCGGGTCAGTTCCCCATTATCCACTCTCATGGGCCTCCACAGAGCTGCATTCCTTCTCCTGGTCACTGGTCAGTTGCCAGCCGGCATTTGTTTGTGGGATTCTTGGATCAGTGACATCCTTATTTGCCCCATTGAAGGCAGGCACCTTGTTGTCTTGTCCGTGGCTATATCCCCAG
Source organism: Aethalodelphis obliquidens (assembly GCF_003676395.1). Taxonomy (NCBI): domain Eukaryota; kingdom Metazoa; phylum Chordata; class Mammalia; order Artiodactyla; family Delphinidae; genus Aethalodelphis; species Aethalodelphis obliquidens. Next base: position 49,907,379 of record NW_020837952.1, read on the forward strand.
CATGCAGCAGAGTGCTTGGCGTATAGTAGATGCCCAATAAATGTTTGTTGCTGAATGCCTATTCAGATGAGATTATGTAGGTGAAGACCCTTGTAAATGAAAAACACTAAACAAAAGGGAGGTGTGTTATCAACAAGATCGTAACATCGACCTGGGGGAAGCATCTCAGTAGCTTCAGGGGTTTGGGTAATTCGTCTAGAACCTAAAAGAACACTTGTCCAACTCTGTCTTGTGTCAGCCTGTGCTCAGTGAGCTGACAGTACTGACCAATCATTCCTTGGCCCTTGTTGCAGCCCAGGCGAGGGGGGAGGTGTTCCCGAGGCCCTGGCAGATCGGCTTGCTCAGCCGCTCCCTACTCCATCGTTTGACTGCAGCTGCCACACACAGTTTTCTAATTGCATCATGTCACAGTGATATCCTTGGTATGTCACAGCAGCCTGGGCCTCCCGGGGTGGGAGGCTGAGAAGTCAAAGGAAATGGAAAGTGTGTGTGTGTGTGTGTGTGTGTGGTGTGGTGTGGTGTGGTGTGGTGTGGATAAGACACGCAGCTGCATTCCAAACCCACGTTAAACCTTCACATCTTCGCAAGCCCGATCCTGCAGACAGGGCTCTTCTGCCCCTCTTAATATTAGGCAGTCTCTGTCCCTAAGTCAGTGCGTATCAGTGAGTACTGTGTGTCAGGTGCCTGACTAGGTGCGGAGGACTCCCTGGTGACAACACAGGCAGGATTCTTGCCAGCCTGCAGGGGACTATTCAGTGAGAAGACAGATGTTAAACGAATCACCAGATGTAGTTGTGATTCAGTCTCAAGGTATCAAGTGTTCCAGGTGCTGCAAAGAAAGGCAACAGGGTAGGTCCGTTGTTTTTAAGTTCATCCGTTCATTTGTTCAACAATCTCTTGAAGCACCCACTCTGCCAGGAAGTGTGTTAGATAATTAATAAGCACATTTCCTTCTGGAAGCTTCCTAGACCACCAGGCCAGAGTAATAGCTCCCTTTCCTCTGAATAGCCCACATCAGCTGCATCTCCCATTTGAGATGTGGGAACTTTTGACTTTGCCAATTAGCACTGATTTAGCACTGATATAAGCATGCATATATATTGAGAACAGTCAACACATCAGGCCCTAAGTTCTGGGAGATGAAGATGTGTAAGAGCCTTTCCTGTCCTCCAGCATCTTGTACAAGAGCTTTGTTGCCTTTTTCGTAGGTTTGGTTTTTATTCCACCAAAGAGTTTGAGGATCCCTTCTTCCTTCTCTTCCTCTTCCCCCTTCTCCTCTTCCTCCCCTCTTTTTTTTTTTTTTTTGCGGTACGCGGGCCTCTCACTGTTGTGGCCTCTCCCATTGCGGAGCACAGGCTCCGGACGCGCAGGCCCAGCAGCCATGGCTCACGGGCCCAGCCGCTCCGCGGAACGTGGGATCCTCCCAGACCGGGGCACGAACCCGCGTCCCCCGCATTGGCAGGCAGACTCTCAACCACTGTGCCACCAGGGAAGCCCCTCCCCCTCTTTTTCTCCCCCTCATCCTCCCTTCTTCTGGAGTCCTGGCCCAGCTGTTCTTGAGCTCTTGATGGCCTCTGCTGGGGGCTGGGTGAGTGTCATCTGTGTAGCACCGAAGGGTCTCCTTTGCTGAGTGTTCCTTATCTCCCCAACGTCCATATCCTGGATGGCCCCAGGGCTCTATTAATAGATAAAAAGTGCTTTGCTCAGTGTCTGGCGCATAGTCAGTACTGATCATGTTGGTTATTAGGAACCAAGGTTTCCTCTTCAGTTCTTTCATGGATACGTTCCTTTAACAAAGATCAAATAGGTTTCTCAGATCTTGTGTTCCTTGAGGGAAAAGCATTCAGTGTTTATGTTTTTCATGTTGGAGTGAATCAACATTAAACATCAGAGTTCAACTTTTGGGATTTCCTTTTTCAAAGAAACAGGCATGGGCTGCAGATGAGTATTAACCCATGGTAATTGGGGCTACACCTCTGTACCTTGGACATCACAAGCCAGCTCTGTTTGCATGCTTGGGGATGGAAAATGGAGCCAGAGGGTAATGGGATTGACCTCAATAAATTTGCAACAATATTTGGGAAAATTTTTTTAATTAAACAAAGACTCTTCAAAAAAGCTGTATCATTCAAGCTGTAACTCCCTACTTCCTCCAGTCTTTTCCCCATAATAGCTAACAATTTCTATTTCTTATGTACCAGGCATTTTGCATCTTTTATCTCATTTATACTTCCAAAAACCCTATTTTTCTGTTTTACAGGTAAGAAAACTGAGATATAAGCAGGAATTCTTCCCAAGGGTCACATAGCATATAGATGACAGAGCCCGGACTCACACCCAGGCAGCCTGACACCTGAGACTCCACACTTCCCCACAGTGACATCCTGCCCCCCCAACAAGAACCTGTTAGCTTACAGATTCTGAAACTGGCATGGCAGTTGTCTCTCCTCAACTGGCAGTTGAGTTGGATCTCCTCCCATGGTCCTGTCCAGAGTGAATATTTTGGTTATCAATTGCTACATAACAAACTACGCAAACTATAGTGACTTAACAGTGTCTTATCTCTGGGAGTTCTCGGTGTTGGCTGGGCTCAGCTGGGTGGATATTCTGCTTCAGTGATGTCAGCTGGGGCTGTGGTCAGCTGGGGGCTCTGCTGGACTGGCATCTCTAGGACAGCTCACTGATGTGTCCAGTGTCTTAAATCTGAGGTCAAGTGGGATGCTGGGACACCTGGGGTGTGTGTCTGTCTTTTCCCGTCCCCTCATAGAGGCCTCTTCATGTGGCCTTTCCACGTGGTCCCTCCACATGGTCTTTCTAGCACAGTAACTGACCTCCTTACATGGTGGTTCAAGGCTCCCAAAAGCTCAAAAGCAGAAGTTGCCAAGCCTTAGTCTATGGCCAAAGTCCTGTCTAGTTCATTGTGGGAGGAGACTAAGCAAGGGCATGACATTGGGAGGGATGGTCTTTCCGGGGTCACCTTTGGAGCCCAGCTAGCCTGGTCAGGCTGGTTAGTGCTGACATGGTACTTCTGAGGATGGAGAGAGAGTCCAAGGACTGATGACCTCAGATGATGCTTCTTGGAGGCAGTGGGACTTACACTGGACCTTAAAGAGTGATCGGGATTTGGAAAGAAGTCTGAGTCCAGGGTGGTGATCATTGAACTTACATGTGCTACATAGGGCACTTGTAGCTTTGTATGAATTAATTCATTTAACCCTCAAACAACCCAAAGGACTGAGTGCCACCATTATTGCCACTTCGCAGATGAGGAAATTGGGGCACAGAGAAGTTGTAGCTTGGCCAAGTACGTACAGCTCCTAACATCATGGAGCTGGATTCAAACCCAGTCAGGCACCCAAATCAGGATCCTAATCATCAGGCTTTCCCGCCTCTCATAAGGGAGGCTGGCTTTAGAGGGAGGTCCTTGTGGGGGGTCGTGGGTAAACCAGCTTGACCAAAATATTAAGTGCTTAAAGGGCAGGAATGGGCAGAACCATACTCAGCACTTAAATAGTGTCCGCTTAATTCCTGATTAATGCCTGTCTCCTCTGTAAGACTGTATATTCCCTGAGGGCAGGAATCACAGCCACTGATGAGCCGAGTCCAGCATTGGTCACAGAGTAGGCATTTAATGCGTGTTTACTAGAGTGAATGGAAGTGTAAAGTATAGGCTGTGTTCACAGGGAAAAGGTCAGTCCTTTTTTTCGGGTATCAGAGTTTCTCTGATCCGGGGGAGGTCTTCCTCCCAGTAGGAGCCCTGTTACAGACTCACGGTGGATAGGTCACCAAAAGGCCCAAGGAAGATGGCGGATGGAAAACTGTGAGGTGCTTTGGTTCTTTCTGGATTTGGCCTTCAGAACAAGAACCGCTGGTGAGGTGAAAGAGGAGGCAGGTGTGCAGGACGTGCCCATCCCAGGTCCCCCTTGGTGCCTTTACAGCAGCTGTTGAAAAAGCTGTTGATTGGCATGTAGGTGACTCAGGAAGTGCTTCCTTGAGGGACGCCGGAGGCGATCGGGCAGGCACGGGAGCTCCTGCTCAGCAAAATGCGACCATCATTCCTCGTCTTAAAAATAAATCTTCTGTGGTTTTCTAATGAGGTCACAGGAAGAATGCTCTGCGCTTTCTAGTAGGAAGGGTGAGCAGGGCAGGGAAGATGATCTCTGAGTCTCATTTCACATCTCAGGCAGAGGCGCACAGGGGTGTGTAGGTGTCGGGGAGATGGAAATCCAGAAGCATCTAGGCCTCCCCCAACTCATGCACTGTGGAGCAACAGGGGCAGGAGACAAAGAGCTCTGAGTGATGACGGGGACCCTGGGCTCTAGCATTTACAGTAGTTTCCCCAACGGCACTGGCTGTGGCCAGGCAAGATGGGATGCCCTCCGCGGAGGTGATGTCATTTAATCTTCACTGCAGTCCACCCCACTTTACAAAATCACACCTGTCCTGTGTCAGGGTCATAGTAGGTGCTCGGTAAATGCAAATGAATGAATGACAAGACCAAGGTTCAGAGAGGTGAATTCACTTCCTCAAGGTTGCACAGCCAACAGGGTTCAGATTCTCACCCAGGGCCGCCTGACTCCAAAGCCAGGGTTCTTAACCATATGGGACAAGGCCCATACTGGCTCATTTTTTCAGACGGGAAAACTAAGGCTTAGAGAGGATCATCCACTTACCCAGGGTCACACAGTAATTGGTGATAGAATTCCAGGGTCGAACCAAGTATTATAAAGACATTTCTTTAGGGAAGTTTGCATCCTGTTAGCTTAGCTCTTTCTCCTGAACCAGAATTTCTGTCTGTTCTGACCCCAGCCAGCCAGGTAATGGTGGGTACAGCATCACTGCATTAAGACCACTTGAGGCTCGAATGAGGAAATGAACACCGATGTGCTTCTGTCGGAAAATGGGCTTTCGAGCCAAACCATGGGGTTCACATTCCAGCTCTGCTACCGGCGGTGTTACTTAACCTGTGCCTCCGTTTCTTCCTCTGCATGATAATACTACTTTCCTCGTGAGGCTGTTGAAGTTAGTTAATGCATGTGAAGCGTTTAGAACAATGCCCGGCACAGAGCAAGCTCTCAGTAAGTGGCAGCTCTTGTCACCTTCACCATCATCATGATCATCAAGAGCATTATTATTCTCCAAAATACAGGTGGGCTGGGGCTTCCCTTGGGGTAGCGTGAAGGCTCCCAGCAGAGCCAGCGCAGCCCTGCGGTCAGCCCTGGAGGCTGCTCTGGGCAAAGGACTGGGGGCTTTTACCAGGGCTCTTGTTCTTACCATTATGTTTTACTCTCCTCTGGCCTTTCTGTGGAGCCCTGAGCTCCGCCCACCTGCACACCTGGCCCAGCCCAGTCTCTGACCTAGGTATTTGCTTTTGCAACCCCCCTGCCCCCCATCAGCAGGTGGCATCTGGAAGTGCTCCTGTTGTCCTCACCTGTCGGAGTCCCAAACACCCACCTGCACCTGCATTGAGCTTTAGTCCCTGCCCCACTGGTTTACCTGTTCATATGCTGGGGCTTCCTGGCTTGGCCTTTAGGTCACCTGCTAATGCTGTCTAGAGGTCTAGGTTATTTGCCTGTGGCTGTGACACCCCCTCCCATACACACACACCCCTGGGATTCACCTGTGCTGCTTGCACGCCTAGCCAGTAGCTCCAAACTGGTTTGTTAAGTGTGTTTATTGAACACCTACTCGGTGCACTGTTTGAAGCCAACTGTCTGTGCCAGCTGTGTCCAAGCATTTCCTCAATTGCAAGCACCTCCCCGCTCAGGTGGGTGCTGCCACCCACCCATCAGAGGATCTTTCTGTGTATGTCCATGGCCTCCCTAATCGGCCATACTCCCAGGTGCCGTGGGGATGCCGACCACCCCAGCAGGGCCAGCCCTAGTCCCTTCCCTCACTCCAGGCCCGTCCATCCCAAGCTGCCTTTCCTCTCATACCCAGTGTCCTTTAAGTTCCCATTTTTTTTCCCGCAAGGGAGCCAAGGCACAGAGAATGTAAGTAATTCACAGAAGGCAGCACGGAAACCACGTGTGGGACAAATGGATGGTGACCAGAGACACTCAGATCACGGTGTGATGGGCACCAGAGGGCTGGGCCGGGAAGGATGCTGGGAATGATAGGACCAGGACCTGGGCACTCTCCCAAAGTGGGCAGGGAGCCGTGAAGGTGCAGGCGTGGCCAGGGCAAGCAGGTGTTTCCTCTTAGCTCCCCACTCCAGCCGGACCTCATCCTGCCTAAAACCTGGGAGGTCCTGGGCCAAGCGTGCCCAGCCTTTGCATTTCAGACCCTTTACAACCCAACCCAACCTCTCTCTGCCTCTCCTCTTTGTCCTCTGCTTGTTAATAATACTTTCCTCGTAGGGCTGTTGTCTTGTTTTAATAGGTTACTGCATGTGAAGAATTTAGAACAATGCCTGCAGCTCATGTGCTCTGCCCCACCTTCTCCCCAGCCTCCTGCTTCTCGTGTAAGTGTATGCCTTGAACTTTGCCCGCCTGTGTGGAGTTAGATCCAAGTTCAAAGTCTGCTTGCCTTGTGGGCTTGGGCAAATCTCTTCACCTTCCCAAACTGTAGCTTTCTCATCTGTATAATGGGGACTCTTTCAAAGACTGCTGTGAGGACCAAATGAGGTAATGCATTAAAAAGGTCCGTTCAGCCAGCGCCGCAGACTGTGGCCAGCACTCTGCGGAGCTCTGCATTTGTACCAAAACACGAGATCCCAAGCTCCGCCCTCCGGGGAGGTGGACCCGAACTAAATAGTGTGACATGGATGATTTTTTCACACGATGAATTTTAATTTTATTTGCTTTGGGATTAATGTTCTTTACAGTAATTAACAACACAGAGTATATGAAAAACCCAGTAGAATTAACAGTAGTTAATAATTTCTCATATTTGCATGATTTTCTCAGATAAAAGAAGGAACACATTTTAGTAAGAGCTGAAATCCCTTTTGTTAGCCACACCCCCAGTCCTTCCCCCTTCCCTAGAGGCAACTACGATCTTGAATTTGGGGCAAGTCTTCCAATCTGTCTTTATACTTTGCGCTCTCTCTGTGTTCATAATTCATGGATGGTCTTTTCTGTGTTATATTTACAATATATAACATCAAACTGTGGGTGATATTCTGCAACTCAGCGTTTTCACCCAGTATTGTGTTTCAGATCCATTCATGTTGAAACATTGAGTTCACTCATTGGATTGCTACATGCTATTCTGTCAATTCCCCACCTTTGCTCTCTCCCAGGGCTGTCAGTGATCAGCGGGTGTGCCTCTCTTCCAGCTCCCATGGGAGGTATTCCTAGAGGTAGAATTGCTGAATCACAGGGCGTACGCGTTTGCGGCTTGGCTGGACAGTGCCAACTTGTTTTCCCAAGTGTTTGTACCGATTTACTGTAGCAACATATGAGAGTTCTTGTTTCTCCACATTCTCACCAGTGCTTGGTATTATTAGACTTTTTAATTTGTGCCAATCTGATCGGATGTGGAATGGCATCTCACCCCTGTCTTCATGGTCACATCTCTGATCACTAGCAAGTTGGACATGATTCTAAGCTTTCTGAATATTCGGGTCTCCTATTCAACAAAATACCTGTTCATATTCTTTACCCACTTCTTTTTCCTGTGGGCGTTCCTGATATATCTTGGGGACTGATTCTCTATCTGTTGTGTATTTTTCAAATACCTTTTCCCAGTGTATTGCTTATCGCTGAGCCTTATTCATTAGGCTTTTTGTCATGCAGAAGGTTTTAATTTTGTTATGGTCAAATTGATCAGTCTTTTAGGATTACAACTTTCTTGTCTTGATCAAGACCTAAGATTGTAAAGTTACTCTCCTATGTTTCCTCCTCATAATTTTGAAGTTTGTTGTTTTAGTTTCACGTGTGGGTGGTTGATCCATTGGGAACTTATTTTCGTGTGTAGTGTGAGGTGGGGATCTAATTTAATATTTTTCCCCTAAGGAAAGCCGTTTGTCCCAGCACTGTTCTGTAACACCACCTCTGTTCTATACTGAGTTGATATGTTTATGTGGTCTTCTTCTAGGCTCACTGTTTTGTTCTCTCTATCTAGACGTAAAGTATTACTTAATCATAATTGGGGCAAATGTCATCGTAGAAAAGCCCAGGATGCTATGAGAACACACAGCAGGGGGACTGGCAGGCCCTTCATTCCTTTGCTCTATTCTGCTGCTTTCTTAGCTTTTATATGAGTTACAGACCTCTTCATTACACAGCCTGATCATCTTATGTAAACTGTCTGCCCTGACATGGGGGTGGGGCTGGATGGGAGAAGAAAGCCTGACCCATTGAGCAGTGACAGATGCCACACCAGCCTGGGTGGCCGTGTGCAGGCAAGGTCCAAGTTTGTTTGCAGAAGCCTGGTGTTTATGCCCACCTGTCCTCACTGCCATAGAGTAATTTTTCAGAGCAATTTAACCATGGCCACGGGCCTGTCCCCACAGAGACTGGATAACACAGACGCAAGACAGCACAAATTGGCTCCCACAGAAAACTTTAAGGTCTGTGAGCTCATTGGCAGGACAAGTGGGCATCTTCCGACTGAACGAGGAGGCCAGAGGTAAACTCCCAGGATGGGTTCTCCCATCGGTTCCCAGGAGCAGAGCCCATCAGTTGGAAAGCAAGCACGCTGACTGCCCGGGCCGCGCGGAGGCTGCATTTCATGTGCCACGTCCCTCCCTCAGCACTGGCCTTGGCCCCGGGGTGTCCAGAACCATCTCTTCATTTCCCGCTTCTGGCTCTTGCATCCAGGGCGCTGCATCGCACGCAGTCCTCATGCTGTTCAATCTCACTTTACAATCCAGTGCGTGCAATTTAGGAGACCACTAAAGTGGGGCTGACGGGGACTTGGAGGGGGCGGGGGAAGGTGGTTATTTATATTTTACACTGAGGGTCTAAACTCACGCAGGACTGACTTAGCAGGGAGTTCCAGGGAGCTCTGTACAATTCACAAGGCACAGTCTGGCTTCCTAGTACCTTCTAAGAATCAGTACAATCAGTAAAACGTTAAGAGCCTGGGCTCTGGACAGCAGACCAGGGTTGAGTTCTGTGTGATCCTAAACAAGCTACAGTGAAGTCCCATCTTGCGTGGGGTGTGGGCAGGGGGATTATGTCTAACATCAGTGCATTAAGTGAGAGTCTACACTATGCTGGAAAAATCCCTTACATTATCTACAAAGTGTGACGTATAGACATCCATTCTCAACACAGGTCCGCCGCAGCTAGTTTTTCCTCTGTTATTGGAACAGACCACCATTTCTTTGGTGGAGCCCCAGATTCCCCAGCAGGGGCACAGCTCCCCATCCCCAAGCCTCTTCCCTCTAGTGTTAGAACCTGGCTCCGCCTCTGTCTTTGAACACTGGGCTGACACTCAGGGCCAGGAGGGGAGCCCATTTAGGGAGAGGGGAGCCCTAGAGGAAGCAGAACACTCAAGACCCCCATCTCCCCTATACTCCGGGCATGAGCTTATCGATTAGAAGAGTGGGTGGAATCACCTGCCCCCAAAATGGTAATGAAATCATACCACTCATATTATTACAGCTAATGCTCTGTGTCCAGCACTGTTACAAATGCTCTCTCTGTATTAACTTACTTAATAATATGTATGTAATAAACACTGCAGTGTGCTCCGTGATAAGATCGCCTGGGGTGCTCATTCACCAGACAGGTTGCCAGGCCTCTCTGCTGGGATTTCTGATTGAGTAGATCTGGGTCAGGGCCCAGAAATCTGTGTTTTTTAACAAGTACTCCAGGGAATGCTTGTATACAGGCTGGTTTCGGAAATGCAGAATTATTTCTCTCCGTTTGTTTACTGAGCTGGCATGGTGAAGTTTGTGTCAGTTTCCACGCGTGTGCCTGTTCCCCTGAACTGAGCCTTTCTGAGCCTGTCTCCTCTTCTGTGAAATTCGAATGGTAACAGGATCTACTGCCCAGTAGATGCTGAAGATGAAGAGATGAAGTAGAGATGAAGTATTCAAAGCGTGAGGTCTGGTACCTGGTAAGTGGCCAGCGCTACCATTGTTATTGCTATTATTTAGAGGCGTACAGAGCCTTAAGAGAGGCTCACACCCCTGCATCAGTGTTACCGGTTGGAGTGGCCTTTACCCAGTTTACTGCCAGGATATGCCCAAGCTAATCTCCTTTCACCAGTTCTCACATGTGGATCTCGCACCTGGAGGAAAATGGATTGGCAGAGAGCTGATTACTTCCTCACTCCCTCAGCAGCCATGTTTCAAAAGGTCCCGGTCAAATTAAAATGCATTAACTGCGTTTGTCAAGGAGCCACCAGCCATCTGGGAAGGCCCGTGCCCCGCCTGCCTGTGCCAGGCCACCGACCGTCCACGTTCACATGCAGGACCACGCAGTTCCAGGACCTTTCCTGTGGCTGTAGCCCGGCTCCCATGGAAACCCGGGGTCTGGTTCTGAGCCTGGAGACAAATGAGGTGGCTGTCTGTACCGTGTTCCCAGATGGGTTCTCTTTCATGTCCAGTATTTTCCCTGCCTATTGTAGAGGCTCAGCCTCAGAAAGCAAAAGCACACAAAAGCCAAACGGAGAAATAGAGCAACGGAAAGGGAGCCAAGGAGAGATGATTACATAACCCGGCAGCTAGGCTGTCTGCAAGCCGTATGACTTATTTAGCTGTCTGTCTTTGCGGGACATCAGACTCCATCCTTTCCAGCTGGCTCTCTGCTTCGGTGATTACATTAACACTCAGTAATTATAGGAAATAGACACCTCTCTAGTCACCAGCATTCCCAAGTGGCGGGATGGGGGAGATTCAATACCAGGAATGCCTGATCGCTGGTCCGCACACTGGTCCCCTACCCAAGGTCTCGACCATCTGTGGCAAAATGAGACAGAAATAAGGAGAGAGTAGTGAGTTTGCCCCCGAATACTGCAAAATATATACAGCTTGAAGGCTGGTGCTTGATCTTGAGCTGATGTCAGAATGTCCTTTAAGAAATCCAAAATGATGGTGATAATAATTTGTGGTTGCCTCTGTCATTTTGATACGACACAAAGTTGGGCCCTAATAATGGTTTCTACTTTGGGGAGAAATTCCTGATCTATGAAATCCTCAAGTCTGAGAATCACTGCTTTATATAGAAAGGAATAGTGTCATGTAATAAACCAAAGGAAATAATAAGGTATAAAAGCAACCTCTCTCCTTTTTTAACCCACGTGCATAGCATTTTTAGCCTTGACCTCTGCTCTTTACACAGTAGGTAATGCCCGCATAGGGAATGATTCCTGCTGGCTCCTCCTGCTTTGTTTCCTACGGCCCCCAACCCTGCCTTACCCCACTGAAGACAGAATTTCTAGCTAATGACATCCTTGCACTTCTGCTAACCCCTAAATTCCTCCTCTTCCTGGGTTTACATCTCTGTGGCTGGCCCAGTGGGTTGGAAACCTGTGAGGCCAGCAGTTTCCAGGAGGGTAACTGTAGCTCTTGGGTTTGTTCCCTTCCCAAGCTGTGCTGTTGGGAGTTGGGGAGGGGTGGTCCCCAGCCGCAGCATACCTTAGGCACAGATCCTAGGTCCTTCTCCCTGCTTTGCCACACGTTGCTGAGAGGGCTCCTGCAGGCCTTGGGTCCAGGTCATGCATCTGTTTGCGTGGATGCCCTTTAGTGTGGCACCTGTGATGCCTCAGACGTGGTCTGTAGATCACATATGTAAGTGAATTCTCCTGACTGCTTTTGAGGTGGGTATCATTGGTTCCATTTGACAGATGAACACACCGAGGCCTGGCAAGGGCAGAGAGAGATGTGCATGTCGCTCGTAGCCCATTCGTGATAGATCTGCCCTTGCACAGCCTAAATATCCCTGTGCCTCATATGACACAGGCCAGAAATGCAGTGGGTGTTTAACCAGGCTCCCGCAATTTCCAGAATCCATAAGAAAGCTTGGGGGATGGGTGGCCCCAGCTCCCTACCAGCTCCATCTGCCCAGGGTATGCCTTCACCTCTCCAATGAGTCTTGGTTTTCTCATCCCTCAAGTGGGTCTACAGATGCCTAATAATACCTCCTAGGGCTGTAGGGAAAATAAAATGAGATTGTGTCTGCAAAGTGTTCACCAACAGCAGACATTTAATAAATGTTATTCTCCTTATTCTTGATAAAATCCTCCATCCTCCAGCAACATTCTTGTTTTAAAAACAAACAAACAAACATACAGCTCTCTGAGGGCACAGACTGGGTGGTCAGGGAGCCCTTTGCAATCACAGATCCCAGAGGGCAGAGGGAATGCCAGGCAAGGAATCCACTTCTCCAAAGGCTGCCCGTTTACTCGAAACTCTGAGGATACCAGTGAGAGACCCTCCTTTCCAGGTCTCCTCCCCAAATCAGAAGTGCACAGTTAGAGACCAGATAAGATGCCTGGAAGTCTCTGGAATTTATGGATAAACCAAAGTCAATGGCAACCAGATTTTATTCTAATGATCCACGTCCCATCTGTTGGAAAGAACTTGTTCCCACAAGTTCTTTCTATGCTCTCCTGAGCAGGGTGAGAGGGGCCAAAGAAATTGCAGTTTTGGAAATTGGCTCCATGAAGACACAGCCTCTGCTCCAGACAGGCAGTGTGGCGGCTGTGCTGTCTCCCCATTGCCTCTCACGAGCTCTCACTGCCTCCTGTCTCTTTAAAATGCGTAATCAAGACAGATCTGCTCAAGACTGCCTTTGAAAGCAGCGCCAGCATCTCACGTAGCACCGCAAAAGATGGAGTATTTTGAAACTGCCTGCTGGATTTGACTCTCCTGGGGCTTCCTCTGGCTTCTAGGAATGATGCATACCCAGTTTTCCTACCTGCTTGGGGAGCACTGATTAATGGAGCTGTGACGCTCATTGGAAGCAGGTGCTTTTTCACTGCTCAGCTGGCCCTGATGGATGGCACAGCCTCTTCCCTGGCTGGGGTGACCTCAATCGAGGCTCCCTCTCCTCATTCCAAGCTTTATTCGTCACAGTAGCTACTATGGCCCAAATGCCGGCTGCATTGGAGGCACTGTTTCTGTGTCTGTGCTCCTGTAAACTTCATAATCACCCACAGGGAAAGCACTATTATTATGGTCTATTTTGCAGTTGAGGACAGTAAGGTCTGGTGAGGTTTAGGAACTCCCCCAGGCCTTGCATCCGTATAATGTGGCAGATCCACGGTGCAAACTCAGGTTGGTACGAGCCCAGGGCCCTGCTGTTTTGCTGCAACGCTCTGCTTCAGTGAGCAGATCTTGGGAGTGATGTAGACAAAGTGCTGGTTTGATTTAGCTGTCTTAGGCTCTGTCTGGGCCATGGCATACAGTTGGCCAGGCTGTACACTGCACAACCACAGAGGGTATCAATCACAGTGTAGTTTTTTGTGAATAGCACCCTCTAGAATTGTGCAGTGCACAAGCTGCGCAACCAAAATAGTGGCCCTGGAATTCTAGCTGTTTTCAGCTGTTTACTCGTAGGTGGGCTCAGGAGAACGTACACCATCCCATCAGGTCTGGGTTGGACAGCTGGCTCTCTGCTTCCACTTGTGTGACCTAGGACAAGTTCCTTAACCCTTCTGTGCCTCAGTTTTCTCATCTATGAAATAAGGAATGAGAGCACTGTCTTTCTCCGGAGGTTGGTGTGACGATTACGTGAGTTCATCCATGTACAGTGATTGGGACAATCCTGGCCTATAGTAAACGCCCCGTGAATGTTGGCTGCTTACGTTTGCTGTTGTTTTTATAACCTGCACAACTTTACTTCCCACCGTCCCTTTCTCTACCCACCTTCTAGACAAATGAATTTCCTCACACATTCCTCTACTTTCCTACCTCGGTGCCTCTGCTCATGTTACTTGCCTCATGTAGAATGCCATTCCTCATTTTTACTGTGTCCAAATTCTACTGTCAAGGTCTTGCTCGGGTACAGCCTCTTGCACGAAGCCTTCTCTGATTCCCCCTCCCCTGCTCTAAGCTTTCTTATCATATAACTTGCTTGTCTCTGACAGTGATCACATCACAGCTATGCCTCCTGTGTGAGGTGTCTCCCCCACCAGGCTTTGAGCTGGCTGAGGACATGACCAGTTGATCTGGCCATACGTCTTAGTCCCCACAGTACCTTTGCCCAGGGCTTAGCACATAGTAGGTCTTTAATAAATGGTTTGCATTTTTAGTTAAATGAATAGATTAATATCCCCCTAATGGTAACCTAACAGCTGGAGTTTTGTATATGATGGGCACAACCATATACCTTTTCCTTTTTGTTTTAAAATGTAAACAGCTATCATTTATTTCACCTCATCTTATTTTTCTTTTTTGAATTCTTTTTAATTTTTTAAGTGTAGAATTCAGTTGTTTTTAGTATAGTCACAAAGTTTTCATAACCTCAGGAAGAAATCCCATTCTCATGAGCAGTTCATCATAATCTTCCCCTCCCCCCAGCCCCTGGCAACTGCTAATCGACTTCTGTCTCTAAGGATTTTCCTTTTCTGGACATTTCATATAAGTGGAATCATACAGTATGTTGCCTTTTGTGTTTGGCTTCTGTCGCTTGGCAGTATGTCACGGTTCATCTGTGTTGCAGCGTGTATGAGAACTTCATTCCTTTTTATGGCTGGACAATATTCCATTGGATGGATAGGCCACATTTTGGTTATTCCTTCCTTAGTTGATGGACATTTGGGTCGTTTCCACTTTTTGGTGATTGTCAATAACGCTGCTATGAATATTCTGTGTGCCCTTTTCTGTGTGCCCTTTTCATACTGCCCCTGACATTTCTACATGTTCAGAAGAACAGTGTGAAAGGGACTGTTGCAGAGAGTGGTGAGAAGGAGGAAGTTTTGATTGAGATTGCCTCCCAGGTGCCAGGCTCTGTGCTGGGTGGTAGGTATCAGCTGTCAGCTATCTCCTTTCATCTTCACAAAGCTCAGTGAGGGTCTCAGGGAGGCTGAGTGCCGTGCTTAAGGACCTGTCATGGGTAGGATCCGAACCCATACTTCTGTGTCTTTGAAGCTTATGTCCAAGCCGCTGCCTGGCCGTGGCTGCCTCTGTGAAGTGAGCAAATCCACTTAATGAAAGATGCCCCTTTCTTCTTCCCAGAGAACTCATGCCTTTCCAGCCTGTCCCCAAGCAATCACGGATGGGGGTGCTCTTCCCTGTTTGTCCTGGGCCACCCCAGCCAGCATCCTGGGCCTCTCAGGCATGGGCCACCTAAAGCCCAACATTCAGGCTGCTACCTGCCAGTGTTCATAAGGATTGATGTGGGGTGGAAGAAACCAAGTATCTGTCCCAGCCGGGAGTGCCAACTGTGACCCAGCAAGCCGTGAAGAAGCTCTGCCAGACAGGAGCTCTGGGCAGGGAGGGCCCCCCGTGCTCAGCAGACACCATGACGACAAGTTTATATGGCCCAACCTTATGAAGACGGACAAGGGCTGCAGAGACTTCTGCTGGGTGTGGCTTACTGTCTGTCTTGGCAATGGTGACATTAACTGAGCATCTGAAGGGGGCTCACTCTTCTTTCTGAAGTAGGGGATGCAGGGCCAGAGGCTGAGGGTTGGCAGCGTAGTGCAGTAAGTGTCATCAGGGTCCAGAGGAGGGCAAGGTGGGGTCTGGGCAGAATTGACAACCGTGTACATTGTCACTCAATGTCAGAGGCCCGTGCAAAAAGACACAGGCAGGGGACCGCGCTCTGGCCAAATCTTCCACCAGGTGGGGAGGGCAGCAGGCCCCTTCCAGAACACTGGTGATTCCTCCAGACCCAGCGCTGAGCTGCTTGGCCCAGGACAAGCTTCGGATCACAGCTTCCAAAGGATCCATCTGAGGTTGTGAAGGGAAGGTGATCTGTTCCCTGGAGGGTGGGTGGACTGGCCCACGGTGTGTGTGTGTATGTGTGTGTGTGTGTGTGTGTGTGTGTGTGTGCATGAGTATATGAGAGAGACAGACAAACGGATAGACCCTAAACCAACTGACGAATGCACGTGGGCTCTACCTAGAGAAGGCTCAGGCTGCGGCTCAGAGGCCATCGTAACGGCTGACATTGGTTGGACGCCTACTGTGTCACGTGTCTCAGGAATGACCACATCTCGTTTATTCCCTACAAACAACCCTATGTGGTGTTAACATTCATTTTATTTTACAGCTGAGAAAATTGAGCGCCTGGGAACAGCTCCTCTAAGGCAGCAGAAGCAGTGGTGCTGCAATCTGGACCCAGGCCATGGGGTGCCCCACCCCAGCCCCTTAGTCATTACCCCCTCCTCCCTCTGCAACCCTGGCCACGCCCAAGGCTTTGCCAGCCTGCTCTTGGCCCGGCTGGCCAGGAGATCTGCCTGGGTCTGGCCCCAGCATGGTTACTCATTTGCTGTGTGACCTTGGGCAAATCACTTCTCCTCTCTGAGCCTTAGTTTTCTCATCTGTAAAATGAGGGTTTGGCCCCAAGCAGTGGTTTTCAAAGTGGGTTCCCCAACCCCCAAGGATCCTATGGGGACTCAGAGACCGCTGACACTAGAGCACTGCCCGTGTTATTTGTTTTGTTTATCAGATTCCTGAGGAAGACTTTAATTAAAGGCTTCTGGTAGTTATAAATAAACAAATAAGTAAGCATTAAAAAACCTCCAAACTAGATACTAAGGAATTTCCCAGCTTTGACTACCTGAGATTCAGAGAAGCAGCCCTGAACTCCCTACCAGCAAGCTCCTGGGGAGACTGGACCTGTATGCTGGGCTGTCCCATTCGGAGGGGCTGCATTGGTGTGAGGGTGCGGCATCCCCAAAGAGGCCAGCCATGAACGGGCTGGGACAAGACAGGTCTTAGGATGACCCTGAGGTGGTGGAGTCACCTGAGTGGCCACAACAAACCCAGGCAGTGTTTCCCCAGCTCCAGTTATTTGAGCGCTAAGCCATGATTTTTGCTGCGTCTCCGGTACAAGAGGCAGTATAGCCTGATGGTTAGCAGTCAGGCTCCCTGGGTCATCTACTTATTATCTGCTGCCTTGGGCAAGGTACTTAATCTCTCCGAGCCTCAGTTTCCTTCTCTGTACAATGGGGATGATAGTACGGCCTGTCCATGGTGTTCTCATGATTTAAGACATGCAAAGCATTTGGCACAGTACTGGGCCCACTGTTAGTGCTGATTATTACTGAAGTGATGTGACCTTGGCTCTTTCCTTCTATTTCCACATCTGTTAAGTGGGGATAATGATGAAGGCAACCTATCAGGTCTTTGTCAGGATCGAATAGAAAGTCATCATTAAATGGTCGAAATGGTCGCTATTTTTATTTACTTGTATTTTTCTTTAAATCCATGCACACCTTCTCCTTTGTTTAGCCTCATCCTCTCTTGAAAGCAACCACCATCTGAGCGGTGGGCACAGGTGAGTGGTCAGTGCTGGTGAGGGTGCCCAGGGCTGTCCTGCCAGGCAACTGAAGGAGAGCCGCAGAACAGCAGAGGTGGAAATCCTCAAGTCTGGGCCAGAGCCACAGCGGCCGTCTGACCCGCCAGCTCACGCTGGGAGGGGAAGCCAGTCCCTGGGGGGGTGCTGTGCTATAGACAGACACAAGCCTGGCATGGACGCTGGCCAAGGAAGTCCTCCCTGCCTGGAGTTGGTGGAGTTGGCTCCTCTGTTTCCCTGCCTTCCCAGGGCCCATCGTCCGCATGTCCCATGAAAGAGGGATTGAGCTGGGCCTTTAGAGATCCAGTGCAGGTCCCTTTTCTGCTCCTGACCAGCGCCCTGACTTGGGTGTGATGCTCCCACTCTCTGTCCTCAGTTTCCCCATCAGTAAGTGAGGGCGTGGTCCAGATGACCTTGGAAACTCTTCTTTCCCTGCTCTGTTTGTTTGAGGGGCAGCATAGGGTAGTGGTTAAGTGAAGTGGAGTCATACATACTCCTGTGTTCTAATTCTGGTTTTGCCACTTCTTAGCTGGGGGACAGGTTACTTCACCTCTCTGGGTATCAGTCTCCTCATCTGTAAAATGGGTTGGTGGTGAGGCTGTGATAGTACCTATCCCAGGGGCTTGTTGTGAGGATTATGAGGGTGCTTAGAATGATGCCTGGCACCAGCAGCGCTCCACCATTGGAGCTAGTTACTTACCAGGCTGCTCCTTAAAGATCCCCTGGTTTTCCTACTTGAAGAGTTAGTCCCACCGTCCCAGGCCTCAGGATCTAGTTGCTGTTAAGTCCAGGAGTCGCCAGCCTTAAGTCAGCTCAGTATGCTGGGGTGGTCTCATGCAATCCACGGTCTTCATTCACCGAGCACTCCTTCATTCATTCGTTCAGGGCTGCCTAGTGAGCACCTGGGGTGTGCCAGGCCCTGCTCTAGGCACTGGAGATGTGTCTGTGATCAGAACAGGCAGAAATACCTGTTCTCATGGAGCCTGCAGTCTCGTGGGGGATGACAGATACCCAACAAATAAGCAAGTAGAATATAAACAGGAATCTCCATGCGTTGCTTTGGAAAAACCATAGGTGACTTTCTGATTCCTACCATCCCCATCACCGGTTGAGACTCATTGATCTAGAAGCCCCTACTGTATTCCTCTGGGAGTTCTGAGTCACCCTCCTCCAAACTAAGCTCTCATTCCATTATTCCTCCTGAGCTTGGGCTCTGGAGTCAGACAGCCTGGGCTTTGAGTCCTGGTTCTGCCAATCCCTGGCTGCTTGACCTTGGGCAAGTCACTTGACCTTTCCATTCCTGTTTCCTCATCTTTAAAATAACATCGCCCACATGCTAGGACTGTCAGGAGGATGCAGGGAGTTAATACATGTAAAGCATTTAGAACACTGCTTGCCCCTGTATGACCTTGGGCAAGTTACTCTTGGAGCCTCAGTTTGCTCATCTGTAAAATGGGTGTAAAATAGTTCCTAACTCACAGTGGGAGCCCGAGATGTGATAATGTATGTGAAACACTTGGCTTAGCACAGAGTGGTGGTTTTTCCTCCTCTCCTGTATTGATTAATTATTGCTGCATAACAAATCACCCTGAAATGGGGTGGCTTATAACAACTATTTATAATTCTTTACATACCTGTGGGTGAGATAAGGCAGCTGAATTATTCTAGGCTAGACTGGACTGCTGTGCTTTAAAGCACAGATCTAGCAGGACTTGGCTCCTCGCTGGGGTTTGGTCTCAGATGGCTCCACGTGTGGTCCATCTTGGGGCTTGTCTCAGAGAACAGTAGCTACCCAGAGAATATGCTTCTCATTGCAATGCAAAGGTAAAAGAGGGCAAACATTCAAGGCCCCTGAAGGCTCGGGCTGGGACAGTACTGTCCCTTGCACCTCATTCTGCCTGTAAAAACAATCACATGGTCAAACCCAATGTCAGGAGGTAGAGAAATAGATTCCAGTCTTTTAGTGGAAGGAACTGCAGTCACATGGCAGGGGGTGTGAAGAATCTCAGGGACATTAATGGGCTCTGCTGGGCCTCCCAAGAACCCCCAGGAGAGGACCAGTGTAAGAACTGCAGCGAGGGGCAGTGATTTGGGGAGTCCTTTATATTTTCAATTGTACATGGGGACAATAGCCCTGAAACACTCACTGGATCATCGCTCCAGAAAATTGCTCCCATCTTGCACCCAGATTGCCTGGGGTTGTAGCCTGGGATTTTTTTCCCAGGAATGTTGTGCAGAAGTGGAGGATGGGTACAGGGAAGCTGGACTGCAAAGCCCTGGGATGCCACCCTCTGACCAACCTGTCTTCGCCACAAAATGAATAAAACTGTCAGCTGGAAAAATGAGGGGCCAGCCGACCAAATATGATAAACTGTCTCTAGCTGTGTATTGTACTCTCCACGATAAAACCCCAAGCAGATGCTAAAAATGTATGCAGCTTGGTGAGGAAACAAGCAGGCTCTGTGTGGCCGAGATTTCTGAGAAAGGTAATTTAACTGCAACACGCATAAAGGAAAGACATGCATAGAGCGGTAATTTGGAAATTGTACATCAGGTGCTTTTAAAAAATTGATATTGTTGGTTATTTTTCTTTTATTAAAACCCACAGTCCTGCAGACTGCTGTCCCATCCTTATCTAGTTCATTGGAGGTGCATGTTGACATTTCTAATTTGCACATTTAAAGATTGTCAGGAAATGGTTTAAACACGTTGGGGAGCTCTGTTAGTGAGGAGAGCATCTCTGGGAAGACGGTTGTGTACGGGCGGGGCAGGGAGAGCTGGGCTGGATTTGGGGAGACTTGGGAAGAGCTAACACTTACTCAGCACTTAGTGTCAGACATTACTCTATGTGTTCTACACATATATTTTATTTTACATTAAACCTGTGGTTTCCATTTTGCAGATAAGGGCAATGAGACACTGGAAGGTTAAATAACCTGCCCAAGGTCACGCAGCTCCTAAGTGGCAGAGCTGGCATTGGAACCAGGCGTTCCAGTCATTTCACTGCCTGAGCATTAGTTTTCTCCTCTGTGTAGATAGTAATACCTACCTCGT
The DNA here is from genome assembly GCF_003676395.1 of Aethalodelphis obliquidens. NCBI lineage: Eukaryota > Metazoa > Chordata > Mammalia > Artiodactyla > Delphinidae > Aethalodelphis > Aethalodelphis obliquidens. Next base: position 49,927,796 of record NW_020837952.1, read on the forward strand.
GCGTAGATTAATTGCGTTAAATGCCATAATACGTGTAAGGCACCTGGTACGTGCCTGGCCGTCCTTAAACGTTGCCTGAGTGAAAGTGGGATATTCACTCGGTAGGCACTCAATAAACATTAGCATCCCCTTCTTTCTTACTTTCCTTCGGAGCCTGCAACTGGCAAGCTCTGTTGCCTTGGTGAGTCTTGTTACCCCTCTGGTCCTCACTTTCCCCATCCGTGGGAGGACTGTCAGCCTCTGGGCCACCATCTCTGATCCTGTGGTCCGTCAGCTGCAGGGTCCTATGGAACCGGACAGATTTATGCCCCTGGCTTCCCCTTACCTCATCCCTCAGCCCTGCAGGACTGACTGACCAGTGGTACCCAGTGGGGTGCATTTTAACTGCACTGACGAGTGGATGGCGTGGTTTCTGATCTGAGCTCCATCTAGCCCTGCTCAACCGGTGGTTCTAGCGGCGGAGAGCAAGCGAGTCCCCTTGTGGCCTGTAGCCCTGGGAGCCACAGAGCAGTGACTCACTTTGTGTTGGGAGTGTTTGCTCCTGTGTCAAGAATGCCAGGGCCCCAGCAAACCCTGACTCAGCAGGAGAGATGAGCAGCTTCAGTGTCGTTTAGGAATTGTGGGCCTTATGACAGCCATTGGCAATGTTTAGAGGGCGGCCCTCTATTACTCTACCTCACTGCCACCATCAACAGCAGACATTTATTGAGCTCCTCATGTTTGCCAGGCACTCTGCTAACCCTCTGTATACAACCCCTCTTTGTATTCCTGCAACCGCCTGTGTGGTGTGCGTAACGCACTTTTCTGTATTTTGTAGATAAGGAAGCTGAGGTTTGGCAAGTTCAAGTTACCTGCTCCAGGCCACACAGCTCGTGGTCTGAGCCTGGCCCAGATGCCTGAGCCAGCATTCTTCCTGTTGGATATTATTCATCCAAGCAGGACACATCAGTCTTACAAGGTTGAAAGAGGCAGTGGAGAGGAGCCATTTGTGCTTAGCATCTTCCAAGGGGTGATGCATTCATGAAAATGCATTAACAGAGGAACGCAGAGATGTAGGAGGTTGGAACAGGGCCTCAGAAATCCTTTCGTTATTTTGCGAATGAGAAAACCGAGGCCCAGGTTGATGAAGGGCTGTAAGGTGATATACACAGATTAATGAAGACGCATCCTTCCCTGACCACGGTCAAACTCGAAGCCTAGCTCCCTGCTCAGTTAGGGTGCTCCTGCTGGGGGCAGCAGCATGGGGTTGAGGTGGTAGGAAGGTCAGAGACCCCCATATTAGAGAAGCTCTGAGTTGAGGGACTTCACCTTCACTTGGTGGCCTCCACCCTCCACCCTACCCATCTGGTGCCTGAATTATCTAGATGGATGGCCCCCAAACTCATGGATCATCAGAATCACCTGGCAGACCGGTTAGAACTGCAGACTCCCAGGCTACGGCCCTAGGGCTCCAGATGCGGTATGTCTGGGCTTGCCTCTGGGAAATGGAGCGCCTTTAAAGGCCCTGCTGATATTAACATGCAGTCAAATTTGGGAACTGCTGCCGCCTCAGTCCAACATGCCTCAGAATGTGCTTCGCAGAACACCAGCTCAGCTCAGTTCCATGGGGAGATGAATAAGTATATGTAAAACAAACAAACAAACAAATTTCCGGGCAAGCAGGTTTGGAAACTGTTGAGTGAAAGGAGTGATTCCCAACTGTAGCTGCACATTGGAACTACCGGGGAAGCTTTGACATCTGCTCCTGTTCAGGCTACACCCCTGAGTCCCTCTTTAGAGGCGGGACTCAGGCATGAGGATTTTATAAGGCTCCCCAGCCACTAGGTTAGACAAAGTTAGACAGGTTTTTTTTTTTTTTTTAACTTCAGAACTGCTCAGGGCCTCTAATACCCAATGTGCACTGTGGATCTCCAAAAAGAGAAATAAACAGAGGATTTTCTGATCTGGTGATCAGGGGCATAGGAGAGAAAAGAAGGCGTGGCTGGAAAAGGAAGGGCCCTTTTCAATATGGAGAGAGTATGTGTTAGGAGGAGGTGATGGTAGGCCATGTGAAACTTAACAGGCCAGTAGAATTTCTGAACTCAAATGAGCATGAATGTTTTGTGTAATGGGGATAATTTGGTAATTGGTAACGGTTCTAATACATTTTATGCTATACAGACAGCTTTTCTGTAAGCGATAAGCACAGTGTTACCTGTATCATCTTGCTGGGGCCTCCAGACACACTGGGTGGGTCTATGGGCCGGGCAATTTGCTCCATTCTGTAAGGAGTGATGCTTTAAATTTTAAAGTTTAAAAATATCAACCAGCTCCTCTCATTCTCCCATTTAAAACTCGTGGAAGAAAAAAAACAAAACAAACAAAAAAAAACACAAAACAAACGAACAAAAAAAACTCATGGAAGGCTCACGATCCCACTCCACACGCTTTTTCACAAAGTTCTACTTTAGCGATGTCTAAAGTGTTTTCACGTACCCCGCCCCCAAAATTTGAGCACGCACCTTCATTATATGCCTATTCATTTAGAACTTACATACCTGTACTACCAACAATAATATAGTGAAATTCGTTGAGTTTAATCTCTTAGATTGTTAGATCCGCAAATCAATGTAGCCGGAAGTTCTCATTTTTTCCTACACCCGGTCATCATAGCGTGCACCCCAGTTTGGAACCCTCATGTGATTTGGTCCCTTCCTTTCTCCAGCATCACCTTTCCCCACCTTATCCCTCGCCCACTATACTCCAGCCCCACAGCTCCTACCCAAATTTTCAAGTGTGGCTCAGCCTTCGGGCCTTTACACGAGCCGTTCCCCCTTCTTGGAACGCTTCTCCTCCTGCTTTCTGTGTAACTGGCTGCTCCTTGTCCCTCAGATCTTATTTACAATGTTACCTCCTCCGAGGGGCCACCACTCCATCTAAAGCTGCAGTTCAGCTACTGTGCCCGCCCCTGCCCATTTTAATTCTCTGAATCGCATTTATCGCCATCTGGGATTTTTCTTGTTGTTTGTTTATGGCCTGGCTCCTTCCGCAGACAGGAGCAGTGCTGGCCACAGGGTGAGAGCTCAGTAGCTATTGAATAAACACACAGACTGAGACTCAGAGGTTAGAACACTGGTCTAGGCCTTGCTGTCAGTAAACGGTGGGGCTAGGCTTTGAACTCCAACCTGTGTGCCCCCAAGTTCAAGGTTCTTTGCATCACACCAAGCTGGCTCTTGTCCTTCAGAGGCTGGCTGAGCATTGTTTGAGCCCAGATTCTGACAGTTTGAGTCTGAAATCTGTTATGATGTCAGACGACTATGGAATGTGAAAGAGAGAAAAAAAAAAAATGACTGGCATTTTACGCTCTATTTCACAACCAGCCAGTAATGTGAGTTTGGAAAAAATTCCAGAGTCTGAAAGAATTCAGGCAGGCCCAGCAGCAAACTGGAAAGACTGTGGTCAGGAACCGCAGCAGGTAAACGCAGCCTGAAGAAATGTCTGGTCCGCGTGTCATACGAAGCCCAGAATGGGAGGAGAGGCACCGGGATCCATGTGTTTGTTGCAGTGAGAAGAAAGTCCCTCCATCTTCCCTTCTGTTTCTTGTGCAGTTTTGAAGTGTGATGTCAAGAACTGAGACCTAGATAAAGAGGTATTGGACGTCCACTTCCTTCTTGAGCACTGCAGCTTGAGAACATGTACCAGGTTCTGGAAATCCAGCTGGTCGGCCCTTCCTCTAACTGGAAGCCACCGCGCCCATCCCTAAGGCCTGGGGAAGGAGACAGTAGAAAAGAGGATGAACTCCTGAGGCCCTTGACCTTTGGAAGAATGAGCGGCTCCTCGTGATGCCTAGTTAGGTATGCGTGTTAAGACACCTGTCACTTCTTTGCACAACCTCCTTCTCTCCTTCCAGGTGTGACCCGCTCACATTTGAGCTGAAAAGCAGTTGGTTGCCTGACTCGGGCTGGTGTTCATCTTATTTCACTTCATGGCCTCTTCATGCAAAACCTGCTGTTCCCTTCTTCTCTTTCTATTGAGCACGGGGAGCCCTAGTGGCGAATGAACAGGCAGAATTAAGAGTGTTAAATTTGACACCTGAAGGCAAAGAAGTGCAATTGAATTTTTTTTTTTTTTTTTTGGCCTGGATCTCCCTCCTTTCTATCCTGTCACTGAAACAATATAGATCTTCTGCTGTAGTCAGGTTTCCTCATTCCTTCCTTTCTTCATTCATTCGTCAAACCGTGGATCCATTCATTCATGGTTAAAAGCACAGCATTTGGGGTCAAACGGACCCACCTCTGCCACCCACTAGTTTTGTGACCTGTATTAGTGTCCTAGGGCTGCTGTGACAAATTACCTTAAAACAATAGAAATGTATTCTCCCAGTTCTGGAGGCTAGACATCCAAACTCGAGGTGTCGCCGCAGGGCTGCACTCCCTCTGAAGGCTCTGGGGGAGAATCCTTCCTCGCCTCTTCCAGCTTCTGGCAACTCCAGGTGCTCCTTGGCTTGTAGCCACAGTTCTCCAAGCTCTCCCTCTGTCTTCTCATGGCCTCCTCCTCTCTGTCTTCTCTTCTGCCTCTTATAAGGACATTTGTCATTGGATTTTGTGCCCTCCCAGAAAATCCAGAATGATCTCAAGATCCTTACCTAACTACCTCTGCAAAGACTCTTTTTTCCAAGTAAGGTCCCATTCGCAGGTCCCACCATTCAACCCACTGTTCAACCTTAGGGAGGTTATTCAACCTTCCTGAGCCTCAATAACTTTAGCTGTGAAACGGAGGTGCCCCTGCTATATACCTCATAGGAATAATGTGTGGAAAGCTTTCTCAGTGCCCACTCATAGCTCACACTCCATCGATGGCCATTACTCTTACTTACTGAGTGTCCGGTGTATGCTGAGATGTTGTGCTGGGCCCACACGGTCTCCCGACACCCCTTTCTGATACAGTCTGAAGAACCTGTGTCTAATTCCTACGTGCATCCAAGGCCTTCCCAGTTATGCGAGTGCCCAGAAGGTCTGCAAAACCCAGTTTTCCTGTATCCGTGTGGAATGACCCACGGCCCCACCTGTAGGGACAGTTCTAGAAAATTCCTCAACTTATCGTAGGATACCTTTCTGGGGATTGTCAGGACAGAGGAAACCAATGCTTGGCTTTTGGACGTCATTCCAGCCCTGCATCCTGTCCCCCTACCCTAGCCCCGAGGGTCTCTTCTCCGTGTTTGGAATTGATGAGGGCCCTTCTCATCCACCACCTGGTGGGTATGGCACAGATGACAGGGCTGTGAACACTCTGAGAGCAGGAACAGCATGTTGTAGCCTAGAAACTGGACAGCCGAGAAGGAGTTGGCCTGATGGAGAGCTGGCAGGAGTGTTCAGCCTGCTCTGCAATTTCCTTGTATGACCTTGGGCAAGATTCCGAACTTCTAAGGCCCAGATATTCAGCTGGAGGTGTACTGGGGCTGCCTTAGAGCGGAAGTTCTTCTGCTTTTTAAAAAAGCAGTAAAGCTGCTTTAAAAGCTTTCCCAGAATCCCCTTTTGCATAACCAGATGTCCACTCGGGGCTCCCTGGCCTCAGTCCTACCCCCTGTGAGAGTCCACTGGTTTCCCCATGATTTTTTTCAAGTGTCCGCACTTGCTTCCTCATTTGCAAGTACCTTCCTTGATATCAGAATGCAGAACTCACCTCCCTTCCTCTCTGGCAAGAACTCCCCTCACTCTGAGAATTTCTGTGGACTTTACTGAAGGTGAAAGAGGGCCATGAGAAGGGGTCACATCCTGGCCCGAGCTGGACTGGCACCCTCCACATGCCTCACCCGTACCCTTTTCCTCTCTCTACTGCCTGTCTTAATGCCCCATCATCACCCCCTGTCTCAACATCCCCTCACCATCCCCACTCCCGACCCGCACCACCACTACCAAGGGAACTGCCACATTCCTTCCCTGGTCGCCCACAGGGCTGTTCTACCCCTGCACCATCCCCGCCAACAGGCCCAGAGCAGACGTGACTAATCTATCATAGTACTTCCTCCCACAGACCCTGAGTGTGGTGAACACGACCCTCCAGGTGGTCCTGGAGCCGGCCCTTCAGATGAAACCTCTCTGCCCTCCCATTCGTGAATGGGAGAATGCGGACTGGTGTGGGGCAGACACACTGCAGGGCTGCAAGTTGGCCTCCACAGCTTGTCAGGAGCAGGATTTCTCCTTGTTATGGGCCGTGATCCCCAAGTTATGGGTTTTGGGGTTCCTTGTGCTTTACCTCCTTTCTTCCCATTTTTCTTTCACACTGCTTTCACTACCACCACGAGAGTTATCTTTCTCAAGTACAGATCTGATCAGCTCACTGCCCTAACTTATCAGGCTTAAAAATCTCCTGGCACTCCCTAGTGCCCACAGAGATATTCCCAAGTTGCAGACATGGCATCAAAGGTCTAGAAAGCCCAGCCCCAAATACTTTTCAGTGTCACCTCCAGCCAATCTCTGCATGTACCCTATGGCCAAGCCCCCTCTTGGTTTTCTAAACCCAACGGTGCCTTTTAGGCCTCTGTGCCTCTGTGTGTGCTGTTCCTCCTGCCTGGGAATGCCCTTCCCTACTGCATTAGTTTCCTATTGCTGCCATAACACATCATCACAAACTCAGTGGCTTAAAATAACACAGATTTAGTATCTTACAGTTCTGGGTCTGAGAAGTCCAAGGTGGGTCTCACTGGGCTAAAATGAAGGTGTCATCAAGGCTGTGTTCCTTTTGGAGACTCTTGGGGAGACTCTGTTTCTTGCCTTTTCCAGGTTTAAGAGGATCCTGCATTTCTTGACTGGTGGCCCCTACCTCCATCTTCAAAGCCAGCAAAGGCCCATCTAGTCTTTCTTACGTGACATCACTCTGACTTCACATCTCTTTCTCTGACTCTGACCCTCCTGTCTTCCTCTTATAAGGACCTTTAGGATTACACTGAATTCACCCAGATAACCCAGGATGATCTCCCCATCACAAGATCCTCAGTTTAATCCCACCTGCAAAGTCCAATTTGCCCTGTAAGGGAACATAATCCCAGGTTCCTGGGCTTAGGGCATGGACATCCTTGTAGGGCCGTTATTCTACTATTCCACCCACCTTTTTCTGTCTGTTGAATTAGCCCTTTAGTGGCATTTCAAGTGTTCTCTCCTGTCTATAGCATCCTCTGTTTCTTCGACAGAATTACTCTTTCATCTTTTTTTTTAGTCCATGGCGTTTGAGCGTCATTCTGTTAGACCAGGTACTGCCTGCTATTATGGTCCCTTGTATACAGTCTTGCTGCCTTGGCAGACTGTGAGCCCACTGGAGGCAGAATCCTGAGACCATCGTCTTTGGGACTCAGTGTCTTCCATAGTCAAATATTTAAGGAATTCATTGCATTTGTCTTTCCTTCAAGAGGCATCTCATGTGCCACCTCCCCCGCTATGCTCTTCCATTCCCTTTAAAATGAACTTTCCCCTCTTATGAATCCCAGCACTAACCACATCCTGGTGCAGAGCCAAGGCCCAATGGATCCGGAAGAGCTGACAACCTCTTCTAGCCTCTGATTACACAGTGGAGCCGCACCTCACCCAGGCATTGTGTTCAAAAGTGGTGTTACAGTCAAAATTACCCTTGACACGGCAGAATCACACCCAGGATCTAAGATGCTCCCCTTCTGCTGAGCCCGTGGAAACCCCAGGTTCCTGTCTCCCATCTCTCCCGTATTCCCTGGCATCTGCACATCGACTGGGATTGTGGATAAATCTGCCCACACTGTCTGGATTAGTTTTTTCTCTCCCTCCCTGCGTTGCTGGGTGGGAGTGGTTGGATTTGCATAAGGAGAATAACTGTAGGAGGAAACACCATGGACATCCATTTCCCCCAACTCAGGCTGCGTCCCCGCTCCTCTGTTCCCAGGTAGCAGATGGCCTGCTAATTTAATGCCATTACAGGGAGCAGGTCACTGAAATTTAATTAAAAAACAAAAACACTTTGAGAATGCCTGTTCTCAGAGACAAGTGTGAGAACAGGGTGAGCAAGGTCACTGGGCTTCCCAGTCCCAGGGGCTGCATTCACAGCAGAGCCCAGGTGCACAGCCCCCCACAATGTGGTGTGGAGCATGGCCTATGTGGCTGTGTGCAGTGGCCTGCAATGGAGGGAAAGATGTTTGTTCTGAGACCTTTTCCTCTCCCATCCCACGCCTCAGAGCACGACCTGCTTGGTCTCCTAGTAGGCCAATGGGACGCTTAGAATAAAATCCAGATCCTTTTTAATGGCCTAAGAAGTCTGGTCCCTACCTGCGTCTCCAGACCCTCCTAGTACCAGTCTCCCTTTGCTCACTACACTTCTGTTTCTCTAACATGTGGGATGATTCGTGTCACAGGACCTTTGCACCTGCTGTTCCCTCTGCCTGGATTGTTTTTCCCCAGATATTCCCGTGACCACCCCACACTCCTCATTTAGATCTCAGCTGAAATGTTACCTCCTCTGAGAGGGCTGCCTGGAGTGCTCTATTTTTGCTGCTCCCTATATTAGTCAGTTTAGGCTGCCCTAACCAAATACCATAGACCTGGTGGCTTAAAGAGCAGAAATGCATCTTCCCACAGTTCTAGGAGGCTAGAAGTCCAAGATTAAGGTTGTGGCTGATCAGTTTCTGGTAGGAACTCTCTTCCTAGCTTACAGATAGCTGTCTTCTTGCTGGGTCCTCACATGGCAGGAGGGAGAGAAAAGGAGGGGGGAGCACTCTGGTGTATCTTCTTATAAGGACACTAATCCTATCAGATCAGGGCCCCACCTGTATAACCTTATTTAACCTTAATTACTTCCTTATAGGCCCTATCACCAAATATAGTCACTTTGGGATTAGGGTTCCAACATATGAATTTTAGGGGTACACACACATTCAGTCCATAATACCCCCCATTACCACCCTGTCACTCTCTATCCTGTTACCCTCAGCTACTTAACTCCCCTGTGCCTTGTCTTCTCACCTATGAATTAGTGACACCTTACCACCCAGGATGGTTATAAGGACTGAATGAGTTACTACACGATGAACACTTAGACCAGTCTAGCACGGAGTGGGTATTCCATAGTGTTAGTTAATTTCATCGTCACTCTCATCATTATTTCCAGTCCAGACTTACCCTGACTTGTGGCTTCAAAGAACGCTTTTTTGAACACATGCTGCAAGAACAAGAGTATTAATGTAGGTACAGGAGTTAAGGGAGGAGTTGGGGGAAGGGCCTGCCTGACAGAGGGAAGAGCATGAGCAAAGGCAAGATGCAGCATCGTGAGCTGAGAGAGCCCAGTGAGTGATATTAATAAAGTGGAGTGTTTGAGGAGGGAGAAGGGAGACGAGGGTGGGGGAGTCCCCGAAGCCCCTGTCGGCCAAGTTGGGAGGTTGGCCGTGGGGAACCAGTGAAGGGTTTTCAGCAGGGTAAGTTGTGGCCAGATTTGTGTGTGGACTGATGGCTCTGCACCATTTTCCCCACACGAGGATGAAACCCAAGACAAGGGTCCCCATTACTTCCCTGCTCTCTCAGGGACCCCAGTTTGCTAATCCAGCGGTGGGTTTTCAGTGATGTCCTTCCTGATCTTTCTGCCGCACATGATGGTTGACCACACGCCGTTCCTCCCAAGCCTTCCACATCCTTGGCATCCCTGGTCTTTTACTAGGTTTCCTGGGAGGTGGTGCAGGGTGCTGGAGAGAACTCTGACCTTGGTCCTGAGGTGGAATCACGGCCCCATCCCTGTCTCTGCTGTGGGACTCAGGCAAACCCCCTACCTGTCTCCTTCAGAAGCTCCTTCGTTCTCTGGAGATGAAAAGAACTGCCTGGGGATTGACATGAAGTAAATAGAAGTCATTCCCCAGCCCCCATTTTCTTCCATCTCCGGCATTCCTTTCTCCTCCTGCCACCAAATGCGGGTATTCTCCAAGGGAGCTGCCTGAATCAATACTGTTCAAATTACATAAGCCTTGGTTCCCAATTTTGCTTGTCTTCTCTGCCAGCTTTTTGAGCTATTGTAAAAGAGGAGTGAGGTCTCAGAGCCCCTTTCCTGGGAGAAGGCTACTGAAGGGTTATTGCCTGAGGTTCACAAGGTTAACAAGGTTATCGCCTTGTTTTTCTTTTTTCTTTTTCATGTGCTCAATATGCTGAGTCTATGGAGGAAAATTTTGCCTCAAAGAGAAGGTGCAAGAATAGGCAAGAAGCACAGTCCTACTGAGAGGCTTTTTAATTAGCCTCATACACGGATCGATTTTCTCTTTCTGTTTAAACTTAACGTCTCTGCAGTTTTAGAGAAATTTGCCAATTTCTCTAAATTGCATGCGGTAAAAGAAAAAGGAGAGATTATTTTGCCCAGTAAGGAGGAGGGAAGGGATTTCCTTTAAACACCCATAACACGGGGATCTCTCTGCTGAGACCTTCCATGGCAGAGGGGGTTGGTTGATATTATATTGTATGCCAGATAATATATTGGCACCAGAAGCCAGTAACCCCTCTGTGCTACTTTAATGAAAAGAAAGAGAATCTGCTTAGACTTTCTCAGAGTTTAAGGCAAAGAGAAAAAGCCTGCAAAGCTTTTCTGCTACGAGAAAATGTAAAAAGTGCTGAAATGACTTAGAGAAATGGGAACTGTGGACTTGTAGGCCCAGCACTGAAGTCATCCAGCCTTCTCAGCCACCTCATAATAGCGGTACACTTTTGTTTCTTCTGTGGAAGCCAATATATAAAAATAAAAATTGAGGGGTTCCGTCGAAGCAGGGAGGTGGCCCCAGAGTGCCCCCCAACCCCACTCAGTCTAAAAGTGAACTATACCTTGAAAACCGTAGATCTCATCTGATCTCTTCCTTCACACATGGAAAAACGAATGGACCAGAGAGGCTGCTAATTACCCAAGGTCATTCAGCACACGTTCAGCACTTACTCAGGCTCCTGACAAAGACTTACTGAGCACCTGTGGTGTGCCGGGCACTGTTCTGGGCCCCGGGCTACAGCAGCGCGCAGGACCAGTCAAGGCCCTGTCCTATGGAACCTACACTCCAGTGGGGAAGACAAGCAGTATACAAATGGAAAAATGGATTATGTCAGACAGTAGAAAGTGCTACGGAATAAAGTAAAGTAAGGCAAGGGAGTAGGAGTGAGGGGGGCTAATTTGGATGAGATGGTCAAGGAAGTCCTCCAGGAGGTGAAATTTGAGCAAAGAGAGGGAGGCGGGAGAATATGGGGAGAAGAGGGTTGCAGACAGAGGAAGGAGCAGGTGTACAAACACAGAACAGCAGGGAGGCCAGCCTGGAGGACGAGGATGGGAGAAGGGTCAAAGAGGAAGCTGGGCTAGCTCTGCCTGGGTTTGCAGGTCGTGATAAAGTCCTACAGGTGCTGGAAGGCCTTTGGATTTTATCCAAAGTGGGATGGCAGCCATTGAATGGTTCTGAGCAGGAGAGTGACGTGGTCTGAGATTTTAAAAGGCTCTTTCTGCCTGCCTGCCTGCGAAGTGGAGAATAGTCTCTAGAGAAATAAGAAGGAAAACTGCAAGACCCAGTGGGAGACTCACGGTAGTTTAGGTAAGAGATATTGGTGGTTTGGACCTTGATGGTAGCAACAGAGGTGACGAGAAGTGATAAAATTTGGGATAGATTTTGAAGACAGACCCAGCATGATTTGCTAATAGAATGAATGAAGACATAACTCCTTACACTTCCTCTGTGCAAAGCACTGTAGTATGTTATATGGGTCAGGACCCTTGCTTTGTAAGAGCAGAAAACCAGCTCACACTGACTCCAATCACTGAAGCTGTACATGGGCTTCAGGTATGGCTGGTTCCAGGAGCATGGATGATATCTTCAGGATTTAGTCACTTCTGTCTTTTCATATATTAGTGTGGCTTCATTTCTCACATGGTGGCCCCCAGCAGCTCCAGGCTGACATGAACCTTACAGATAACAATTGCTGTAGGAAAGGGGTATTTTTTGCTCAATGGTTTCAACAGAATTGACAATTCACCCACCTTAAGTCATCTGCACATCACTCTGTCCAAGGAAATAAAATACACTGATTGGTGCCCTGTGTCTTGTGCTCAACCTGGAATCAGGGCTGGTGGCAGAGAAGAACACTCTCCCTTCCCCGAGAAAATAATTGTGCATCACTAGGAGAAGGGAAGATGAATGCTGTGTAGGCAAAAATAACCCTAGCCCTAACCCTAACCCGAACCCTAACCCTAACCTTAACTCTAACCCTAACTTTAGCCCTAACCCTAACCCTAACCCAGGCATAATGAGATTTTTTTTTTTAAATAAATGAGAATTCTGCCTTCTCGTTTTTCTTGGGTCACAGAATATGCTTTCCTGGAGATACAGAAAGTAATTGTAGCCATGAGAACTACAATATGCTGGATTCCAGTTTTCAAGGAACCTCCTCACGCAGGATCCAGCTGCAGGGCATGATAGCTCCATGCCAGGAAAGGAGCTTGAGACTGGAAGGCTGATGGTCACATGTTCTGTAGCCACCTGACGAGTCCAGTGAGAGCAGAAAGAAGCACAGTATTTCCTGCATTCTGAAGGGACAGAACACTGTATTGTATAAGGAGAGTGGAGAATCATAATCGCCATGGTGGGGCGGGGGAGGGGTGGGGCAGGAGAGGAGCTGGCTCGGACAGCAGGGGGGACCATTGCACAGAGGTCCAGATTTGTAGCCTGTGATGCCTAATAACCCCTGGACATCAGGTTTTCTGTTTAAAAAAAAGGATGGCTGAGTCACTTTGAATTATTCAAATGCAAGTTCAGTGATAACCTGATACCATTCCAAGCCTGGCCCTCGGAGGCCTGGGCTGTTTGGCCTTGAGAATGCAAGCTGGACTCATTTAAAGAAGCATTCCGAGAAGATGCTGTTTTTGCTTCATTAAAATAACGGTTCCCCCATTGCCTCTCTTGCTTTGAATGATACCTGATCACGTCCCCAAGTTGCCTTCTTTGGGTAGTTTTGCTCTTGCCTAGGTTTTGTTTGCTTCTGAGGCTGCTTTATTCGTGCCAGTTAAGAAGCTCCCCAAAGCTCCAAATTTGCCCATGAAGTTGTTAACTTGCGTCTTCCTCCCCACCATGGCACCGTAAGCTGAGCCACGTGACGGGGGAGGGAATCAGCTAACACCATTACCTTGAGAGGCCAGAGTGGGCACTTAAGTGGTGTAAAAAACATACATAGTTCTGACTCTCCAGCCTGGGGACGTCGGCCTGGTTACCTTATCTGAGGCTGCTTCGTCCTTGTGACTCTGGGGTCTGATTCAGGTTCAGCAGCATCTCCAGTGCATCCCGGCAGATTTTAAGTGTTTACTGGGAAAACGTTGTCCTCCCCATTGTCTTTCCTTTCTCCACCACCCTCCCCCCACCCACTGCACTTGAACATCAAGATGGAAAAATTGCTGCTCTGTGGTATGGTCAGGCCCATATTCCATCTCCCATGGATGTGCTGAGTGGATTTAGAGCTTGAGGAGAGGCGTGAGAGCTGCCAGGAAAGGATTGAAAGGCAGCTGGGCTTAACGGAAAGTTCAGAGGCTTTCGAATCAACCAAATATGGGTTCGCACCCCAGCTCTGCTATGTGAGAAAAAGCCGAATTGCACTTCTTAGCTCTGTGGCCTTGCGTATGTGCCTTAATCTCTCTGAGTCTCTGTTTTCCCGTCTGTAGAATGGTAATCCCATCCATTCTGTAATGCAGACTTCTGGAAGGAATCAATGGAGCAAGATTCATAAACGTTTCTCTTCAGCCCAGGCTCCTCTCCTGACCCAGACCCAGGTGCCACCCAACTGCTGCAGGAAGGGTCCACCTGGACGACCCACAGAACCCTGAAACCCAACTCGCCCACAGCAGATCACCTCAGCTCCTCTCATTTCCACCCTCAGGGCATCTCCTCCTGGAACTCATCTGAGACTCCTGCATCTCACGGTCCAGGGTGGGTGGGCCAAGTCTGCTACGTTTGCCTGCCTAACACACTGGCAGCTGGTCCTGCCTCTGTGTCCCCACAGCTCCTGCCTTGGTCCTGGCCCCATCACCTCCCGGGAGCCGCCCAACTGGTCTCCCCGCATCAGTGGTCCATGCCGCAGCCAGTACTTCTTTTCTAAAACGCAAGCACAGTCATGTCACAGCCTGGTTTGCCTTCCATGGCCCCTGTTACCCAAGCAGAGAGCCCCTTAGCTTGCTCGGCCCTGCCTACCTTCCAAGCCTCGTCGTTTGCTGCACATCACCCCTCCAGCCATCCTGACCTCCGTGCGGTCCCCGGAGGATACCCCGCTGTTTCATGCCCATGCCTTTGCCGATACCCCCTCCTCCACCATGAACGGCCATCCCTCCTTGGTCTCCCTGGCTCACTCGCACCTACTCATTTTTCAAGATCGGCTCAAGAATCAGAATCACCTCCTCTATTATTCACCCATGAAAAGGAGTGAAGTATTGATACATTTTACAACATGAATGAACCTTGAAAACATTATACCGAGTGGAAAAAGTCAGACACAAAAGGTCACCTATTGTCTGATTCTATTTACAGAAATGACCAGAAAAGGTAAAACAAATACATAGAGACAGAAAGCAGATGGGTGGCTGCCAGGGGCTGGAGGTGGGGGGAATGAGAACTGTTTAATGGGTATAGGGTTTCCTTTGGGGGTGATGGAAATGTTTTAGAGCTACATAGAGGTGGTGGTTGTACAACATTATGAATGTACTAAATGCCATTGAATCGTTCACTTTAAAATAGATCATTTTATGTTTGTGTGAATTTCACCTCAATTAGACAAACAAAAAGAATCTCCTATTCTATAAAGACTCTCTGAACCACCCAGGTGAAACAGACTCCTCTTTGCAGGGTGGCCCCTATGCCCACCATATGCCGTCTAGATTTTTATCAGATCCCCTCCCCCCGCAGGACTTCACTGCACTTATTTATTTCCACATCTGTGCCCCCGGCGGCCTGTGCGCATCTTGAGGGCATCCATCCAGCTCCATCCAGCCTGCATCCTCTGCTTTAGCACAGGGCCAGGCACCAGGTGATGCTCAGATGTTGAACCTCCTACCCCACCTTGTCTTCCTAGGAGGTTGTAACCTTTCAAGTCCTCCTGTTCTGGAGAGGGGAGGCGCCCTCTGCCCGCTTGGGTCGGACCATCGATCACAGCCTCAGGAGGTGCCCAGAATATAGACTTCCAAGGATCCCTCCTGCACTGAGAAGGCATTTGCATCTCCCACACGGGCTTCCAGACCCATCTCCCTCCCACCCTCTAGCAGGGGGATTCACAGAGCTCTGGCCTAGTTGCATAAATGCTGGCATCTCCTTTTCGCCTCCTCTCCCAGGCGTTTCCTTTCTATTTACTATCCTCTCCAATTCTGTGCCATCAGCACTTCACAGCAGAGCTCCCTCCCACTTTTTGGAGCAGTTTAAACTGATTAAGGACAGAACTAGGGCCAAGTAGTGGCCCGCTGGCCACATTGTGTCTGGCCAGGCTGAAGGTGGATGGATGGGGACAAGGGAGGGGTGACTCCGTGCTTGTGGTGGGGACTTTGAGGCTGCTGTGAGTCAGCGCAGATCCCTCCGGGCCGCCTTCCCCATCCCTGGTGTGACACAGCCTGCGAATCGATGCATGGACTGATTCCAGCTAGAGGTCTGTAGTGGGCTCCCAGCCTGCTGTGCAGGGTCAGCTCCAAAGCTCGGGTCCAGGGGCACTGCTGGCCTCTCTTCCTGCTCTCCCAACCCAGGCAACATCCAGATGTTGTTCCTGCAGCCTCCCACTAGGGTGTCTTGCACAGCTTGACTGGGTTGGTTTTCTGGATTAGCTCCCTGGCATGCAGTGGCCTTGCTGAAGGTCAGGGTGCAAAGAAAGGCAGCCATTATGGAGAGGGAGGGTCAGCACTGCCTTGACCCCTGGGGGCAAGAGGGCTGAAACTTGAGTCTCCTCCAGGTAGACCTCAGCCTTCTCTTCCTCCCACCATCCTCTGCTCCCTCACCCAAACCAGAAACCTGGGCATAACTTTGCCTCCACCATCCCCCTACTCTCCCACCTCTGCCAAGCCCTGGGGGTCCTGTCCTCATAATTCCTTTCCAGTCACCCACTCCCCCATGCCCCTATGGCTTCACCCTTAGGTCACCATCCCCTGAGACCTGGCAGCAGCCCCCTTACTCTCCTGCTCTTTTCTCAATTTCATCCATTTTCCCCAGTGCCCCCAGAGCCTTTGTATCAGTTTTCTTGTTGCTGTTGTAATGAATTATCATAAACTTTGTGGCTTAAAGCAACACAGGCGTATTCTCTGATAGTTATGGAAGTCAGAAGTCCAAAATGAGTCTATGGGCCCAAAATCAAGGTGTCAGTAGTACTGGTTCCTCCTGGAGATTCTCCAGGGGAGAATTTGTCCCTTGCATCTTCCAGTTTCTAGAGGCTGTCGACATTCCTTGGCTTGTGGCTACAGCACTCCATCCTCTGCTTCCAACATCACATTGCCTTCTCCTCTCTGACCTCTGACCCTCCTGTATCCCTCTTATAAGGACCCTTGTGATTACACTGGGCCCACCGAGATAATCCAGGTTAACCTCCCCCATTTCAAGATTCTGAATTTAATCACATCTGCAAAGTCCCTTTTACCGTGTCAGGTAACATATTCACAGGTTGCAGAGATTAGGTTGGGGGTTCCCTTGGAGGCAGCGGGTCGGGGGTCATTATTCAGCCCACCACAGCTATCTTCCTAAAATACTCACCATTCTCCCTTTAGAAATCTGTGGTGGCTCTCAGTTGCTTACAGATCAAAGTCTAATTCTGACAGCCGGGTGGATGGAGTGTTCAACGTGTGCCCAGTGTGTCCCCAGCACATTAGCTTCTCCTCACAAGAGTCAGAATCCTCCACAGCCTTAACCCCCTTGCCCTCCTTGTCTCCACCTCATTTTTTCATGTGTCCCAGGTCCAGCCAGGCTAAACCACTTGCTCCCTCTTCCACACCATGGGGGCTTCTCCTCTTAGTCTTTGCTGAGCTGGGCCCTCTGCGTGGAATGCCTTTCCCTCTCTTCTCTGCCTTTAAAAACCCACCTCCTTCCTCTTTGACTCTCACAGTGTATCTGGCACAGCAGTCAGTAGGTACTCATTAGGTGCTTGGTGAATGGGTGGATGAAAGATGCGAGAAATGAACAAATATATGAATGGAATAAGGAAAACCAGCTTACCTGGCTAAGCCCTGAAATGGCTTGCAAATCTCAGCACAATTGACATCCAGGGATCGCATTGGCCAATGCCACCTCTCCCATTGTAACAGGTGCTGTCAGTGTCCCACCTGTGTCCTCAGCTCCCTCCTGAGTACTCCTGCATGTCTGCCCTGTGTGTCCTCTGGCCACTGGAGTGTGTTCAGTCTGGCAGGAAGTAGGGGAGTTAACACCCCAGGAGTGACCCTCCACCAATGAAGGATGGGAATCAGTGGATAACCCTCTGGCGTCGTCACCCTCTTGGTGGGACAGTTCTGGGTGCATTCACACATCTCAGAGGGTCCCCAGCAAGGCTGAAACCCAGTTCCCTATAGTGCAACCCTCTCATTAAAGCGACCTTGGGCTTTCCTCTCTACTCTCTTACCTCCCAGAATGACCTCCCAAATCAATGACTCACACAAAATCCCCTGCCTCAGGGTCTGCTTTGGGGGACTCCAAACAGAAATACCACACTGCGAAGAGACAGCATCAGGTTAAAATAATAAAATCTAACATCACATGCCAGGCACTGTGATTAGCCACCAGCACTCATATCGTTTGATCCTCACAGCAACCCTGTGAGGTGGCTGCTGTTGTCAGTCCTGTTTTGTTTTTTTTTTTTTAATTTTTATTAGAGTATAGTTGATTTGCACTGTTGTGTTAGTTTCTGCTATACAGCAAAGTGAATCAGTTATACATATACATATATGAACTCTTTTTTAGATTCTTTTCCCATGTAAGTTATTACAGAGTATTGAATAGAGTTTCTTGTGCTACACAGTAGGTCCTTATTAGTAGTTCTCTTTTATAGATGAGAAAACGGAGGCTGAGAGAGGTAATGAGACTTGTTCAAAGTCACGTAGCTGTTATACATTGCTTCACCAAACCTCCAGTCCCAGCATCCAGGGCAGGGAGGTCCAGAGGAATGGGGTAGTGGTGGGAGGGAACATCCTTCAAGGAGGACTTGTTGCCAGGGGGAAGGGGGTGTGGGGTTGTTTTTCTGGTTTAAAGCACAGAAAGCGCTGGTCTTCTTTTACCATCAGCTGGTAGGTGTCCACTCCTTCTGTCTCTGCTCTGCTTCTGAGTTGAGTCAGCCTGCCCCAGCCTGGGTGGTGCCTATGGAAGGTGATGGGACCAGCTGACCCTTGGCTGCCCCTGTCCAGGGGCTTACACTCCCCTCCCCTCCCTTCAGCCTCAGAAGCCCAGGTCAGCAGCCCTCTGGGTCTCTTCCTTGCTCTGGACTTGAGATGAGAACCTCTCCGCTGTCCGCCTGGTTGACTATACTTCTCAGCCCACACCATTTAAAATTTTTCACTCTCTATTTTATATACAGTAGTGTGTATATAAAATGTTTGTATATACACACTACTGTATATAAAATAGATAACTAGTAAGAACCTGCTGTATAGCACAGGGAACTCTACTCAATACTCTCTAATAGCCTATATGGGCAAAGAATCTAAAAAAAAAAAAAAGAATGGATGTATGTATAACTGATTCACTTTGCTGTACACCTGAAACTAACGCAACATTGATTGTAAATCAACTCTACTCCAATAAAAATTAAAAATAAAATAAAATAATTTTTTTTTCATTCTCTTGCCTAGTCTGCCCTCTTCACTGGGAGGCAGGGAAGTGAAGTGTGCAGTGAATCACAGCTGTCTCATCCTCTCACCCGGGCCAAACGGTTCATCACCCTGCGGGCTGGGCTCTCGGAAGTTCTGGCATTTGTCCTCACCTGCCAGGTTCAAATTGCAAGGTCAGCTCCTCAGAAACTGCTGATTTCTTGGAACTCCACGAGCTGCCCCTGGGTGAATGACGATTTATGAGAGATTCGGTCACTGGGTTAGGTTTTCTTCAAGGCTCAGCACACAAGACAGTCTGTTTTATGATTGTGTAGATCTGGTTTTTCTTCACAGATATATAGGGCCTGAGTCAGCCATGATGCAGAAAAGGCTGTTGGCCTGTCACTGGCCACAGACAGGGGTTGCCATGTCCGGCATTGCGTTCCCATTGTGGGTGTGACCTTCTGAGACAGAGCATGGCAGACTACTTATTTCTTAGATAGCATGTTTTGTTTTCTAATTACTTACTAATAAGCACAAAGAAAAGGTAAACAAAACCACCGAGATAATCAGTTTTCACACTTGCTTGGGAGTCTTTCTAGTCTGTTTTCTATGCTTATAGCTGTAATTTACAAAATCGGATTATCTTAAGCATACCGTTTATATCGTGCCTTTTTCATTTAGTGATGTATCATGACCTCTTTCTTGCAATAAGTATTGCTCTCCTAAAATATAATTTTAAAGTACTGTTTTATATTCCATCTATCTCCTAGGGAAATCATAATTTATTTACCCAGTCCCCTTTTGCTGGAAATTTGAGTTGTTCCTGCTTTTTGCTTTTATAAATAGCATAATGTTGTACGTCTTTGAACATAAATATACCCATGCAGCTCAGATTTTTTCTCCTGAAGAAAAATTTCTAGATTAAAAGGTCCGAAAAAGACTTGCTTTTAATGTTTGTTGTTTCAGTATTATACTTGAAAATTAAGAGTACCCATTTCCCCACACTTCTGGCTTTCTAAGTAAGCTGTCACCACACCTGCATATATTCATGACTTGGGCCCCTACTTTCTAATATTTGTCTTTCTTCCATCTATCCTTCCATCATCCTTTCCTCAATGTATTAGCTACAATTTCTAAAATAATCTTAAAAAGTTACAGTGAAGGGTCACTTATTCTTGTTTCTGAATTTAGTGGGAATCTCTAGTGTTTCACCGTTAAGTATGATGTTGATTAGTAGTTACAGAGACATTCCCCATAACAGTAAAAAAAAAAATATTTTCTGTGCTCTTGTTTTTCAAATCTTAAAGCAGATTACAAAATACCTTTTATCATCCACAGAGAAAATCCTTTGTTTATCTCTTTGGATCAGTCGGTGTGATTGAACCATATTATTTCCCTAACATGAAACCACATTTTATTATTGGGATAAACATTTCTTAGTCAAGACTTATTATGATTTTTTTATTTTATTTTATTTTATTTATTTACTTTTTTGCGGTACGCCGGCATCTCACTGTTGTGGCCTCTCCCGTTGTGGAGCACAGGCTCCGGACGTGCGGGCTCAGCGGTCATGGCTCACGGGCCCAGCCGCTCCGCGGCATGTGGGATCTTCCCGGACTGGGGCACGAACCCGTGTCCCCTGCATCAGCAGGCGGACTCTCAACCACTGCGCCACCAGGGAAGCCCCTATTATGATTTTTAGAACATACAACTGCGTATGTTTTTAAGGTGATGTTAGATTAACTTTATAAAATAAATGGAAAATCTTCCTGGCTGTCCGGTCTCAGAGACACTCACCAGAAGCATGTGAACATGTAAGTGCTTTTGCTCCTTCTGGATATTTCCAGTAAATCAATCAGGGTCTACCTGACCTGGATGAGTAGGAGGTGAAGCCTGGCAGACCCCGGGGAGAAGGGGGTATTGTTCTGTGCTGAAAAAATGACTCACTCAATTTGATTCCTTTTCCTGTTCCTGGCTGACCAGTGGGTGGCAGTGCACAAAGGATTGCACAGATGCTCATTCTGTCCCATAAGCAGGCTTTGTTTAGTCACCTCTGCACCCCTGGGAGTTCTGGCACATAGTAGGTGCTTTAAAAAAGTCAACCCAAAGAATTATAAATGGTGACTTTTTTCTTGGGCAACAAGTAGGTAAGTCAGATCCCTGTGTTCAGACACATCTAGGTTGCATTGCCTCCCTCCAACCCGATTCTCCCTCCCTTGTGTAGCCAGAGGTGGTCCTGAGGATGGAAAGCCCTAGAAGCAGAAGTCACTCTGAGGCTTGAGGGGACTGACGGGGGTTGGGAGAGAAGGAAAGAGCCGTTTTTGTTTGTGAGAGTAGGATAAAGTGTGTGAAGAAAGTGGGTTATGAGCTGATTTTGTGAAGAAGACCCTCTGGTACATTTTAACGTCTTGGAGTCTCCATAAAACTATGAAGTCCTCCGCGAGGCAGGCCCCCAGACTCCTTTCTTTACCCCGGGAAGGTCCTGGCAGCCCTTGAGTCTTCGTTGAGGACCTCCTGTGTGTTTGATGCTGGTTCCCAATGTGTTGAAAGCGGCAGATACGGCTCCTGTTCTCATTTGGCAAACATACGGTAGTCCCAGTGCACAGTGTTGTGGCTGGGACATAGGAGGTGTGCAATGAGAGATGTTGGATGGATGAGTGGATGGGAGTTTACACTGATCCAGGCGCTGGACACTGGGGAACGTTGGTGCCCAGAAGGAACAAAGGAACCAAGGAACCATGTTTCTTCAAGTGTGTCCTGGGAGGTCCCCTGCTTCAGAATCCCTTGGGAAAATTGCTAAAATGCAAATTCCTGGGCTCCATCCAGATGTTCTGTATCAGAATTTCTACAGAGGGACCCGGGGATATGCATTTATAATAAGTTAACCCTGGGAGGTTCTGATACACCCTTCGATTTGAGATCCATGCTCTAGGTGATCTTCCTTAATGAGATTATGTCGTGGAAAGCTTCCTGTTCACAGCCCACTCATTAACAAGCACACCTCTTTGCATGCCTCTTTTTCACGGTAGAATGTGGTTAACATATTCAAGACAAGACGAGGAATAGAGGTTTGTCAGAGGTGGCTCTAATGGATTTATCCAAATCACGAAGATGAGTTACAATTAGAATCTGTAATTACCCATCAGCTGCTGGGGAAATAGTAGAGCATGACATGGGCATCCCAGGAAGGCTTTGTGGGGCTCGACGGACAAGGTGGTGAAGGGAACAGATAGAACTAAGGGGAGCAGCGGTCCCCATGGAAAGGACGTCTGATTTGCTGAGTGCCTACTGTGTGCCACTCTGGGTGTGCGATGTCTGTTCTCTCCTCTGAATGCTCATAACAGCCTTACATAGGGTAGGTTTCTAACCTAACCTTGTCTTAGGTTGGGTTTCCCCCAAAAACAGATCCTAAGTGAGGATTTGAGTGCTAGAGATTCATATGGGAGGTGAAAGTAGAGGAGTGGAGACTGAATCAAGGAAGGGAAGACCACCACTAAAGGGTGTGTTAGCAAGCCAGCTACCACGGTGGGCGCCTGGGACTTATTCCCACCAGGGAAACTGGCAGCCAGCGTAGAACATATATCTCAGAATTATCCTCCCTGCAGGGCAAGGCACCTGGGGTATTTATACACCAGCTTCTGTCAATCTCAGCTGCTACATCCAAATAGTTAAAGCAGACCCAGGAGACAGATGCTAACTATAATTCAGTGTCCAAGAATCAAATCTGTGTTAGCAATAAAGGCTGATGGGAACATGGAAGAGAAAATAATTCATTCTGCTCAGGACGGGTAGCCTAGGAAGTGGCAAGTTGGCTCCGGAATGTGACCAGCGCCACCCTTAGATGGCCACCATGTGCCCCATGAACATGTCAGCATGGCCCTAATTTTGGAGCCCTTTATACTCAGCTGAAGTTTCTTCTTTGAAACTATGAACTTCAACAGCATTGCAAAAACACAGACCAAAACCATGCTTGCCAAATGTTAATTAAACATAAGCACCTCTGGGGACTTCCCTGGTGGCGCAATGGTTAAGAATCTGCCTGCCGATGCAGGGGACATGGGTTTGATCCCTGGCCCGGGGAAGATCCCACGTGCCGCGGAGCAACTAAGCCCATGCGCCACAACTACTGAAGCCTGCGGTCCTAGAGCCTGTGCTCCGCAACAAGAGAAGCCACTGCAATGGGAAGCCCACGCACCGCAATGAAGACCCAATACAGCCAAAAATAAATAAAATTTTAGAAACTTAAAAAACAAAAACACGTAAGCACCTCTGAATGCTCTTGCCGTGTTGTTGCTCCATGCACATGTGTTTCTCTGGAAATTTAATTGTTGCATGCTGGCCATTTCTCCTGCTGCTTACACGTGACAGTGTGTGCACATATTCCCAGGCCCTGACTATAATCCACATTCCCCAAGAGAAGCCACTGCATCCTCACAGGGTGAGGGAAGCGATACACATGAGAACCCTTTATAAATAGCACCTTCCCCCTGTCAGCCCCCATCACTCTCTGTGGCTTCCAGCTTTTTATTTCTTTGATGTACTTAATACATTTTTAAATAATCTTCTTGATTCATTCATTGACTTGTTTGTCACCTGGCTCTCCTGCTCTGGAATAAAAAGACCACAAGGACAGAGATGTCACCTACCTCCTGCACTTGACACAGGGTCCGGTGCACAGTAGGTCCTCAATAAATATTTGTTGAATGAGTGAACAGATACAAATATGAGGGTCGTTATTGTTTTCTTCATGTTAATACAGTTTGTTTAGCCAGTGTCCTACGTGGAAGCATTTGGGGTGTTTCCAGTTTTCCCTTGTTTTAGATGGTGCACTCTGTCAACCCTCAGAATGGGAGAAAATATTTGCAAATGAATCAACGGACAAAAGATTAATCTCCAAAATATATAAACAGCCCATGCACCTCAATATCAAGAAAACAAACAACCCAATCAAGAAATTGGCAGAAGACCTAAATAGACATTTCTCCAAAGAAGACATACAGATTGCCAACAAACACATGAAAGGATGCTCAACATCACTAATCATTAGAGAAATGCAAATCAAAACTACAGTGAGTTATCACCTCACACTGGTTAGAATAGGCATCATCAGAAAATGTACAAACAACAAATGCTGGAGAGGGTGTGGAGAAAAGGGAACCCTCTTGCACTGTTGGTGGGAATGTAAATTGATACAGCCACTACGGAGCACAGTATGTAGGTTCCTTAAAAAACAAAAATAGAATTACCATATGACCCAGCAATCGCACTACTGGGCATATACCCTGAGAAACCCATAATTCAAAAAGAGTCATGTACCACAATGTTCATTGCAGATCTATTTACAATAGCCAGGACATGGAAGCAACCTAAATGCCCATTGACAGACAAATGGATAAAGAAGAGGTGGTACATATATACAATGGAATATTACTCAGCCATAAAAAGGAACGAAATTGGGTCATTTGTAGAGACGTGGATGGACCTAGAGACTGTCATACAGAGTGAAGGAAGTCAGAAAGAGAAAAACAAATATCGTATATTAACACATATATGTGGAATCTAGAAAAATGGTACAGATGAACTGGTTTGCAAGGCAAAAATAGAGACACAGATAGAGTCTACATTGTAGAGAACAAACATATGGACACCAAGGGGAGAAAGTGCAGGTGGGGATGAACTGGGAGATTGGGATTGACGTATATCCACTAATATGTATAAAATAGATAACTAATAAGAACCTGCTGTATTAAAAAAAATTAGAAAAAAAAAAAAAAGATGGTGCCCTCTGTACAGGATACTTTGCTCTTCCTTTATTGTTTCCCCAGGATGTAATTCCTGAAGTGGAATTATGGGGCCAGAGGGCATAGCCCTGCTCTGTCCAATAGAACCTTCTGCTCCGACGGGAATGTTCTATAGCTGTGCTGTCCAGTGCAAATGCCTTTTGCCCCCTATGGCTATTAAGTACTTAAGGTGTGGCTAGTGTGACTGAGAAATTGAATTTTTAACTTTTTAAAATTTTAATTAATTTAAACCTAACTAGCTCATGTGGGTGCCACATTGGACAGTGAAAGTGTAGTCTGTTTTCAACTCTTTCTCTGCATTTCCAGGGCATTCTCCTCAAAAAAAGCAGCCAAGGCACTGTGCCACCAGCACTGTCCGTGTGCATCCACATACCCACAGCTGCCCACATGGAGTTTTTATGGTTCATCTTAAGCCAAGGTGGAAGGAATGGGAACAGGGACAAGTTCACTGGCTCACTTCTTCATTCAGGAAACACCTACTGAATACTCTCCGAGGTGCCAGATATGGTACTGGGAGATGAGAATTCAGACCTGACACTCAACCCCTCCCTCAAGCAGCTTATCAGTGAGTAACACTGTTCCTTTTAGGAATGATGTGACAGACACAAAAGAGGCCTAATTAAAGGCTGATGGGAGTACTGAGGAGGGAGGGACAAACTGGGCTTGGGGATCTGAGTTTGGCCCCCAGTTAGCTCTGGGATTGTGTTTTCTACCCCAAGATTGGGTCACATGGTCTGAACAAGGATTAGGGACTACTTCTGGGTGAGACAGGCAGTCGGGAGTATGGTCGCCATAGTGGAGTTTCTGGAGGCCTGTAAGGGTGTGAGGGCTTTTACCTGGTAACATAGTCAAGCCTATGACTGACTCAGAGCATCCGGGAGGCTTATCCTGCCCGCCACACGCTTCCAGATGCAATGAGCAGTCAAGCCCTAAAGGGATTTGTGGCAGAAAATCCAGATGTTGGCCTCTCTCTGTGTCTGTATTTTCCCAGCGTGTAGTGGGAAATCTATCAGCTCTGCTTATATAGTCACAGCTGCACACCTGGAACATTAGGTGCTTTATAAATCTTTGCAGGATGACTTCTAGAATAAGTGAGTGAATAAATGATGAGCTGTGTGACCCTGCACAGGTCTGGGCCGTCAGGGAGATCTGTGGTGTTTGGTAATTTCTGGGGTCCTGGTCCCATTTGAGAATCTGATGAAAACTGTGGACACTTTCCCCTCAAAAATGCACGAATGTTTAGTCACACAGAATATGTATATGATTTCGGGATAGAAAGCCATCCCTGAGCTCGTAGGGGTCCATGGATCCTTCTTGGGAAAGGCTGGGCTGTAGACGGTGCTAAGCTCCTTTGGGTAATGTCCTCTGATTGTGTGTATTAGTTTCCTGTAACTGATGTAACACCTTACCACAAACTGGGTGGCTTAAAACAGTAGAAATTTGTTCTCTCACGAAATTCTGGAGACTGAAAGTTCAAAATTGAGGTGTCAGCAGGGCAGCACTCGTTTGGGGTTCTAGGGGGAGAATCAGTTCTTTGCCCCCTCCAGCTTCCGGTGGCTGCCGGCATTCTTTCTCTTGTGGCTGCATGGCTCCAGTTTCTGCTTCCCTGGTCACATTACCTCTTTGTTCTCTGTCTGTCTCCAAGCTCCCTCTGCTTTTCTCTTATCAGGACACTTGTCATTGGTTCAGGGCCCGCCTGGATAATCCAGGAGGATTCCTCATCTCATGATCCTTAATTTAATTACATCTGCAAAGAACCTTTCCCCAAAGAAGGTCACATTCACAGGATCTGGGAATTAGGATGTGGACATATCTGTTTGGGGCGCCACCGTTCAACCGGCTCCAGTGAATATGGGGGCTTGTTTGCCTTTTCTTACTGTTGTCCCAGGGCTACCTCCAAACAGCCTTGACCTTGATTGGAACTGTTCAGTCAGAAACCACAGACACTGGTTTGCATTTTTCCTGTTTCTTCTGGTCCCAGCTGGTCTCTCCTGAGGATATTCTCCCATGGGGAGGCCATTCAGAGGTGACACAGAGACCCTGAGCTGAGTTAGGCTCAGCTCTAAGGTGATACAGCCAGGCTCAAGGCACTGAGTTACTCCTGTATCCCTGTTTCTGCTCTGGGTCACAGTCACTGTGAGCCCTCTATGTGACGTTATTTTCTGGAAACACGAAGGGGGCTTGAGTTGGGGGGCTCACATAGCACACCCTTTTCGTGCATTGGCAAGCATGGATGAGACTGTCTGTAAGCCATTCTCCTGAGGATGGGGAGTCATCAAGTCCTCCCTTTCCAGGCCACAGAAACAAGATTGCCTTTTAAAAGTTGTCTTAGATCAACTCTGCCCAACCTTGTGATGGATTCCTTTAGTGGGGGTGTGGCGTTTAACTCAAATGCAGCTGTGTGAATGAATCAATTCTCAGAAGAAGCCTGCACTTCTCCTGCTTCGCTGCTCCGTCAGAAACTTGAGTCCTGCAGCCTTGAGAGACGTTGGAATATTCTTTACATGCTTAATGCTTTGTCCTCAGGAAATGCAAATATCCGTGCTTTCTGGAAACACATCTTCCAGCAGATAAAAGGCATCAGCCCTCTGAGAACGTCTCCCTCTCTTTCTCCCTCTCTCTTTTTTTTAAACCAGTAAACTGCTAGGATTGTCCCTACTCCCCCATGAATTCTTGGAGCCATTCCACTTAGTGACCCCCAAGTTCTCACCAAAGATGGAACAAAATGACACATTAGCACCAGATCCTTTGTAGTGATTATCTTGGTGGAAAAATAACTTCTAGCCTCAGAAGGCTACATACAGCTGCTTGCCGCTCAGAAAGCAGTTGCCCCAGGTGAAATGACTTTGAATGCCGAGCAACGGCACCACCTTTCCAAAAAGTCTTATTTAATATCTGTTTAGCTGAAGAAACCACCCGTTTGTGCCAATATTAGGCAATTAGCAAATGGAAATGCGTTTTGCAAACGTAAGGCATCCCCCGTTTTATTTTATTCTTGTGGTGGTTAACAGCCATGGAAGTGTGGCTAATATTTGTCTCTGGAAGAACAAACTATTTGTTTGGGGCTTGAACATAAAGACCGTCACCCACGCAGGTGAAGTGCTAATAATTGCGCATCTTTAATGGTGCTGTAATTTGTAGATAACAGCACTTCAAATGTCTATGTTTTTAATTCTTCCAGGATTTAACCTTAGCTAGACATGCCTGGCTTAATAATAAGGTTGACTGTCTCGTTTTGACACTAGCTGGGTCTGAACCTTGGCTGGGGAAACGTTCGGAATGAATAAGGAAGGATTCAGATCACTTAGCCTCTCACTTCTCACCTTAGGCCTCTTACTCCTGGGGAGGGATCTGCAGGTCAGAAATCTCACCTCCACCTGTCTGTTCGCTTGCTGGCTGGGATGCTCAGGCCACACATTCCCCTCTGCTGAGCCCTTGTGGATGCCCGGAGCCCATCGGTGGGGTGGGCTCCAGTGCACCTTGGGTACCCCACAGGCAGGGCTGAGACTACCCAATAGCCCCACCTCTCCTCCTCCACTGCCCCATCTCTGGGCCCCCATCTCTCCTGGACCAGCACAGAGGCCTCCTCCCTGCTTCCCCTCCCACTCTTGCCCCTGCCATTCATCTGCACACAGCAACCAGAGCGGGCTTTTAAAAATGTCCTCCTGCTGGTCTTATTCCCCTGTTGCTTTGCTCATCCGTGGCTTCCTGTCGTGCCTGGAATAAAATCTAAATGCCTTCCTATGATTTATTTGACAGCCTGATACTCAGCTGGTGTTCGTTGTTAAGGTGATACCGGTTGTTAGAAGTCTTATCTGGCTCATTACCTAGGGACCCCTCCACCCTCCCACAGCTCTGCATAATCCATCAGTGAAGGGTTAACACCTGGTGCCTTTGGGCCTCCAGGCGCTGCTTCAGCACTGTGGTCAGCATCCCTTCTGATGCTGTGGAGACCTGATAAATATTCCACCCATCACGCAGCTTTTAAGGCTCTGCACCAGCTCCCCGCTCCAGGTTCATACCTTTGCCTTCTCCATCCAGCCACACTGACCTCTTTCAGCTCTCCAAACACCCCAAGCTCATGCCTGCTTTCCTGAGCATTTGCCCCTGCTGTTCCCTCTGCCTGGAAGGTTCTCATCTTCAAGACCTTATCATTCCAGCCTCCGTTTGGCTGTTGTTGCCTCTTCAAAGAGGCCTTCCTTTACCATGCGTCCTCCTTAGGGTTCCTCTCTCACTCTCTGTCTCTGTGCCACCCTTATTTCATTTATAGAAGTTAGCCCAGCCTTGGTTATTTTGTGTGTTCACTCTTATAAACTCTTCCCCATGAGAATGTATGTTCTACTGGGCCAGGAACCTTGTCTGTGATGACCACCCTTGAACTCCCCAACTACCTAACACAGTGCCAGATCCCACAAGTCACAGGGCGAGTCTCTCAAATGGAAGAAGTAAAGAAGGGAGACAGGGAAAGGAAGGAGGGGGAGAGACAGTGGAAGTGAGTGGAAGGGGTGGGACCCCACCAGACGGAAGACAAGAAGGTGACAGCTACACTGAGTGAACGCTTGCACCACGCTGGACCCTGAGTCAAAGGCGTGACGGACACACCCCTTAGATTCTCACAATGACCTTTGCAAGTTTTTAGTATTTCTCCCATTTTATGGATGAGGAGAATGAGGCTCCGAATTGGAAGTGGCTTTTGCCCAAAGCCACAGCTAGGCAGTGCCGAGGTTAGGGGTCAGTCCAAAGCTGGCCTGCTGCTTTCCCCCTGAGCTGGGCACTGGAGGAAGAGACAGAGCCAGGCTCAGCCACGGCGGGCCAGTGGTTCTCAAACATTAAGTTAAGCTTCTTAAGTGCTTAAGAATTACCTGTAGTGTTTACTTAAAATGCAGACTTCCAATTTCACCCCAGAAGTTCTGATTTAAGTAGGTCTGGGATGGCGGCCCTAGAATCACTTTTTTTTTTTTTTTTTTTTTTTGGAAACCTTTGGTTTACACCTTTTTTTTTTTTTCCTTTTTTTTTTTTTTTTTTTTTTTTTTTTTGCGGTACGCGGGCCTTTCACTGTTCTGGCCTCTCCCGTTGCGGAGCACAGGCTCCGGACGCGCAGGCTCAGCGGCCATGGCTCACGGGCCCAGCCGCTCTGCGGCATGTGGGATCTTCCCGGACCGGGGCACAAACCCGCGTCCCCTGCATCGGTAGGCAGACTCTCAACCACTGCGCCACCAGGGAAGCCCTCTTTTCTTACTCTTGAGGATAGCGAGGGCTCATCCCACCTTTGCATTTCCAGGGTCCAGCGTGGGGTATGTAGCTGGTGTTCAGTAAGCATTAGCTCAATGAATAGATGAATTAGCTCAATGAATAAGTAAGTGGTTTCATTTTGGATCCTTTTTTCCCCCCAGTTAAGTCAGAAATTTTGAAAATAATTCGGGTCCTGTTGAAATTTAATAGGGTGTTAGCTCTAATCACTTTCCCCCTCTCTAGGCTGTAACCTAATTTATGTTTGAAAAGTAGAGAAAACTGTAGATTTCATTTCCTTTTTTGCCCATTGGAAGCCAAACACCTTTTGGTTGCTGTTTAATTGTGTCCTGCTAACGGTGGAGGATTGATTTTGAAGGCTTTTTTGATATTATTTATTTGGCCAAATAGCCTAACATCTGCTAGCTTTTCTTCAAGAGGTTCCAAAATTTTAGGAAATAGAGTAGCAAATAAAGAGGTCTATGGTGTGTGGGGGGTTCCTTCTCCCATTTTTCCTTCCTTTCTCTTCCTCCCAGCCAGTCATAGTTCCAGGATAGGTGATAAGGGACTCATGAAAAGCTTAAAGCATGTAAATCCTGGGAGATAGCTGTGCTTTGTGGACGCCCAGGAGGACTCTTAGGCAAAGAGCATGGAGGAGGTGTGGGACACTTGGCCTGCTCACCATCCTGGATCTTCTCTCCTTGACTTGGTGTACATGATCCCCAGGGCAGCCACACTGCTATTAAAAATCTGCAGAAGGGCTTCCCTGGTGGCGCAGTGGTTGGGAGTCCGCCTGACGATGCAGGGGACTCGGGTTCGTGCGCCGGTCCGGGAAGATCCCACATGCCGCGGAGTGGCTGGGCCCGTGAGCCATGGCCGCTGAGCCTGCACGTCTGGAGCCTGTGCTCCGCGGCGGGAGGGGCCCCAGCAGTGAGAGGCCCGCGTACCGCAAAAAAAGAAAAAAAAAAAATCTGCAAAGGATTGGGATGCATTTGGTCAGAAGGAGTTGGAGAAAATGACATGTCATGGCTTGTTTTCTTAGGTTTCTCAAGAGCAAAGGAGAAACTTGGGAGGACCAGGCAGTGGGCAGGGTGGAGGGATGCCCCACACTGCCCATCGGGGAAGCCAGAAACTAGAGGAGCTGTCTTGGGAAGCATGTGACCAGGAGGATAGGCACTCACTTATTCACTCGTTCGTTCATTCATTCATTCCACAGCTATTTATTCCATTCCATTATGCTTTGTTCGTTGCTGTAGCCTCAGTGCCTAGAAAAGGATACAGCCATGAACATAACAAAGTCCCTGCCCTCACTGAGCTTATATTCTAGTGGGGGAGACAGAATATATGTAAGTAAATAAGCTTTTAAAAAATTAAATAAATAAATAAATTGCAGACTATTGGATGGCGGTAAGTTCTATGTAGAGAAAGCAAGAAGCCGGGGAGGCAGAGAGTTTCTGGTGCAGAGGAAGTGGACATTTTAATAGGGCACTCTGGAAAAGTCTCCTTGAGAAGGTGACATTTGAGCAAAGACCTTGTAGGAGGTTAGATTCCTGGAAAGCCAACTCTGAGACTCATGGAGAATGGTCACAAATTTCGTGATTTTAAATAACATAAATGTATTACTTTACAGTTCTGGACATCAGAAGCCCTAAAGTCAAGGTATCGGTAGAGCTTTGTAACTTCTGGAGGGCTTAGGGAGAACCTACTTCCTCACCTTCTCCAGTCTCTAGAGAGCACCTGCATTCCTTGATTTGCGGCCCCTAACTCCATCTTTAAATCAGTAGCATAGCATCTTCAAAATCTCTCTCTCTCTGACCTCTGCTTCTGTCATCCCCTCTCCTCCTCTGTCTCTGACCCTGCTGCCTCCCTCTTATAAGGACCCTTGTAATCACATTGGATTCACCCAGGTAATCCAGGATAATCTCCTCATCGCAAGGTCCTTCATGTAATCATATCTGCAAAGTCCCTTTTGCCCTGTAAGGGGACATATTCACAGGTTCTGGCCCCATCTTCAGGGGCTATAATTCTGCCTACCACAGATGGGAGGGCATTTCAGACAGGAGAAACTGCTTAAACAAAGGCATAATAAACATAGTGCCAAGAGCTATGTGAACGCGTGGGAAGAAAAATTAGAGCATTTCGGGGCCTCCTCTTAGGTGAGAAGCGGTTTTTGGCTCTGAGTTCTGTGATAGGAGGGGCTGGGGGGTTAGTCTAGGTAGAACCGTGAGCCAGGGGATGTGTTCTGAAGCTACCATATTGTGTGCCAAGCACGCTATCTTTACTTAAATGGTGTGTCTGTTTGTGGTGGCTTGTGGGGGGAGGGATGGTTCAGAGATTAAGAAGGGCCTAATGCCATGCAGACTGGGAGGGAGAGTGGGTACGTCTATGGCAGGTTTTATAAGCTACAGAGACTGGAAATCCACTGTGTGCTAGAGCAGGGACACAATAAGTGAGACACCAAGGAAGCCAGGATCGTTTCCTCCCGTGTCCCCCACCATATGGGCAGGGAGGCAAACCCCAGGAGACCATGAGGAGATCGGAGCAGCTCCTGGGTCCCTCCTGGGGTCGGCAGAGCTGCAGTGCAGGCTCCAGCTGCCTCTGTGTCTGTCCCCAGAGTGACCACTGATGCCAACAAAGTACTTAATCCCAGAGAAGATAATTGCCTCTGTCAAATGGAGTATCTAGTAGACATGGGGTCACAGGAAGAGGCTGCACCCAAATTCTGAAGATTTGTACAGATTCCGGCTGTCTTGCAGGCAGACGAAGCAGACCTGGGCGTTACTTAACCTCTCAGAGTCTCAATTTCCTCATCTAGAAAGTATGGATAATAACTTCTACTCCACTGGGCTGTTGGGAAGATTTGATAATGTAATGCTTTGGAAAGTGCCTTCCAAATAAAAGCTTTATAATTTTTTTAAGTGTAGAGTTTTTGGAAGTGGATTCTAACTTGGAAGATGTTCATCCTCTTAGGATCCCATAGCCCCTCTCAGTTAACCAGAACACTCTGTTTTCCAGAGCAGTCTGTTCCAGGACATTATGGGGGACAGAATATATGGTCCCAGGCATCTGTCCCCTGGCTGAGAAGAGGAGGTGGAGACCCTTAAAGTTGACTTTTTCTCCCCCTCCCTGAGCCCTGCCTAGTTCTTCATATTGGAGGTTACCTGAGAATCCAGGTCCTCCACACCCACACCCCAAGCCAGTGGTTGGGGGGTCCAGGAAGTGAGACAGTGAAATGTACCCTCTCCTGCACCCGGGGATGCTTCCAGCAGCTTTGCCATATTTGAAATTCAAATAGCTGCAGCACTTCCTGCATTGTATTAACTTTCACGATTACCAGGGAGAAAGTCTCCCGACAGAACTCACAGGTCGACCGTGTAATGGTTTTGTCTCCATGAATTATGGAGCCCGCCCCAGGTCCCCTCTGCTGAGAGAGGGAGAGATCAGGGCAGCCAGGCACAGCCTCTTCGTTAAGGCATCCTGCAAGCTAAAAACGAGATTTGGAACTTGCTTATTCAAGCCCAGAGAGAACTTGAACCTCAACCTCTGACCCACGGCCAGGTGGGCCCAGGGTTCTTGGCCAGGGCAGGTCTCAGGGGCCCCATGCTCAGCCCAGGCTCGGGATATCGTCCTCTCCTCCCAAATATTTATGAAGGAATTGATGGGCCAAGCATGGGCTAAGGGCCTCTCTGTAACTGTCTTCAGTGCGCTTCAGAGCAACCCTGTGAAAGCAAGTTCTGTAATCCCCATTTCAGAGATTGGAAGAATGAGGCCCAGATGGAAATGGAATCATACTGACCTGAGTTAGAAATCCATCTCCCAAACCAGGCTCCATAGGCGAGTGACTTGCACTGATCCTGGCCCTCTCAGCTTCAGCTTATTCACCTGCAAAAATGGGGATCATTTACTGACTTGAGCGGTTGCTGTGAGAAATAAATGAATGAAGGTGTGTAATTACGGTGGGAACTCCATGAGCGGCAGCTGTGTGATTGACCTGCCTGAATCTCGTGGTTCTGTGGAGCCCCCATCTTTGACCACTAGTTCCATGCTCTGCCCCCAGGGGGCGTCATTCAGAGCCTTCGTTCTAACACCCACTGCTGTCTCCGTAAAAGGCACCCAGAAAGAAAGGAGGGCAGTTTCCAAAGAAATTAGAAGAGATGGGAACAAAATAATTTAAACTTAAAGCAAAACTCCAAACGGAACCCAAAGCAAGGGCTTCAAAGCACCCAGCATCTGCTGCGTCTGCAAGGAGCACCTGGGCTGGGGAAGGGCCTACAGTTTGTTTATCGTAGGGCCTTAGGACCTCACAGGATAGGAGCTCAGTGGTGGGTTCTCGAATGAATGAATGAATGAACCCAAGCAGTATCTGGAGGAGCATGAGAAAGCCCAGTTCTGAGAAGTAAGAGGCATTAAGAAGGAGGCCTTGGCCAGGTGACCCTGGGCCACCCTTGTGCTGCCACCTGCCAGTCATGTGACCTCGGGTGAGGCAGTCATGTGCCTGGGCCCTTAGGTTTCCTGCTTGTAAAGTTGCAGCTGGGGGCAGTCTAGACTCCAGCACTTTTGGACCCACTGTCTGCATCCAGGAAGCCCGGACAGCACCATAGGGAGAGCCTCTGCCATGGGATTTCTTTTTGTCCTGTGGTGGGTCTGTTTCCCAGAGCAGGGACAGGCCACACTGCTCTGATGAAGCAGAACTCTTAAATCTGAACTGCTCATGTCAGCATCTTATCTCCAGATGGCATGTGGGACCAGTAACAAATGGACATCCCAAAATGTAGAAATGTAAGCCTGCAGGGAACCTCTCCCCCGCTTCTCATTTCTCTGCCTATATCTTCCTTCCCAGCCCAGGAGACGCTGAGCTACGGGAGTGAGGAGCCCCACCTTCCACTTCGTTGGGATCCCTCCAAGTAGCCCACTGCGTTGGCCGTGGAGCATAATAACACCCACAGTCCTGTGCAGTCTGCATACGTAAGCCACATCCCCTCATTTTCAGACCTCTGTTTTCGCATCTGAAGATAAGGGTAGTAAGATTTCTTCATTTCTGAAGGAAAGACATGAGGTTTAACTGAACTGATGTTTAGCACAGTGCCTGGTATGCAGTAGGTGCTTAATAAATGTCAACGCTCTTCTTCTCTTAATAGTAAATCTTCACTGTCCAAATGATTAATGTGTGGTTGCTGGAATTCTGACTCATGAACAGCCCACGGGGACAGGTAGGAAGCGATCTGAGGGATTTCTTGGGGGTCACTTGTCTCTGGTCTACCTTATTCTTACTGATTCTCTCTCTCTCTCTTTCTCCTTCCTCCCTCCCTCCCTTCCTTCCTTCCTTTCCATTTTCTTCTATTCCCATAATAGGGGGGAAGAAAATTCTAATTCCCCCTCTGGATTAAGATATGTTTTCTAAACAGTAGGGGGTCATGTGAAATATTTCTACAGTTTCTCACGTCAAGGAATTCAATATTGGAAATGGTGCCCTTTCACAGAGCAGATGGAGCCCATATAGCAGCCCCCGAGATATTATGCCACGTCATGTACAGCATGCTTTGCTTTGATAGGTTTGAAAGAAGTGACATTAAAGAAAGAAAACTATGGCACCAGAGAGGATGGATTTTCTTCCTCGTGCTCACGACATAATCCGAGACAAGATTGGTGAGCTTTGATAGCTCTTTTCGCTTTCTTCCTTGCAATGTGCAAGGTGGAAACCTCTTTTTCAGCTGGGGCTGATACTCCGAAGGTGAGCCTGGTCAGAGCATGTTGAAGGCAGGGCTGTCTGCGATGCCTGCCACCCTCCCGCCGCCTCCCGTGGTCCTGAATACTCCTAAGGATTGCGCGAAATGAATGCGTGTGCTCCCTGGAGCTCGTAAATAACTGTCTTCGCCTGCCCCCTTCTAATTCATCCTCCACACAACCGCCACAGCACACTATTAGACACAGATCCTGTCTTGCTTTAAATTCTCCATAGGTTTCCCACTGCCCTCAAAGTCCGGGCCCCTTAGCGTGGCTGACAAGGACTTTGGGATCTGACCCCTGCCGGCTTCCCCAGCCCCATCCCTTGCTGCTGTCCCTCTACCCACCCAGTGCTCCTTCCAGATAGCCGGACACATGTGCTCTTTCCTGCCTCCCTGCTTTCTACTCATTCATTCACTCAACAAACAAGTATTGAGCACCAAACATGTGCCAGGCACTGTATTTGCTACCAGGGTTAAGAAGGACACACAGAGAGAGATCAAAAGGTCTCTGCCCTCATGGAGCTTACAGTCTCCAGGGGTGGACCATGGAGGGGAGATTCTTAAATCTTTAGAAAGATGTATCAATAAAATAATCACCAACGGTTATAAGTGATGGATAAAAAAAAAACCAAGATGAGATATGGGATAATGGGGTGGGGCTGAAACACCCTTAGACAGAGTGGTCAGGGAAGGCTTCTCTGAGGCTATGACATTTCTGTTCAGAAAGGACCAGCTCATATGGAACAGCAAGGGGAACATGACCCAGGTCTAAGGAACAGCATGGGCAAAGACCCTGAGATGCAGAACAGTTTGATGTACTCAGAGAATTGAAAGGAGGCCAGGTTGTCTGTATAGTCATGAGCAAGGGGGGTTGGAAGACCAGATCCTGAGGCTCTGAGGCCAAGGTTAGGAGCTGAGATTTTTTGCCACAGGCAAGAGAAGGTGATCAGAGGGCTTTAAACAAGGGAGTGATATCTTATTTTCATTTTAATTCCTCTGGTAAGAAAGAATGATTGGGCTGGGGCAAGAATGGAAGTGGGGACCCCCCAGATAAGAGGGGATGTGGCCTGGAGGAGGGGTACTAGTGGGGATAGAGAGAATGGAGATTGGAGCTAAATTTGGAGGGTAAAACCCACAGGACTTGCTACTGTTCTGCAAGGGGGGCAGGGGGGTAGGATCCAGATGACTTTTGGCTTTCCAACTGGAGAGATTGGGAGGATGGTGGTACCACTTACTGAGTGGGAGAGGTACAGGGGCAGAAGAAGGGAGCAGGTTTAAGGGAAATCAAGAGTGCACTTGGGGTGTGCAAACTTCTTGAAACACCAAGTTCTTGTGTTATTCATTATACATACCCCAGCTCTTAGCCCTGTACCCAGCACACAGTAGGTGCTCATAAGTGCTTGTTGAATGAATAGACACCCAAGTCTACCTAACCAGTAAGGCTACGGCTTTGGTCCCTGCTGATGCAGATCTGTCTGGGGGTTCCCAGAGGATCCACACTTGCATAGGCCCGAGGAGGACAGTCTGCATGGTTCCCAGGGCCCACTGCCACATGAGAATGGAGGCCCCTTGTTCGAAATTGTTAAGAAATTCAAGATGGTGACAGGAGAGCATCCAACCAAACAGGAGGTGCTGTGTGACTGCACAGGCCTCGCTCCTAGGCAGGAAGCTGCGAACACTTGAGGACAAATGTGGGTTCATCCAGGGTTTCTGAGATAAAGTCTGATGTAGAACTTTTTGAGAGCCAGCAGAAGGAGCCCAGATGTTCAAGGAGCCCAGTGGGGACTGACTGTGTGCAGCCTGCAAGTCCTGGGAAGCAGTTCAGCCATGCCTGTCTGCATTTTCACTCCTTTCCTTTAGTCTCTTTTTCCCTGTAAAATTTGTATCTCTGTTAAATTAGGTTGCTTTGAATTATAATTGTTCACTATTATAAATAATAATAACAAATGGCTTCTAATTATTCAGCTCTTGGTATGTGTCACCTTATCTGCAGGTCATTTAGCAAGTGAGGGGAAAAAAAGAAAACAAAAATTAGTGAGGGGTTTGAACTCCTGTCTCTGATTCCAGAGCTGGGGCACGGTGGGAGATGATCTGTACCACCTCTTAACTCTGTGGTTTGAGGCAAGTCTCCTAATTTCTGAAAAATCTTACCACCTGAGTTGTTGAGATGATTACATGACTCCATTTAAAGTGCCGAGCTCTTGTGTTGACACAGAGAAGGTCATTTGGTACTTGTTTTTCCTCCCTATTCCTTCACTGTTGAGGTATGGGATGCTCAGATCCCCTGCTCATTGGAGAATGGCAATAGGTGGGAGAAAGATACTTTTATGCCTCTGTGCCTTTGCCTATGCTGGTCTTTCTGCCTGGAATGCCCCTTCTCCTTGGGAGGGATCCTTCAAGGCCCAGTTATGATGGGATTATTTTTTTGGTGGTGTTTCCCCAACTTGATAGCAGACTCCTGAAGGTGTGAGCAACATCTTATTCAATACTGTTTCCTCTGTGTCTACTACAGCTCTCAGTAGGTAGTTGGTCCTGTATCAGCTAGGTATTGCTGTGTAACAAACTATTCCCAAACTCCAAATGACTTAAATGAAAGCATTTATTGATACTCACAAGTCTGGGGACAGCTGGATGGTTCTTCTGGTCTCACACATCCTCAGAGTCAGCTGTCATTTGGTGCACCAGCTCTGCTTTCTGGACTGGGCTGTCTCGCAGGTTTGGGAGCTGGCTGGCTGCAGGCAGGTCTAGGATGGCTCCGATGGCACATCTGATGGCCCAGAGCCTCACCTGAGCCCTCGTCACAGTCACTCCTCCTGCAGCAGGCTAGCCTAGGTTCGTTTACTTGGCTACACTGGGGCTCCAAGAGAGGGAGTGGAATTGAACAATATTTCTCTAGATCCAGGCTCAGAACTGGAGCACCGTCACATCTACTGCATTCTCTAATGAAGTCACAAGGTCTGGCTCAGAATCAGTAGGGAAGGGCACTCCCAGAGAGTATGGATCAGAGACATGAAAAATTAGAGACATAATGCACAATAAATGCTTATTAAGTAAATGGATATGCCCTTACTTATGGGGACCATTTTAAGCCTTTTCCATTGCTATAGGCTGAATGTTTGTGTCCCCCCTAAAATTTATGGCTTATGTTGAAGCCTAAACTCCCAATGTGATGATGTTTGGAGGTGGGGCCTTTGGAAGGTGCTTAGGTCATGAGGGTGGAGCCCCTGTGAATGGG
Source organism: Aethalodelphis obliquidens (assembly GCF_003676395.1). NCBI lineage: Eukaryota > Metazoa > Chordata > Mammalia > Artiodactyla > Delphinidae > Aethalodelphis > Aethalodelphis obliquidens. Next base: position 49,966,531 of record NW_020837952.1, read on the forward strand.
ATTAGTGCTCTTATAAAAGAGACCCAGGAAAGCTCCCCTACACCTTCTGCCGTGTGAGGTTATGGCAGAAAGATGGCCCTTTATGAACCAGGAAGCAGGTCCTCGCCAGACACTGAATCTGCCAGTGCCTTGTCTTCCAGCTGCCAGAATTGTGAGATTTAAATTTCTGTTTCTATGCCACCCAGTCTATGGTATTTTGTCTTATGGCCCAAATGGACTAAGACATCCATATTAACACATCTGTTCATGACAACAACCCCCTGAAGTAGTTACTAAATGTTATCCCCTCTTTATAAGTGAAGAAACTGAACCATGGAGGGGTTATGTAACTGGCCCAACGTCACACAGCTAGGAGGTAATAGAACCTGGATTTGAACTTGGGCAGTTAGTTGGCTCCAGGGACCGTGTATGTGGCCACTACGGTAGTCTTACTGCCTCTGCATAATCCTGGGTAGCCCTTAGTATTGTTCACAACCACTTACGTTAGCCTGGAATCATTGTTTGACAAGCTTGTTTTTGGTGGCGGTTGTTTTTAATCTGAGGGTGTGGAACTTTGAGATATGGCACTCATGGCTCATTTAAATACAAACTGCTTCAAAGGCTGTCCCAAATTTTACTGCCTGGCAGCAGAGCTGGCTTGCCAAAAGACTCCGAAGTTTTATTATCTGTCACCGTGGCAATTTCAAAGACATTGGTCATGCCGAAAGATTTCCTGACACTTCTTATTCATAATGGCGCTGGCAGGTCCCAAGCAGGCTGATCTATAGCTTTTAATCAACTAATGGATAGGATCTCCAGGTACAGACTCACAGCATTCAATCTTGTTAGAGCAGAAAGAATTCTGCAAGCTTAGAGCCATCCCAGCTCCCAGCCCAGAGCTAGAGTCTTTCGGGGCAGACAGTGGTAACATGGCCCTCCTTAGCCCGATAAAAGGCAGCAGTGTCACCTGCAGCCCTGGAAGCACGGCCTCAGCTGCCTGCTGTATGCCAAGCCTCATGCCCTGTCCCTCCTTCTGTACCTTCTGCTTAGCCATGTGGACCAAGAGAACCCATGGCTCAAGTGTTCACCCCATGAGAGGCAATCAGGACGTGACAGTTACAACAAGGTCTTTGGCAACAGAAAAAAATGATGTTGGGGTCCTGCCACGTCCGTTAGTGGCTATGTGACCTTGGGCAGCTTGCTTGACCTTGCCGAGCCTCAGTTTCTTCATCTGTGAAATGGGAATGATAGTGCTGTGAAGATTGAAATGGGTGATACATTTAACTTTGCAAAAGGTTCTCTGCTGCTGTCTTCATTCGCTTCTTCCTCCTCATCACTGCTGAGGCCATCTGTTCCTCCCAGGCTGGATAAGAAGGGAAGTAATATGTACTGAGTCCCTACTGTGTGCCAGGCAGTGTTGTGAGTGTTTCATGCAGGCTCTTTTATTTCACTGTCACAGTTCCCTGTGGGATATAGGGGTTTTATTGTGGTTTGACAGGCAAAGAGAGTGGGATCAGAGAAGTTAAGTGACTTTTGTCAGGTCACTCAGCAAGCAGGAGCAGAGCTGGGACTGGAGCCCAGTCCATGCTAAGACCAAGGTCCACACCCTCTGGGCAGTTGGCAGTAGGATTGGACCGAGATCAGCAACCTCAACAGTACTTGTTTAATGAGACAGGACAGAATCTGGTGGGATGGGTCTCCTCCTGAAAGTCTTCAAGGTGGAAACTCAGCATGGTTGGGTCAATGGAGACCACCAAGGACCCGAGAGTGTCACAGCTAGAAGGGGCTCTACTGCCTCACACTGCTGATGGGGACACTGAGACCCAGAATTGTCAAGGGACTTGTCCCAGAGACATGCAGCCAGCTGGGGGCAGGGCCAGGACTTAAACCGAGATGTCCCAGGAAGCTTCTGTAGCCAGGAGGGCTCTGTAGGGCAAGGGAGAGCCCACGGACAACCTACTCCATCTGGACACACCCTCTCCAACTCCCCTCACCACCCAGTTATCTGCTGTCTTCCAAGGTTGAGGCCATGGAATACAGAACCATCCTCTGTCAGGGGTCCTGGGATGATGCACTTCTGTTCATTCATCTGCCACTTCCTCCACACCCACTCTGTGCTAGGCACTGGGATAGATGATGGCAGCTTGCTGGGTGCCTGGAAGCTCTAAGGTCCCTGAGGATGGGGGGCATGTCTCCCTTTCCTCATCCTCTCCTGCAAAACTTTGCAATGTTCTACCCCAAATGGTAATAAAAATCCAGTAGTAATAAAAATAGCTGATATATATGTTGGAGGTTGGCAGTGTACCAGGCACTTCAGATTCATCTCGTTGATCCTCCTCACAACCCTATGAGGTAGCAATGTTATTATCTCCTTTTTACAGATGAGCAAACTGAGGCCCAGAGACAGTAAGTGATTTGCTCAGGTCCCATGCCAGGCAGTAAGGAGTTAGATTCAATTTCTAGAGAATCTGAATCCAGGGCCTCTTGTTGCTGCCCTGAATCCTGTCGTAAATGCTTTCATCCGTGTGTTGATTTATTTAACAAGTATTTATTGAGTGCCAGGGAATATGACAGACACTAGAGATTCAACGGTGAATAAAATGGACAAAAATCCCTGCTCTCATGGACCTGCCAATCTGGAGGGATAGACCATAAACAAAATTTAAAACTAAAATACATAGGATGTTAAGAGAAAAATGCAGGGAGGGAGCTAGGGAGTGCTGGGGGTGCAATTTTAAGAAGGCTGGTCAGAGATGGCTTCCAAGAAGAGGTGATTTTCAGCAGAGCCTTGAATCAAGTGAGGAAGTGCCCATATGCCTGTCTAGGGGAAAAGTATTCCAGGCCGAGGGAACAGCAGATGCAGCAAACCACAAGGCAGGTGGGGGCAAAGAGGCCAGTTATCAAACTCTAGCCTATAGCCATTCATTAAACCACAGGATTATGCCTGCTCTGCCTTCAGGGGGAAACCTGGGCTTGCTGGATGGCATGTGTGGCCTTTTGTGGTCCAGCCTGTGTGATGCAGTGTTGAAGGGATGCGGCCAGACCCCAGAGCACCCCCCTGCAGGCTGGCTGGCTGAGCAAGATCCTCCCACCCTCCAGGCGCACATCAGCCCCTCACTTTCATCTCTCAGTAGATTTTTAAGCTGCACTGGGGGAATCAAAAGAGTTAGCATAATGAACCTGCAGCAGGATTTTGAGGAGAGCTAATCTGAGAGATCGATGGGAAAGGGGACCCGGCAATGTCTGACTTCTCTTGATTTTCTTCTTTCTTTTTTTAAAGTTTTCAGAAACTGTTTATTCATAAATTCTTTTTTTTTAAACATCTTTATTAGAGTATAATTGCTTTACAATGTTGTGTTAGTTTCTGCTGTATAACAAAGTGAATCAGCTATATGTATACGCATATCCCCATATCTCCTCCCTCTTGCGTCTCCCTCACACCCTCCCTAACCCACCCCTCTAGGTGGTCACAAAACACAGAGCTGATCTCCCTGTGCTATGCGGCTATCTGTTTTACATTTGGTAGTGTGTATATGTCCATGCCACTCTCTCACTTTGTCCAAGCTTACCTTTCCCCCTCCCTGCTTCCTCAAGTCCATTCTCTAAGTCTCCGTCTTTATTCCTGTCCTGCCCCTAGGTTCTTCAGAATCATTTTTTCTCTTAGATTCCATATATATGTGTTAGCATATGGTATTTGTTTTTCTCTTTCTGACTTATTTCACTCTGTATGACAGACTCTAGGTCCATCCACCTCACTACAAATAACTCAATTTCATCTCTTTTCATGGCTGAGTAATATTCCATTGTGTATAGATGCCACATCAAGGGAAGACAGCCTGGCTCCCTTCACCCTGCCAGTGCTCTGCCATTGTGTCTGGAAAGTGGCTAGTGTCTCAAGAGGCAATTTCTCCCCAGACCCCCAACAGGTTTCCAAGCCATCTGTTTTCTGTTACCAACTCACCAGCCCTGTTCTTTCCTTGGTAAGAAAATGGGGAAAGAGAAAGAGCCTTGCACTGGGGAGAGAAGGCCTGGGTTCTAGGCCCAGTTCTCCACATAGCAGCTGTGTGACCTTAGGCAAGTGGCCCAACCTCTCTGAGCTGTTTCCTCATTGGATGATGAGAAAGTCCACTCTCCCTCTGTGGTCATTATGAGGTTACACTGGTGTACTAGCTGGGGGAAATTGTTTGAAAACTCCAAGTTCTCCCTCAGTGGGGCCACAGCATTGCTTCTGTTGCTAACTTGACATCTCCTTTTGCCATCTTACACTGGGGGGCTGGAGACTGTGCAAGGCACTCAGAGAGGGTCCCAGTGTGGGCAAGGTACTAAATAATTTGTTTAAATTCTTGCCCCCTCTACTGGGTTGAATAGTATCCCCCCCAAATGAATGTCTACCCGGAACCTCAGAATGTGACCTTGTTTGGAAATTGGGCCATTGCAGATGTCATGAGTTAAGATGAGGTCATACTGGACTAGGGTGGGCCTCTAATCCAATATGATTGGTGTCCTCATAAGACACCAAGAGTGGACACACAGAGGACAGACACAGATGGGAGAAGGCCATGTGAAGACGGAGGCAGAGATGGGAAAAATGCAGCTACCAGCCAAGGAATGAACGCCAAGGCTGCTGGGAACCCCCAGAAGCTGGGAGGGGCCTGGGACAGATTCTCCCTCAGAGCCTCAGAAAGGGAGCACCCTGCTGACACCTTGATTTCAGACTTCTGGCCTCCAGACTAGGAAAGAATGGATTTCTGTTATTGAAGCCTCCCAGTTGGTGGCAATTCTTGACGGTAGCCCTGGGGAACAGACAGCCCAGCTCTCCTTGTTTTTCAAATCCTTGATTCTGTGGCTTCTGCATAATCAACTTTCTACTTGAGACTTCTCTGGCAGATTTGCACAGCAAAAGAAAGACAGTTTTTCAAGTGGGGAAGTTGGGGAGAAGAAGGACATGGATTAGCCTGGAAGTAAGAAACCCAAACTTCAGAGATTCACAGCAGCCCCACAGCTTCCAGAGAAAGAAAATAAATCAGGCTTGGAGCTGGGAATCTTGAGTGTGGCGCCCCTGGCATAATCAAGTGATCCCCCCGGTGAGATTCCAAAGTCAGCTAGACTTAAAAGTGTGCTAATGAATAAATAAGGAGAGCCAACAGGAACCAAGGTTTCTCCGGAGAGTTCCATTGATTTTGCATTGTGGGTGGGGACAGAGAAGAGGGCGTTCCAGGAGAAGATGTCTGCATGGGGAGAAGAGACTGAGCCCTTCCTGATTGATTGTTTCCCTTTGGGCCCCCGGGGAGAATCCTGAGATTGAAATCTGCCTCAATTTAGAAATCTCTTCAGTAGAGGACAGTGGGGCTTTGCAGCCCTGGGAATCTTTTTGCACTGACTTTTTATTTGCAGAAAATTTAAAGTCTATTTTTATTAATGCCTTTAAAAAGAGGTGAGATTTTAATATTGATTTAATATTCAATGAATAAAACTATCTAGCGTAGATCTTTCAGCCTTCCTGTGATTTCTCTTATCTTTGGAACAGTTTTGTTTTGTTTTGAGTGTTGAGAAATCCTCTAAGCAAACGTTTGGGGAGAAGCAAAAGCTTCCCTGGGAATCAATGGGTGGGGACTTGAAAGTCAGTCAACAAGTAGATTTGTGGAGCCCTTCACTGTGCTGCATTTCATGTCAAGTTGGAATGATGAGAATGGTGATAATGGGAATGATGATGATGATGATAGTGATGATGATGATGATGACAGTGATAAGGTTGATGGGATGATGATGAAGATGGCGATAATAGTGATGATGATGGTGGTGATAATGGTGATTGGGATGACGGGGATGGTGATGGTGATGATGATGGTCATGGTCATGGTCATGATGATGATGGTGATCATAACCTTTAATGACTGGCCATTGTCCTGGCCACCCTGCTAAGCACTTTGCGCACATGATCTCCTTTCATCCTTACAAGCTCCCTATGAGGTAGCTTCTAGGATTTACCCCTATTTTATGTGTGAGATAACTGAGACACAGAGGGGTTAAGTAACTTGCCCAGAATCACACAGCCAGTAATCAACAGAACTGGGATTTGAACCAAGACACTCAGACTCCAAAGCTGTACCTAAACCACATAAACTTGGTGTGAGACAAGTGCTTGCAACAATGATGACGACACCAGCAATAACAAATGTGATCTGTTAAGCTCCTACTTTGTACAAGGCATGTGCTGGGCTCTTCATAAACATTCCCATTTAATCTCAACAACCCCTCAAGGGGCTTCTGTCCCCATTTATCAGATCAAGAGCTTTCCCTAATGCTGTGCTAAGGGACCTCAACCAGCCTCTCTTTCACTTTTGCTTCTAGAGACCGCCATTCCTGCCTGGGATCAGAGAAGATGGGGATTCTGGTCCCTGGATTGCCACCAACTCTCTGTAGGACTGTGGGAAAATCTGCCCCATCTCTGGGCCTCTTGTCATTTCATCTGAAAACGAGGGGGAGACACAGATGATCTCCATGGCTTGTCTGATTCGGTCCAGGGAGGGGAAGCACAGTGGGGCCCCACTGGAGCCACGTTTGGGGGCAGCTGCAGCCTAGCTTTGCACTTTGCCATGCATCGGACCCTCAGCCTTCTGAGGCAGGACAGCTCTAACTCTGGTCAGATGTAGATAAGCTACAAGGTGGAGGGTGAAGAGGAGCTTGAGAGCCATGAAATGTGTATGGGGTGTGTGTGTGTGTGTGTGTGTGTGTGTGTGTGTGTGTGTGTGTGTG
>NW_020837952.1:49973275-50091186 GCF_003676395.1 Aethalodelphis obliquidens
TGTGTGTGTGTGTGTGTGTGTGTGTGTGTGTGTGTGTGTGTGTGTGTTGCATGTTGCAGTGGTCAGAAGCCTCTCAGAGGAGGTGGTGACATGTGAGCAGAGGGACTGAGCCAACCTGGTTATCTGGGGGAAGAGCATCCCAGGTAGAGGGAACTGCAGGTGCTAAGACCCTGGGGTCTGTGTAGGCTTATTTATTTGAGAAACAGCAGGGAAATCAGTAGGTCTCGAGCAGTGATTCTCAACTTGGGTCCTTTTTACCTGCCCAGGGGATGTTTGGCAATACCTGGAAACATATTTGGATGACACAGCTTGCGGGGGGGAGGGGGCATTGTTGGTGATGCTACTGGTATTTAGAGGCCAAGGACGCTACTAAACATCCTTACAGTGCACAGGACAGCCCCACCCCCAGCCCCAAGCACACACCACCCAAGTTCATCTCTAATCCCAAATGCCAGTCATGTTCAGGTTGAGAAACCCCGGTCTGGAGCGAGTGGGGTGGGGAGAGGGTGTTAAGAGCTGAGGTCAGAGAGGGGCTAGGTCACATAGCAACAACTGCCATAGCGTTTGTCCCAGGGTAATACTATTTACTATCATCATTAGTTGCAGTAGAATATGAAACTCATGCAGAACATGCTGCAAACCGTACAGTGTTCTGAAGACTTGATACATACTCACTTGTTTGAAACTCCCAAGGGCCCAGTGATGTAGGCATCATTACTAGGCGCATATCAGGATCAAAGGACCTGAAGCGCAGAGGTAAAATGATTTTTGCAACATCATGCATTTAAGGGATGGAGCCCAGTGTCAACGGAAAAAATGCACAACTTAAAAGTTGAAAATTGTGTTTTATTTGGAGGACTTACTGAGGACTTAAGCCTGGGACGCAGCCTCTCAGGTAGCCCTGAGGGATCGTTCAGAAGAGGTAAGGGAGGAGCCAGCACATATAGGTGTTTTTGCAAAAACAAAAACAAAACACCCAGGTAGTTTGAACATCAAAAGATTACTGCTAATTAAAGAAAACCAGACATTTCATGTTTATGAATTTAGCAGATTTCTATGTATGGGGAAGATGCAAGAATCTAGGCTCAATGAAATCATTCCTATCTAGGGCCAAGATCCTGTTTTTCTCTGTCCTGAATCGCCTCAAGGTGCACCTCAGGGGCGGCTGTAGTGGAGGACGGGCTCGATGGCTGCAACATCCTTGACCAATAGGACAGGTGACATTCTTTGTCCACACCAGCATCTTACTAGGCAACCTGGCTCCAGAGCACAAGTTCATGGCCGCTAGGTTGCACTCTCTGTGTTAGGATCATTTGTTTTTGTCTGGGTTCCCCTACCCCACAATTGTAAGCCCCGTGATACCTTTGTCTCCCCGGCATGGGTGTGCTCAGTAATGGCTTTTTGGATGCAAATGGACATGCAGCTCTTAAATTTAAAAACAAAGGCAGAGTCCCATCATCTGAAAAGTGTAGGCATCCCTCTAAGGGGAAGGGGGTGCTGGTGGACAGACTTACCTGATGATGCTCTGTCCTCATCTACATACCAGAGTGGAAAAAGTCACAACCAGGGCCACTGCCCTGGGGTCAGGCTCAGCACTGGTGTCCCTTGATCACTAGGCCACCTTCTTTGACTCAAACCTCAGGTGCTAGGCTTGCCCACCCGATCTCATGGGCCTGGCTTGTCTCGTCTCTTCCTACCTCAAATTTCCAGGCCTGACATCCATGACCCAACTTCCAGAAAATACACACCCACGTGCGTGCGCGCGCACGCGCACACACACACACACACACACACACACACACACACACACACAGGCTTCTATTTATGTCTTTTATGCTCCTGTACGAAATAAATCTTCTCTGCATTTTGTTCTGCCTCTCAGAGCTATTCTTCGTTCATCATTAATTCGTTCACTTCACCATCGCTTATTGAAGCCCTACTATGTGTCCAGCATTTGTTAGAGACTGAGGACACTCAGCTGAGCAAAGCAGACCAGTGCAGGGAAGACAGACAAGTAAACAACTCTAATAAGCTGAACCATATTTATAATTCTAGCTGCTGACTTCAGCATCCCCCGGGCGGATGCTGATCACTTTGAGGAAAAGCCTTGATGAGCTGCTTGTGATAGGAAGTAGAGCCTGAGGCCCAGGGGATGGGGTGGGAGGGTATTAGGAGGGTCTAGAAAGGGAAAAGCTGGTCAGTTTCTCTGCAAGGAGGAAACAGGAGTTGGGCCTTCTCCTAAGAGGGTGGAGCAGGAGCGAGAAGGCAGAGTAGAGGGGAGGGGAGGGGAGGGGAGAGGAGAGGAGGGGAAGGACCAGTGAGATAAGGAGGCTTGGGACCCGGGGTGGGGGGAGGACCAGAAAATTCTCCTGTGGGGACATTTAAGAACAGGACCCCACATTCAGCTTGAGGTGGGTCGTATTTCTACAGTGTGACTATCCCCTCTGCTCCGCCCACCCCAACGGCAAATGTCCAGCAAAGGCTTGTCTTCTCACATATGCTTTGTGTAGTGGGTTCAGGTGGGCATCGTGGAAAGGGCTGGTTATCATGTGAATGGGACCACTCGGAGGAAGAGGAGCTGGAGGCTGCAGTGATCACAGATGAGACCCACCCCTGGGAATCTTGCAGACAGCTTGAGGGAGTGTCTTCTGAGAGGTGTGGAATTGGGCCTTGGTGCCTGGCTTGTCCAGATTCCAAAGAGCAGACAGGGTCCCCTGGCATCTGGTTAATGCTCAGTGGAAAGTGTTTCTGGCGAGTTAACAAGGAGCCATGCAGGTCTGAGCAGGGCCGAGAAGGATATAGCAATTCATTCTGGGCCAAGTGAAATGAGCATGTGCCTCACCAAGGAAGGGGTATTTGAGTGGCTTTTGAAGGATGAATAGGAGTTGGCCAAACAGTGAAAGAAGTTGGGGGTATTCAAGGCAGTAGGAAGAGTATTTGCAAAAGACGAAAGGAGGGAAAGATCCTGGTGTATTCAGAAACCTGTGTGATTGGCTCCTAGGGTAGGAAAAGAAGTGTATGAAAAGCAGTCTGCTGGGGAGGTAAGGTGGGAGCAGAACCTGCAGGCCTTTGCATCTCTGAAGGTAATTTTTTAGTTCTCACGTATACATGAGGGAGGCCATGCCGTGTGTGAGGCTGAGAGCCCAGATCCAGAGCCAGTTGGCCTGGGTGTGAAGCTGGCCCCTACGCTCACCAGCTTTACCTCTCAAGTTTCACTATGCTCTGCAAACAGGGCTTCATATTCCATTATCTGCAAATTCAAAACCCCCAAAGCTCTGGAAACCAGAGGTTTTTTTCATAAACTTGGCACAAATTCATTTAGCAGCTGAACCCAGCCCAGGGGTCATGAGGCTGTCTGTAGTCTTCTTGTTCCAAGTGGGGAGAGTCCTACGAGTGGCTGCAGGAGCGTTAAGGGGATGGATCCTCTGAGTGTTAGTAATCTACGGCACATCCGCGATATCATCTTTCTAAAATTCAAAACGTTCTCAGTTCCAAAACACATCTGGGCCCCAGGGCCGTGGAAAAGCGACTGTGTATCTGTAGCATCTATCTCATGGGGTTGCCGAGGGGGATAAAAATCAGTTTATTCAAGTGAAGTACTGAGAACAGCGCCTGACAGCACGTGGGTGACAGTAGATGGGAGCTGCCTGTGTCATTAGTTGGATGAACTATCAAACTCTAACATCCTTTGGTGCCAGAGCCCGCTGTCTGCAGAGCTGGGGTGCAGCGAGCAGCCAGGTAGGGAAGGAGAGCCAACTGCACAGGCGGTTGGCCTCCGCTTCGAGGGGACCAAATGAAAGCAGGCCTTTGTGCAGTGCTGTTTCGGAGACCAGCAGGCATGCCCACTTCTGGCCAGCGCTCCCAGTGGGTGTCCTGTGCCTGCAGCAGGCCGGGCCTGGCCTGGCGTGTGGCAGACAGCCTGTGAGCTCCTGGCAGCCCCGGGCTGTCTTGTCACTCTCTTGTCCTCAGCACCAGCTGGGACATTTGATAATTGTTCACTGAATTGCATCCATCTATTGACTCTAGAAGCAACTAAGTCGAGGCCTGCTTGGAGGCTACATTATTCTCCAGCCCAAGATGCAGGCACGTACACACACACACACACACACACACACACACACACCAAGACCCAACCTATATTTTGACCCACTCAGGGCTCCAGTTACTTGAAGCGACACTCCTTTTCCTCCTGCTTTTCTTTATCAGAGACTTTTAGAGAAAGGACCATGCTTTGTTTTACATCAAAGGTCATCCCCTCCTTTTGTTTATGGTAACTGTTTCCTTGCACACTTTCCCTTTCTGGAGCCGCTTCACTGCCTGCTGCCCACCAGTCACAAAGAGCAGAGGCATGGCTGGCTCCAGGCGCTCCAGAAGTGGCCACCAACCATCCCTCCAGATGGGATCCTCGTGACCAGGCCAGAAGTGGCCCCCCTCACCGTGTGCAAAAGCAAAAGGGCGTGCCTGCAGAGACCCTTTCCCCTCTTGTCTTTGCCTTGATTTGAAAGATTCTTGGGCTTTGCTAAAACTCATCCAGACTTTTTACAACCAGGACATGTCCAATCCAGCCTCTGCCCCTGGATTTTTGCATATGAGCCCTTCCTGCAGGAGCTGAGGTCAGCTGCATTAAAAGCAAATACGCGCCCCGCAGAAGACTGAGCAGCAGGGAATTGGCATTCTATTAATCAAGCAAAAAAGGGGAAAATCTGAAGAGCAAGCGCTCCGTGGCAGCAGTGAAGGTGGAACTGGAGCCAGCCAGCACGGGCTGTTTATTTTTCACTTCTGTGGACCTGGCAAGGGAAAGGCGCTGATTTGCTGGGAGAGAGGGAAGCTGGCCAGACAGTGACCTCGTGAGTGAGTTGAGTTGAAGGGGGCTCTGGCTTCTGGGAGAGGACCCCCAGGGCCACAGGAATTGCAGACAGCCGGGAAAGCGAGTGTGACCAACGTGCTGCAGGGGGAGCTACGGGCCGGGGCAGGGAGCCTTGGAGGGTGACCTTGAAAACAAACAGCACCTCTTCAAAGACCCACTGTGGATGAGGCTGGATGAGAAGGGATGATCTGTAAGATGAGCGGCTCTGGGCTATGGACTGTGAGCTGAGTGACGCTTCATACTCGGTGAAGGGAAGGGCGTGGTCATGTATTAATACACTATGAGTATTTATTGAGTAGCTACTATGTGCCAGGCACTCTTTTAGGCAACGCGGGTAGAGAGATGAACAGAAGGCCCTGCTTTGTGGGGCTTACATCTTGGTGGGAGGAAAATAATAAGTAAGTAAAGAAATCCATAAATACCACATGTAGTATGGCAAAAATAGAGCGGGGGGGGGGGTCGAAGGAGGGGTAGGTGTTCTTCCTGTTTCTGTCTCTCTGATATTTAACATTAATGGACTATTTGCATCAAACAGTTTTCTAGGAGTCTTGAAACTAGGATGTATAACATTTAACCCTCACAGCCACTCTGTGATCTGAATGTTGTTGTTCTGTGTCATCTTCGGGGCCCTGACCCTGGGCCCTGAGGACGGCCCTGCCACCCAGCAGTGCTGTGGTGCCTGAACAGCAGGTGTGAGAAGTGCAGTCACAGGAAGCAGTGTGGATGCGACCCTTGGCAGAACTGGACGCTCCCAATTTATCACTCGGAGCCGAGCAGGCAGCCATCTGCGGGTCACCCCGGGGCCGCAGGCCCCTGCAGGTCACTTAGCGCGTCTGCTAATTAAAGGCAAGATTAAAGACCCTGGTCTGGTGGTACCTCTTCCGGTGCCTGGCTCTGGCTGGCTAGGCCCCAGCTGGGAGAGGTTGCCTCTGCTACTTGGGATGGTGGCCAGAGAGGAGGAAACCCACCCAGAATGGAGGCTCGGGGGAGAAAGCACCGAGCCATCTGGGAAGCTGTGGATAGCCCGATGCCTCACTGGCCACCTGGGTGAAATGAGATCTTGGTCTAAAACGGGAGTGACAGGGGAGGGAGGCTGGCATGTGGGCATCTTATTCCCATTCGTATCTCCAGCACCTTACAACGGTTGTTGGGAATTGTTGCTGTCAGAGAGAACAGATGTGAAGTACTGAGTGTGCCAGGCACGGAGGAGGCATTTAATAAATAATAAGTTGTTGAATGGCTTGATGCATGGATGGTGGGGCTATAAGCACACAGCCGGTCCTCTGTGTTTTCTGTGTAAATTATAACAGCAAACCCTTATCTGGCGCTTTGAGTCAGGTGTTAAACTAAGCATTTATTTGTTTGTTTAATTACATACTTACTCACTCAATGGATTCTCACAAGAACTCTATGGAAGATATTATTACCCCATTTTACAGCTGAGGAAACTAAGGCAGAGAGGAGTTAAGTAGCCAGCATAAAGTCATTCAACTAAGAAGTATTAGGGGTAAGAGAGGGATCACAATATTTAGGGATCTAGAAGGATTGTCTGGGTGAACTTAATCTTCCAGACTTAATTCTTCCAAACTTCTTCCAGAATCTACTTTTCATTTACCTGGAATCTTAGGATTGGGAACAGAAATAGGGGCTCCCACTGCAATTCAAGGGGAGCAAAGAAAAAAAAAGAGTGTAGAGGATAGGAAGTAGCTGGATTTAAAAAAAAGTACCTAGGAGTTATTGAGCCTTTTCTGTGTGCCGAGTTCTACACTGAGCCCTTGAGCTGGTTCATCTTATTTAATCCTTAGAGCAGCAATACTTTGAGTTGGTGTGAATTTTGCCCCCAGTGTGTAGTGTAGCTTTTACAAATGGGACACATGGCAAATGGCCCTGGAGACCCTGGAAAGGAGATACAGCAGCAGCTTCTCCCTCTGCTATCCAGAAGGTCAGGCTTTAAGGTGGCCCCCTGGGGCTCCCTGGGCTCCTCCATCCTGACACCACGGTGAGTGAGTTCTCTATGCCTCAGTATCTTCGTCTGTGAGATGGGACTAAGAATGCCTCCCTCACAAAGCTGTGAGGCTCGATGGCACAGTGGCGCTAACTGCCCCCAGCACCCGGAGTTCTAAAGAGCTGATTCCCTTGCCTTACAGCTTTCCATACAATTGCAGATTGACCCTAGCCATTGAGGCTCCTGGACTGTCCTGGTGGACATGGTTATAACCCCGCCCCCTGCAGTAGACAGAGCAGACATAATCTCCCCACTTTTCAGGTGCAGAAACTGAGACTCAGGGGCTGACTGGAACCCAGCACTCCTCAACACCTCTTGAACCTAAAGACAAAATAGCTGGCCATTACCAGGAGGGTTGTTGGGACCAAAGAGAAAACACCGAGGGGCCCTTGAACATGTCTCGTGCGACAGAGCCTAGAAGGCAGCCTGTGCATCCATTCCTGTCATTTCTGCAGCAGACACAGAGCAAGGAACTTAAACAATGAAGGGCTCTGAGCAGCTGCCATGGGTGTGGACTGGTAAACCTTAAAGGCCTCTTCAGTCTAGGAGGATAAAGGCCAAGAGGGGCAATGATGGACACCTATACAAGGTGGAAGGGAAAGTGTGGATGGAGCAAACAGGACAGTAGATGCCTTGGCCTTGCCAGTGGCCGGGACAAATCAAAGGCCAGCCAGCTTTAGGGAGAGGGTAAAACACATGAACTCTGGAGCCAGACTCCCTGAGTTTGAAACCCCACCCTGACATTTACTAGCTGCGTGAGCTTAGGCAGTGCAGTCAGCCCCTCTGTTCTTCAGTTCACGAGTGTAAAATGGGCTGGTAGACAAAACCTGCCTGGAAAGGGCTTAGAACAGTGCCTGGCACAAACATAGGAAGGGTTGTATGTGCGTGGGCTGTTGCTGTGACTGTTACTGCACCTAGTGGGAATGTCAGCAGTTCAGGTTCAACACAAGTTTACCTGATCCTATACTTAGAGCTGGGCCCTCACGGTGCACAGAGGAACGCTCCTCGGAGGGACTCACAGGCTGGTGGGATGAGACATAACGACAAAACAGAGCATCAGGAAGCCCGTAAGGCTTAGCTGACTCCAGGGATGTTCTGTGGAGCTGTCAGAGGACGTCAGAGGTCTCTGGGGTTTGACCTTGACCTTTTGAGCTCCCTTAGCACCATCAGCAGAGACAGTCCCCACCAGACCACAGAGGTCATCCCATCCCAGTGCCTCTGCTCTGTAGATGAAAGATGACACTCAGGCCCTGGGAGACCTAGGGACCGAGGGGAGGCCACAGCAAGCCAGTAGCCAAGAGAGGACAGAGGAGTACCACGTGGAAGTTTTTTGGATCCTTTATACCTTTTTTTTTTTTTTCATTCATGAGCATCTCTGGGGTGAGATGTTTTTCACTTGAAGTGTAATAGACACACAGAAAATACACATATCCAAAGTGTAGAGCTCAGTGCATTCTCACCACCAGAGCAGACCTGTATGCTGCTGTCCCGACTCCTACAGCATAGATGAGTCTTGCCGCTCTGTGATTCCATAAATGGAATCACACGATACGTACTCTTTTGTGTCTGGCTTCTTCCGTTCAGTATTATGACTCACCCATGTTGTTGGGTGTAGCTGTGTTTGATTGCATGGGATGAGGAAACCACATTTTGGTTTATCCATTCTACTGTTGATGGACATTAGGTGGTTTCATATTGGGGCTCCCATGGGTGGTAATGCTGTGAACATTCTAGAACATGTTTCTAGTGCCAGTTTGCCTGCTGTCCTGCTGGGTATGTTCCTGGAAGTGGGATGGCTGAGCCCTCTGGACTTGACCTCTAGCATGGGACTCAAGGACAGCCCCTCAGCCCACATTTATTGGACACAGATTCTAAGCTAAATCCTGTGCGGGGCTCTCATCCATCCACTGCATCTGAGAGCCACCTCAGCTCACTGTTTCTCTCATGAGGGTGTGACCCTGAGTCAGACCCCTGGGACGGAGCAGCATGGAAGGTTTATAAGGAGATACTGACACGTTTAAGGGAGACACTTCCTGCAAACAGCAGGCTGTTTTCAAATGATTAAAAGCTATGGGCGGCAGGGATACTTGAGCAAAGATATCAGAGCCTGTTTTCTTAAATGGCTCAGCCCTGGGGCAAACAGGATGGGGCCGTGGACCTGTAGTTGGACCAGTGGTGTTGGGAAGGAGAGTGGTCAACCATGCAGGAGAGGTGGGGCATTCAAGAGAAATCCAGAAAGGTTAAAAGTTAGGATGCCCTTGGCCCTAGGGGGACAGGTAAGAAGGGGATGGCCAAACATAAAATGATGAACCTCCACTTGTTACCACCATTTTACCAACCCTCCACTCAGTGCTTGGTACCAGCCTCCTAGAGCAGCAGAAGTCCCTTCCCCACCCACCCCAGAGTTGAGGTTAACACAGACATCTGGTCCACCACTTCCCACTGGATCATATTCTCCCAGGCTGGGACCAGAGATGCAACATTTTTGTACAAGTCCCAGTAGTCATTCTGATTCTCATCTGGAGACTACTGTTTTAAGATACCAGTCTCTTTGGCCCACACTGGGCCCCATCACAAAGAGACTCAAGCTTTCCCAACTCACAGCCTCAGCTCACTTCCCGATTTTCTCAGCTCTCCTGACACCGAGTTTACTCTTCACTTTCAGGATCTCTTTACCTTGTGCCATATCTGACTGCAGCGTTAGCGCAACTCTGCAGTGAAACTCCATCCCAGCTTAGCTTCTTGAGGCTGTTTTTTTTTCCAATTGTAACAAAAGTTCATTCTTGTTTTATTGAGTGATATTTCATTGTCTGATTATACCACAGTTTTTCTTACTGAGATATAGTTGATGCATAATATTATATGTTTCAGGTATATAACATAGTGCTTCACAATTTTTAAAGGTTATATTTTGTTTATAGTTATTATAAAATATTGGCTATATTCCCTGTGCAATACAATATATCCTTGCAACTTATTTATTTTATACAGAGTAGTTTGTACTTCTTAATCCCTTACCCCTACCTTGCCCCTCTCTCCTTCCCACTCCCTACTGGTAACCACTAGTTTGTTCTCTATATCTATGAGTCTGTTTCTTTTTGTTATATTCACTGGTTTGTTGTTTTTAGATTCTACATATAAGTGATATCAAACAGTATTTGTCTTTCACTGACTTATTTCACTTAGTGTAATACCCTCCAAGTCCATCCATGTTGTTGCAGATAGCAAAATTTCATTCTTTTTTATGGCTGAGTAGTATTCCATTTTATATGCATAGGTATATGTATGTGTATATATATATATGTCTCCTTTATCCATTCATCTGTTGATGGACACTTAGGTTGCTTCCATATCTTGACAATTGTAAATAATCCTGCTATGAACATTGAGATGCAGGTATGATTTCAAATTAGTGTTTTTGTTTTGGGGGGATAAATACTCTGGAGTGGAATTTCTGGGTCATATGGTAGTTCTACTTTTAGTTTTTTGAGAAACCTCCATACTGTTTTGCATAGTGGCTGCACTTTTAAATAACAACACCCCTTCACGTTGACTTCCCTCTGGTACCTTTTATGGGAGGGTATCTCCCTGGGTGCAAGGTCAGGCATCAGTATCTGTGTGCGATTGGGTTCGGAATGGAAATCTGACTTGACCTAGATCTTCTTTGGCCTCAGTTTCCTCACCTATAGAGAAAAAAGACCTAGATCAGCAAGTTGTCGTGATTTCCAAAGGATACAGTGGACATAAGTTGCCAGGCGTGGTTTATCTGATCAGTTAGGTTCTCAGAGCAGCCAGGAGCAGACAGAACCCGAGAGTGAGTGTGAGCCATTTCCTGTCTCACCAGCCTCCTGCCCAGTAGCCCTGTGTCCAGTTTTGTCCCCTCTGGTCCTCCTCCACACAGCTCCCAGTGAGATCCTAGTAGAACCCAGATCTGACCCAGACCCTTCCTGCACTGTAGCCCCTTAGGAGCAAGAGAACTAGGGTGAATCCTACAGCATCCACAGGCCAGACCCTGTGGTGTAGGGACTTGACATGGGTTATTGCATTTCCTCTTCAGGGCAAACGTCTCCAGACAGTATTATTGTTCTCTTCGTTTTTAAAAATGAGGAAACTGAGACACAAAGAGGTCAGCAGTAAAGCTAGGCCTTGCACCCAAGGCTTCTGACACCAAAGCCCATGTCCTTGCCTTTATGCAGATTGGTTCTCTGGCCTTCCCTGGGTACACAGGCCACGATGGGTGAATGTTAACAGCAGCACATGCCGCGCCAGCTGAAGGTTACAAAATGCCTCAGGATAGGACCGCCTGGCCTGGCCAGAGAACATTCTTACAGCCCCCAGGTCCCTGGAGCTCACCGTGTTGGCGCCTGAGCTGTTGGTTCTAGATGGCTGGGGATTAAAGCCATAGATGACATTTCTGCAGGAGGGGGCAAGATGCAAACATTCTCCCAGCAGCTGCAGCCCTGATATGCCTACTTTGCAGTGTCAAACCACCACGCCCTTCAGTAGGCTAAGGAGAGAGACAAGCAAAGGAGGGGACCTGGCTAGGTGAGAGCTAGGGCAGCCTCCCTGGCTGGCCAGTGAAGGCCCCTGGCTGGCCCAGGCCCAGCAGACTGTGCTCAGGGCTGACTCAGGATGCTGGGCCCACTGCCTGCCCCTCCCTGAAGGGGCTTCTGGGCATGGTGAGATGTCAGATGTGAGCAGGGAGCTACCCAGCTGGGTCTCCACCACCCCCAAAACCTTCTAAATTGTGATCTGAGACTTCGATTTCCTGAAAAAAATCACAGAACCAAAAGTTCTGGCCAAAGCCAGAGGTGAGTACGTTGGAAACCGTCTACTCATTGAATCCCTCATTTTAACCTTTCAGTGTTAGGAGGCCTGGATTCAGTCCCAGTTCCTCCTTTGCCTGGAGGTGAAACCTGGACGTGTCAGACAATCTCCTAGGATCTCAGTTTTGCCGTCTGCAAAATGGAGATGATAATAGTTCCCAGTTCGTAAGGCTCTTGTAGATAAGAATTAAATAAGATAATATGTGAAAAGCATTTAACACCATGCCTGACTCACAGTATCAAAAACGATAGTTCTGGTACAACGTTGCTAGGGAAACAGCAACATCATTCATTCACTCACTCATTTATTCACTCACTCATTCACTCCTTCATTCTGCAGATATTTATTAAGCGTAACTTGCATGTCAGATGTACCCCATAACATCAGTAAACTGTCACCAGACCCACACGACACCTGACCTGCTTGGGAGGAGACTTGGCCGAGGTATCAGAACAGGCTTCCCAGGAGGAATGAGGCTTAAGCTACCTTCTAGAGTCTCTGTAGAAACTAGCGGAATATAGAGAGCAAGGATTGTAGGCGGGTGCCTATCCCCCTGCCCCCAACTGGATGGTGAGCTCCTTGAAGGCAGGGGAACGTGTGTAGGCATGAGGGAATGCACGAAGTGTGCGTGCAGGGATTTACTCGCTAGTTTGCTTATTTGTGCATGCACAAACACACATCTGTACTCCTTGTTCATTTCATGTCTGTATGCTTGTGTCTAATAGGATGTTCACATAGTAGGTGCTCAAGAAATATTTGTTGAATTGAACTACAGAAAAGCAGCTTTGTTTTCCAGTTGGGGATCGGCTTTTGGAAGAAATTCACATCAGCGGCCGTCTGCAGGACTGCTGGTGCTTGGCGCTGGCAACTCAGGGGCGTTTAAATAAAACTGTGCCCTGTGTCTGAATATGCTGGGCCTTTGTGCTTAAAAACGGAGGCGCTGGCGCTCATGCCTTAAAAGATTGCAAAAGGCCACTTGTGTCTCTCACCTCTGGCCAAAGTATGGTCAAGGGGGCCTGTGGCCTCTCTCCTGCTGTTGCCTCTAGCATGTGTCCATGATACAGAGTTCAATGGGTAGGTGGAGAGACATCACTGTGAAAAGCAAAGGAACAGAAAACTGACTACCTCTTAATGCTTGTTAGTGGGAAAATGGTGTTGAAAGCTAGCTTTTCTTGGGCTGGGAAGGTCATGTGGGTAAGCAGACACACTGGCACTAAAACTTGCTCCTGCCAAATGCATCAGTTGAGATGGGAATATTAACCCATCAGTACTGATGGGCCTTTGGAAAGAAGATGCTAGAATATATTCTGTATTTTAGTGTGAATTCCAGAGGTTAGGGTTAGGGTAGACCAGGAATTTTTCAAAATTTCAAACTCAAAACCGTTATTTTATTTTATTCTACTTTATGCTATTTCATTCCATTCCACTTCACTCCATTCTATGCACCATCATGCTCCAAAAAGGACTAAAGTTTGCTTTCAAGGTTATATAATGTATGGCAGGATAAAGTAAATGCGAATTTAATGACAGAGATAAAAGGAAAACAAGGATGAAGACACCAAAAGGT
This sequence comes from Aethalodelphis obliquidens, assembly GCF_003676395.1. Taxonomy (NCBI): domain Eukaryota; kingdom Metazoa; phylum Chordata; class Mammalia; order Artiodactyla; family Delphinidae; genus Aethalodelphis; species Aethalodelphis obliquidens. The sequence goes on from NW_020837952.1 coordinate 49,986,542, forward strand.
ACCAGGAATGAGCTGAATTTTAAAATGAATATTCTACCACTCTATGTGCTTGTTCTGCCAAGCTATAAACAGAGCTCCGAGCTTCCTAGAAGGCATTGTGAAAAGGGAAATGCAGTCAATTACATTGTCCCAGTGATGACCTGTTGATCAGGACAAGCAAAACTCTGGCTGATACTGAGACCTGAGGGGATCTCCTCTGAGCCCTTTGTGGAGAAGACCCACTGTCTTCTCCAGCCCCCTAGAAGAATCCTTACAGAAAGCCTGACATTGCACTAAATAGCTCTACTGTGGTAATGTGCAGTCTTGACCTTCCTCAGAGCACAATTCGGAGGGATATGTCATGGTCCAGATGCCCAACTCTGCCACTCTTGCTAAATTACTTGGGCTGGTTTAGCACAGGTATTCTTGTCCCAAAGCTGAAACTATTAGTGTTTAGTTATATGTCATACATGTTTTAAAGAAGACATGATCTTCTTTGAATTTCGAAAGTTGTAACTTTTGGATGGAGAGGAGTTAGAAGGGGGATATAGAGCTAGGAGCCCATCAAACCAGACCACATGGTCAGGCCCACAAAACTCAGGGCCACATGGGTCCAGTGTACTGCTGTGCCTCCCACGCCTAGTCTGGCATGTGACACATAGTAGGTGCTCATAGGAGGTGTTTGTAGAATGAATGGGTGGAGACATGGCTTGAATAAACAAATGAGTAACTGTCTAAAGAGAAGAATTAATTAATCCAGTCACATTAAGACAGTCAGTGGACAACTGCTGAACGCTTTTTCTTTTCCATCATTTGAAGAGTCTGAATAAAGGGACGATGACTTAAACTTAGGAAGGATTGCATCTCAGAAAATAATCTAGTCTCATCCCTCCTCCCATTTTTATATATTATATAACTAATATATTTGTGAAGTGAGCTTGAAACCCTTCTCATCTCACCTCTTAAAGAAGGGACTCTAGGGCTTCCCTGGTGGCGCAGTGGTTGAGAGTCCGCCTGCCCATGCAGGGGACACGGGTTCGTGCCCCGGTCCGGGAAGATCCCACATGCCGCGGAGTGGCTGCGCCCGTGAGCCATGGCCACTGAGCCTGCGCGTCCCGAGCCTGTGCTCCGCAACGGGAGAGGCCACAACAGTGAGAGGCTCGCGTACCACAAAACAAAAAAAAAAGAAGGGACTCTAGGGACTTCCCTGGTGGTCCAGTGGTAAAGAATCTGCCTTCCTATGCAGGGGATGCGGGTTCGATCCCTGGTCAGGGAACTAAGATCCCACATGCCGCGGGGCAACTAAGCCTGCGTGCCACAAATGCTGAACTCGCGCGCCGCAACTAGAGAGGCTGCGTGCTGCAACCTACAGAGCCCGCGTGCCCTGGAGCCCGCGCCACAACTAGAGAAGAGAAAACCCGTGTGTCACAACTAGAGAGAAGCCTGCGTGCTGCAACGAAAGATCCTGCATGCCTCAGCAAAGATCCCGCGTGCCACAACTAAGACCCAATGCAGACAAAAATAAATAAAATAAATTAATTTTGTAAAAAAGAAGGGACTCTAGGTGCATCGTCGTCTGGAATCCCAGAGTAGTCTCCTGCCTTGGCAGCCCTGGATTCCCACCTTCTCGGCCTCTGGCCCCTCAGAATGGCGTGAGCTCAACCAACTTCTAGGTTTGCCCTAAGACACACTGACCCGGGAGCAACCTTTGAACTGCCTGGTCCTCCAGAACTTTGAAACTAACAGGGGGAATGAGATTTGTTTGAGATTCTTCCCGAAGATGTTCTTTGTAACTCTGCTCCGCACCCTCCTTCGTCCTCCTTCCTACAAAGTATTTAAAATACTTTGAGAACCGACAAGTTTTGAAAATTGTGCATACATTTACTTGGCCCAGGGAGTGATGGACACATCTGGGCTCCAGATGTTTTCCAGCCCTGCAGAGTGGTAGCTGATCGCAGGTGGTTGTGGACAGAGCTCAGACTAAACAGTGCATAGCCCTGCATAAAGGCATCTTTCAGATTCATGTATGGCCTTTGCTACTGCCTTCTCCAGTTCTGGGATGCCCCTGAAGAGCCTCCCAAGGTCTCTGTCCCAAGAGACATCACAAATGCACCCTGTTAGGATGCAAATGAAGAGCCACATGACCTGGGCTTGAATCCCAGCTCAGCTGTGTGATCTCAGATGAGTTACTTGCCCTCTCCGTGTTTCAGTGTTCACATCTCCAAAGGAGAGCTAACAGTCTCTACCTTATAGGGCCATGGTGAGAATTATAGAGTAAATGCATTAAAATGCTTAGGACAGTGCCTGCCCCATACTCAGCACAAAGTAGGTGTTTGCTGTTATTATTTCTAATTTCCTTCTTCTCCGGGGGCCACTGAGGAAGTTGGCCCATGTCCTCTAATTGGTCGTTATCACCTTAGCCCTGTGGAATGGTCTTTTTTCCTAATCCTTCCCCAGGGGCTGGTAATGATGGCTATGATTGTATTGAAATTTATTGAGTACTTCCTCTGTGCCAGGCACTGTGATGTAAGCATTTTGTATATACTTACTTGACATATATATCCTATATGAGATCCTATACCTCGGCTCAGTGCCTGACACAGAGTTTAACGCATACAATAATTCTGTGAAGTAGGCAATGTTATTAGCTCTGTTTTTCAACTGTGGAAAAGAAGGGTGATTGAGGAACTGAGGAAGCAGGTGGTATCCAGGACTTGATCCAGGATAGTCAACGCCAGATCCCATGTTCTCAGCCACTACACAGAGTGGGATCCTTAGGTAAGAAGCATTGGTGTGGAATACAGGCAGAACAAGTGATGCCAAGTGCTATAGGAACTTGGGGCAGGAGTAAGCTGTGTCTACCTCCAGAGGAGGTGGCCTTAAAAAGGATGGGTAGAGAAAAGAATTCCAGGTGGAAGAAGCAGCAGGAACAAAGATACGAAAGTAAAAACCCCAGAAAATTGTTTAAGCAGAAATAGTTAGCTTTAGCTAGAATTTAGGCAAGTAGAAAGCTAACACACGACCTGACTGTGGAGGGCATTGGTTGAAAAAAAGGATGTTAGCCTCTAGGAAGTAGCAAGCCATGGAGTGCTTTTGAGCAGGGAGAATATGCCCACAGCTGTGCTCTAGGAAGATTAACCTGGAAGAGGAACGTCAAGTGGAATGAAAGGTGGAGGGAATGGACACTGGGAGATCATTGGATTTGATGGTGCCTGTTTTTCCTTGCAGCCCTAAAGCAATGAGGCATTCCCAGTTTCCTAGAACTGAGGTCAGATGACTTGTCCAAAGTCACATATCTAATGAAGTAGTAGAGCCCAAACTCCAGCCGGGTCTTCTGACTATAAATTCTGTGTTTATTCTGCTGCAACAGGCAAAGACATGGCTGAGTCTGTTAGGTCTGAAAGGGTTAAGTCCCCTGAACTCTGAAGGGTCATGGCTCTTGCAATAAGGGGTTTGAGGACTACCTGACATCGTAGGCAGAATGGCGTGTGTGTGTGTGTGTGTGTGTGTGTGTGTGTGTGTGCGTGCGCGTGCGTGCGTGTGTGTGTGTGTGCGCGCGCGCGTGTGTGTGTGTGTGTGTGCGTGTCCTGGGAATGTGCGCACAGGTGGCATTTGACTCGGGAGATGGTCCATTGCATCAGCTTCTTAGAGGAATCCATGATCCATGACCACAAAAACAGTGTTGATGTGCTGGGATGCCTCAGGGATCACACCCAAAGGTGAAGCCCAGGATTCTGCAGGAACAATTCCTGGAATCCAAAAGCAAGGATAAAGAGAATAGAGATGATAGATAGATGATAGATAGATAGATAGATAGATAGATAGATAGATAGGTAGGTTGGTTTTGGAAGGAAGGTTAGAGGTGAAATGAACACTCCAGGCTTAGGAACCAAGAGTTGTCCTCTGGTCTGTCAACATGTTTTAGAGCAGTGATTCTCTACCAGGGGTGACCTTGCCCCCCCAGGGGACATGTGGCAATGTCTGAAGACATTTTGGGCTGTCACAACTAGGGGAGATAGTGCTATTGGTATGTCATGGTTAGAGATCTGAGATGATGCTGAACACTAAAATGCAGAGAACAGCCACCAACAACAAAGAATTATCCAACCCATGTCAACAGTGCTGAGGATGAGAAACCCTGCTTTAGAGAAAAAAGAAGTCTTTCCTTTTAACTATGCACAGAGGCTCAGCCAGACCACTGGGTTCATGCCTTCCCCTGTAAGCTTCCAGAAGAGGCTGAGGGCTAATTGACCTCCTCTGGAGTGACAGACTTATATCAGAAGCAGGCACCTGGAAGGCTTTGTGTTATCCATTAACCCTCAGTAAAAAGGGGACCATGCAGGACCCAGGCCTGGTTCCCTCTGGACACCAGCTCACGTCTCCCCCTCATCGTTGGGAATTCAGGACTTGAGCCGATAGTGGTGGCCCTTTGCACAGACCCATAGGGCAGAACTGGAGGGGAGCTGGGAGGTCATCAGGTTCCCCTCACCCGCACCCAATACTGAGAGAGGAAGGCACTGAATCCCGGGGAAGTGAACTGACTCGCCCTAGCCTGTGGCTGTGCATCCACGAGGACTCCTTTGGCACAGAGGAATCCTGCTCAGACTGGATTGATTCAGGTGTCTTCATTCAATAACCACAGCATTCAGGGTTACAGCTTCAGACACAGCTGGACCCAGGAGCCCTGACAATGTCACTAGATCCCACCGCTGCCCACCTCTTGGCTCTGCCTTCCTGTCCTCAGCTCTGCTCTCTCCCGGGACATTCTGAGTCTTGCCCTTCTGGGCGGCAAGATAGTGGCTGGGTTTACAGGCTATACCTTCACAGCTCCCAGTGAGGAGGAAATAAAGTGCCTCTCTCTCAGCTGTCCCTACATGTACCTTTTGGCTCTGAATTAGCGAACACATCCATCCCTGATCCAACCCCTGTTGCTGGAGGGAAAGGATACTCTGAACGACCAAACAGGTTGGCCACAGTGCCTGCACAGGGAGTGGGCGAGGGGTGCTCCTCCAGGGGAAGTTCGGGGATGCTGCCACCAGAAGCAGTAGGGGTGGACGCTGGGGGACTGAAATGACACATGGTCACCACCCCAGCCAGTAAGTGGCCGAGTGGGCACTCAGCCCAGGTGTCCTGTTATCTGCCTGGTCTTTCATCTCTGCTATGCTGCCTCCTAAGGCAGAGCTGCTGCCTCCTAAGGTCCCACCCACGGCGTTGACGCTTGGCCCAGGGGAGCGGAGTTAGAGGAGAGGGTGAGAAGGTGGTCCAGGGCTGGGAGCTCAGCCCAGTGGAGTCTGAGGTCTGGCCCCACTCTCTTCAAGGCTCGGACTCGGGCTAAGGGAATAGGGGCAGGTGGCTGTGATTAGGCAGTGACTCGGGGAGACAGAGGACCAGAAGGGCCTGGGTCCCGGACTTGGGAAATGACTTCACAGTCATTTATGGCCTTCCTTCCAGTAAATACAAACTGCACGCATACCGTCTGCTCCCTCACCTTCCCCTCCGGCCGGGGGTCCAGTGTAGGATATCTCCTCCTTTTATCAGCCCCTCCGGAGCTCTCTTTGATGCTCACTTTAATCCCCTTTCATGTGTAAGGCAAGTCGGAGGGGACGGCTCCCACCTGTGGTCTCCTTGGCCCCTGCTCTTCCCAGGACCTGTGTGTGGTCGGACCCTCTGGCATTACAGATACTTCCCGCCCATTCCCGGCCCGCTGCCCGGTGCCAGGCCCCCCAGCCTCTGTCCTGCAGCCTCTTCCCCTGCCCCAACACACCCCTGGCAGCTCCCTGACTGGGATCAACTAGAAGCAGAACAAACTTGTTTGCTCGGATTCCAAAACGCCTGCCTGAAGCTCCTTCCTGATGTAGAGGAGAGGGTATTGATGACATGGGTCCAGGTTTGCTTATAATCCAATACAAACAGGCATATCAAGGGTGCTTCCACCTCATAAAGAAACATCTGTAAGTCCTTCCACGGGTGTCCATTGAGTCTTTACTCTGTGCCGTACATCATTTTAGGCTCTGGGGGTGGTGATGGAAACATGAGACATCCCTCCATGCCTTCGTGGAGCTGCCCATGAACATGTTAAGGTGTCAGGTAGACAGCATGTCAGATCAGAAAGGCTCAGTGGAGAAAAACAAAGTGGGTTGAGGACGGAAGATAAAGAGACAGAAGCTGCGACTTCAGACAGGGAGTTCCAGAGCCTGTGAGAAGGTGACGTTTGCACACACACCTGAAGGAGGGGAGGGAGAGAGCTGTGTGATGTCTGGGGAGAGGCTCCAGGCAGAGTGATGAGTCCACGTCACTGCCTGAGGGTGAGTTCGGGAGGTGGCAGCCGTGCCCCAGAGGTGAATGAACCCTCTTCCCAAAGGAATTGTAAGGACTTCAGCCTTTACCCCAGTGGGATGGCAGCCATTGGAGGGTTTTGAGCAGAGGAGGGACCTGGTCTGATTTTTTTTTTGTCGGAATCACTCTGGCTGCCGTGTTGAGAATAAACCTGGGTGAGGGTTTATTCTCCCCTGAAGCAGGGGGACCACTCCTGACGGTACAGCTGTAACCCCAGTCAGAGGTGGGATGGCAGGACTGGGGGCAGCAGTGGGGATATTGAGAAGCAATTGGATTCTGAGGAAAGAGACCACAGGGTTTGCTGATGGACTCGATGTGGAGTAGAAGAGAATGGCGGAGTCAAGGCTGACTCCCAGATCTTTGTCCCAAGCATCGAAGGATGGAGTGGTTGTTTACTGAGATGGAGAAGCAGGTTGGGGGATGGGCATTGATCAGCGGTCAGTGTGAGATGTGTTACCTGTGAGATGCCCTTGAACATCAAGGGATGATGTCCAGTCGGCATCCACCAAGATGGAGAAGGCTACAGGAGGCATACTCTAGGGCTTACAAAAAGACCTTCATACATGTTCTTTCCTTTAATGCAGATAAGAATCGTGGGCTGGTAGATCAGTTTATACCCATTTTAGAGATGAATAAACTGAGGGTCACAGGGGTAAATAACTAGTCAGAGGTCATAGGATGCCTATGTGGCAAAACAGGCCAAGCCCCTCTGATTTCAAATCCATTTCCTTTTTCCTTTCTGTCATTCTGCTCCCTCCAGATTTCCAGGAGATTTTAAAAATTGGTGGGGAAAAGCATGACCAGTGAATGTCATCGTTGTCTCGAGCTAAGAGAGAAGAACCCCCAGCTGCACCTCAAGACCCCAGTCCTCCCTTGCTGCTGCCGTGTCTGGTGCAGTCTGGGCTGTGGGTGACAAGGGCACAGGCACCACTCCCGAGATCAGAGTAATGGAGCTGTTTGGTTCACATGGTTGCTCTTCCTTTAACACCTCTTTCTTCTGGCTCTCTGCCACTTGCTTCTTGACAAGGAAGTTCTTTTTGGGGACCCTGAGTATGTCTGTCTGTGTCTCTGTATCTGTTTTTGTACACTGTAGGCTAGAACAGTGAAAATAGCAGAATGCTTGAACTTGGGAAACGAATAACCAACCTTGCAAATAAATCAACTATTCTACCAGCCCAAGAGGGATTACACCTGTAGGGCAAGAAATGAGATCATTGTTTTCTTCTTATTATTTCTTTTATTTTTTCATATTCTCTTGACATACAATATAACTTTTTCTGGAAGGCAATGTTTCCAGGACTGAAACATGAAAGAAAATATATTGTCTCTATGGTTAACCTGAAGAAATGACTTTATGTATCTGTCTTACTCTCTTAAATGTTTCTCTGAGCATGCTGAGGTGGCAGGGATTTTTCTGATTCCAAGTTCCTAATAACAGAATACTTGAGCCGTGGAGGGCAGATACCCGAGTGTGGAGCAGGAAAATAACTGGTTGGAAGGTGTATATCAAGAGCATAAAGATAACCGACATCCTCAGATTTTCAATAATGTGTTTGACATTGTTACTTGGTATCCATTACCTCATTAAATTCTCATAACAACCCATTTTACAGGTAAGAAAATGAGGCTCAGGGGAGCCCTAGATCACTTACCTAGGAAATGGCAGAGCTGGAATTTGAATCTGGCTCCAAAGCCTATGATTTTTCTACTGCACTGCATTTATAAATCCCATCCAGGCTCCATGGATGACATTGGAAAATTCTACCCAGGTGTGGGGTCAGGGGACACAGTGAGTGGCCCTGATGCTGGGGGACACACACATTATCCCCCAGGCCCAGCCTTTCCATGTAGCAGCTCTGCGGGGTCCCACGACCAGCTGGACCATGAAGGGGTTTTCTCAGCAGAGGCTACAGAGCACCTGCGTCCTGCCTCCCTCCTCGAGAGGGTGTGTATTGAGGACTTCTGGAAGAGGTGGCCTTCATGCCATACACAGCTACCATTTTGAAATCCATGGCTCCCAGGAATGATGTGAGTTAGGAAGGAAAGATGTTGGGGTGTTTTCCAGGGATGGCCAGGGATGCAGGTCTCTCTCTCTGTCTGTCTCTCTCTCTCATACACACACACACACACACACACACACACACACACACACACAGCACAGCACAGGGATGTTTATCTGAGCATTAATTTCCCCTCTAGTTGGTTTTAAGAATTCTGAAAGAAATGTTTACAAGTCAACTGTGTAAAAGAGCCATGCCTGAGGATCAGTTCTGCAAAAGACACCATTAACCTCAGTGGACATGGCCAGGTCTAGTACTGCCATAAATCTGGGTTTGTGTCCCGTTAGTCCTCTGATTCAGGGATTGGCAAACTATGGCCGGAGGACCTATTTTTGTAAATCAAGTGTTATTGGAACACAACCACTCCTATTCAACAGCAGAATTGAGTAGTTATCCAAAAAGCTGAAAGTATTTACTGTCTGGCCTTTTATAGGACAAGTTGGATAACATTTGCTCTAATCCAGTATACACACACACACACACACACACACACACACACACACACACACATACGAATTTTATCTAGCAAACTCCTATGCATACTATACGGCCCAACTTGTAGTATTTTCTCTACTGAGGAGCTTCTGTAGCCACCCAAGCCCAAAACAAAGCTAACCACATCCTCCTCAGGCCCCCAAGGGACTTTGAATAGCAAATAATCACTGATGTTCATAGAACACCATGTGCCAGCCACTGTTTCTAAGCATGTCACATGGACTAACTTAACTTTCATAGCAATTCTAAGTAGTAGGTACCTTTATTATCACCTTTTTACAGATGAGGAAACCAAGGCACCGAGAGGTTAAGTAAGTTTCGCACAGTCACACAGCTGGTAAAAAGGCGAGCTGGAGTTTGAACCCAGGAAGTCTGTCTCCAGAGGCCAGTTTGTTCACCATTTTGTCACAGATGTTGTTATTATCCCCATCTTACAGATGTAAACAAAAACTGCTACACAGCACATATTCCATTGTGTTATAATAACGTGCATCCACACCTGCATCTTCCCAGTTTTCCCTCGAGGGCAGAGTAACGCTCTTTCTCACCCCAGACCCTAGTGCCTGGCACACAGCAGGTGCTCAGTGGATAAAGGCTTAGATGGGGTCACTTTCTGGACTGTAAGCCCCTCAGACCCAGGGAGGTCATGTCATTTATCACCAGATCCCCAGTGCCCAGCACTGTGCCCTCCTCAGAGAAGTGGGCTCAGCAAAGGGACAAGGAAGAAAGGAATTTTTCCAGAATATTCTTCATTCTTTTCAGCTCATCATTTCTACACGGTGTTGGCCATTGAGGCTTGAGGCCTCTACCTTTCAGACTGACTGCTGTTAGGAAGAGGTCAGCCGCACCTCTGTGCCAGAGTCTGTTTAACTTGGCTGGGAGCATCCTCAGAGAAGGAAAGGATGTTACCTGCCATGTTCACTGGTGCTTAATGTGATCTGGCCACCTTCTCACTGATTGCACTTAAGGAATAAGTCGGCATAAATTCTGCTGGCACCAGGAAATATTTCAGCAAAAATTTTAAAAATTTACCCCCTTTCATTCCAGTGAGATTGATCTTTGAGGAAACGAGTTGATTGACAAAGACCCCAGGTGCACTTTTGCATTCACAAAACCACAGGCATTTTCAGAAAAACCCTCAGGGATCATCTGGTCCATTGGAGGGAAGGGACAGTTTTTAAAAAATCAACTAAATACAAACAGTATTTGATCACCATCAATTGAGTATTTATTTGAGCGGCGAGCAAAGGGTGACACAGATAACAAGGTGGTGGACATCCAGGGGAGAGGTGGCCTGCCCTTGGGCTGGCTGGGGCAGGGCAGAAAGACTTCCTAGAAGAGAAGGATTAAAGCCAGGCTCCCAGGGAGGAGTAGGTCTAGACCAAGCAGGAGGGACGCCATTGTGGTGTGGGAAGCAGTGTTTACAAAGGTGCAGAGTGGCAGGTAGAAGGTATGGTTCAGGTACAAGGGGCTGGCTTCAGGGGGACACATCCAAGGAGGTAACAGCTGGAAGGTGGTGGGAGATTTGGGGGGATAGAGTGGCTAAGAGCTTGGTTCGGGATCAGACCTGGGTTCTGCTCTCAACTAGTTCCTTTGCAAGCTTCATACCCTTAGCTGACAACTTCAATCTTTGTGCTTGGGGATGATAGAAATGTACTATGACTTTGTTACCAAAAGTGTGGTCCGGCTGCTCACCGCTCTAAAACCCATACTAGAGAGGCAAGGTTGGTGGAAAAGAAAGTTTGCTTTATTTCAGAGGCTGGCAACTCGGGAGAGAGTAGACTCGTGTCCAAAGGCCAATTCCCCCACTGACAATCAGTGGGCAAGAGCTTTTAAAGGGGAGTTTCAGGTGTGTATAGGCAGAGGGAGGGGGCTACATGCAGAAACAGCACAGTCAGCTCCGACAGTCTTCTCAAAATTGGTCATGCGGTGGTCGGATCAGCGTCATCTTGTTTTAAGTACAGTTAGCCTTTAGTTCCAGGGTCTGTTGGTTCCCATTTCTTTGAGGCCAGTTCTCGGAATCGTGGCCGCTTATGTCATGGCTACAGTCTGGTCATCATGTAGTTAACTTCTTCCACCTGGTGAGGGTTTCAGTATCTACAAAACAGCTCACAGGATATGGCTCAGAATATTGTCTATAGCCCTTGAAGAGGAACTAAAGGTCCTTGACTTTGCTTAATGACTAAACTATTATTATTTTGTTCTGTTTGACTGTTTTCCTTTGCTTCTGCATTTTCTCATTTCTCCGATTAAACTTATTCTTTGGCTAAAGTTTTTCTACACACAAAAGGCAGGCAGAGGTAATTGGCCGGGGGGAACATAGGGTCCTGCTCAGTTTCAACTTGATCGGAGTCTTACTTGCATAGGTTGTACATTTGTCGAAACTCATCAAGCTGTACACTTAAAATGGACATTTTATTAGATGTGAATTACACCACAAGAAAGTTGATTGTAAATGGAAAAAAATCTGTGCCCTGATTTCTTCATCTGAACATGGGAATAACAATAATGTCTACTTCATCAGATTGGGGTGAGGGTTGACAAGCCAATGCCTATAAATTGCTCAACCCAGCGTCGGCTCACATAAGGTTGCTGTGTTATAATCGCAGAGAATCTTAAAAGCCCGGGCTGCACACTTTGAACTGTGTCTGGTAGGCCCAGGGAGTCACTGAAGATTTCTGAGCAGGGAAACAATCCAAAGTTTTTTTTTTTAATTGTGGTAAAATATACATAATATAAAATTTACCATTTTGACCATTTAAAAAGCATACAGATTAGTGGCATTAAGTACATTCACATTATTGTGCAGCCATCACCACCATCGAAAACTTTGCTTTTAAGAAAGGAGTGGGCAGGAAAACCCAGAGGAGAGAGAAACTCAAGTGAGACCCTCGGCAAGGTTGTTAGAGCAGTGCATACAGGAGACGTTTCGGGCCTGACCTAGGGATGAACTTACAGGAATGGAAAAAATACACAAGAAAAGTTAGGAAGAAGAAACCATAAGATTTAGTAAATGATTGAAAGTTGGATATAAGAAAGAAAGAAGAATCAAAGATGGCTGTGATTTCCCAGAAGAAAGAAAAAGACATCTCAAGTTCTCTTTGTGATACTTCTATTCACAACATATTACTTGGCTATGATCTTGGCAGCCCTAATAACACTTAATGCTGGGAAAGGTGTGGTGAAATTGACACTTACAGATGTTACTTGGGGCACAACCTTTAGACAACTAATTTGGCAACACATGTCAAAGGCCATTTAAAAAATGATTCTCACCCTGATCCGGTACTTTGACTTCTGAGGAATCATCCTCAGAGTAACACAGATTTCACAGGGCTGTGTGCATGTTGATATCCATGAACCTCAGTTACTGCTGTTTGTAATAGCTCCCAAGTGGAAGCAACCTGAGTGTCCCCGATTAATTGAAGAGTTCAAAAAAGCATAGTATTGAATCTTAAGAAAAATGTTTTTTAAAGATTTATTGCAGGTAGCAGGGCTCTGTTCCATTAGGAGATGCCCTGAGGCATTTAAAATATTGTTTGACAAAAATTGTATTTATATACAATAGTTAGGGAATAACAGACCCATTGCAAACATACAAGCCACTCATAGGTGGATCTCTGTTTGTCAACTGTTTAATCTTACCTTGCTCCAGGCACACTGACATGACTGGGAGAGTAACCGCCAAATTCCAGTGAATGCTTGGACAGCTGTTCCTTAGCTGTCCTCCACTTTCCTAGGTTTATTGCCGGAACACGGGACTGCTTAAGGAGACTGTGGGTTTGCGCTGTGGGTGCACATTCCCAATCCCCATCCCAACGTCAGCCAGGGCTCCCGAGAGGGAGTATATCACAGGCAAGTGGTAGAGGGTGACAGCCCTGTCCTGGGTGACAGTCCAGCCATCATCACTGAGACTGGAAATCACCCCTGCAGTGGACTGGAGAGGGCATCTTCCACCCACTTTGATAAGAATATTATTCCACCTGGACTGGGGGAATTGGCAGAGATGGTGGCCTCTGGATTTCTTGGGCTACAGGAACAGAAATTATAGTGTCCCGGAGAGAGGGATGTGGATATTCATCAGGATGAAGCCCACCCGGGAAGCTCTCTCTAATGCCCTTAATAATTGAATTGGAACAAATGGCGGTTGGAGTTAACCACAAAATAAAAACAACCCCTTTCGGTGCATTTATGCTTACAAAGCACTTTCATTTTCTTTTTTGTAAACAATTTTTTTATTGAAGTATAGTTGATTTACAATGTTATGTTCATTTCTACTGTACAGCAAAGTGATTCAGTTATATGTATACTGTATACATTCTTTTTTTAATACTCTTTTCCATTATGGTTTATCATAGGATACTGAATATAGTTCCCTGTGCTATACAGTAGGACCTTGCTGTGTATCCATCCTGTATATAATAGCTTACATCTGCTAACTCCAGCCTCCCACTCCATCCCTTCCCCAACCCCGTCCGCCTTGGCAACCACCAGTCTGTTCTCTATGTTAGTGATTCTGTTTCTGTTTCATAGGTAGGTGCATTTGTGTCATATTTTAGATTCCACATATAAGTGATATCATAGGGTATTTATCTTTCTCTCTCTGACTTACTTCGCTTAGTATGACAATCTCTAGTTGCATCCATGTTGCTGCAAATGGCATTATTTCATGCTTTTTTATGGCTGAGTAATATTCCATTGTATATATGTACCACCATCTTCTTTATCCATTCATCTGTCAGTGGACATTTAGGTTGTTTCCGTGTCTTGGCTATTATGAATAGTGCTGCTATGAACATAGGGGAACATGTATCTTTTTGGATTAGAGTTTTGTCTAGATATATGCCCAGGAGTGGGACTGCTGGATCATATGGTAATTCTATTTTTAGTTTTCTGAGGAACCTCCATATGGTTTTCCACAGTAGCTGCACCAATTTACATTCCCACCAACAGGGTAGGAGGATTCCCTTTTCTCTACACCCTTTCTAGCATTTGTTATTGTATTTGTAGAGTTTTTAATAATGGCCATTCCGACCATTATTAAATGAGGTGGTACCTCATTGTAGTTTTGATTTGCATTTCTCTAATAATTAGCGATGTTGAGCATTTTTTCATGTACCTGTTGGCCATTTGTATTTCTTCTTTGGAGAAATAGCACTTTCATTTTCTTCATCTCATTACAACAGTCCTGTGAGGGAGGCTAGGCAGATATCATTGACCCCACTTCACAGAGGGAGAAACAGAGGCATGGTTGGGCAAAGCAATTTGCTTCTCAACCTACAACAAGGATTAGGGGAGAAACGGTGCTGTTGTGTGTTGGCCACATTCAGCGTTTCCAGTGCTGCGCTGGGAACTTTGAACTAATTGCCTCACTTAATTCACTCTTCGCAACCACCCTGAAGTCTCGATAGCCCCTTGTGTAGGTGAGGAAAGAGGCTCAGAGGTTGAATCACTGGTCAAGACCACACAGCTTATGAGAGGCAGAGTCAGGATTAGAAGTCAGATCTGCTGGACTTCAAAGCCTGCTGGGACCACACCTGTATGTCATCATCACATAATAATAACTGTACATCTGAGTAGGTGGGCCTCTGTGGCTGAGGAATCATCCTGCTTTCAAGACTAAGATAAGGAGAGGAACAGCTTTCCACACTTCATTCATTCATCACCCAAGTGAATAGCTGCTGGGCTACATGCCTCAGCATCTTGGTTGCCCTGTTGATGAGAGCAGGTCCACACACCTGGTGTCACACTCTGTTCTTCGGGTCTACTGACAACATTAATAAATAGGAGGGAACATGGTACCAGAAGTGTGCAGTTTCCTTTTATTTATTTTTTATTTTTTGCTTTTTGGCCACACTACATGGCTTGTGGGATCTTAGTTCCCCGACCAGGGTTTGAACCCGGGCCCTCGGCAGTGAAAGTGCAGATTCCTAACCACTGGACCACCAGGGAATTCCCTGCAGTTTCCTTTTAAATGCATTCATTCTTTCTTTTGCTCATTCATTCATTTATTCATCCAACAAACACCAGCCAGGCAGTCCCTTTGCACTGGACCTTGAGCTAAGAGCCAGCACTGCCAGCTGAACGGAGCCCAGTCCTTCCCCCACAGAGCACAGTCCAGTGGGTGGGATGGAGGAGTTAGCAGTGATACGCCATTTCATTTAAGAACTGGGTTGAGTCATGGCTTGGGCTTTGGGGAGACGGTTATAAAATGGAGCAATTCTCAGAGGAGACTTTATCAAATTATGTTGCTGAAGCCCTTGGATGAGAATTTAGATTTTGGGAGTGAAAAGAAGCCCCTCCCACTTTGCCCCTTTCCTGTGCTGCTGCATTCTCACCTCCAGGGATGGACACCTCCCAATAATTCATTGACCATTTTCTCACCTGAAGAATGGGAGTGATGCTGCCAACTCCGGGATGTTGCCCCATCCGGGTGCAGTGTGTGCTGTCCTCTCTCCACCTTCAGATGTGGAGGCTGAGGGTCAGAGTCCCTGGGGTGCCTTGCTCAGGATGCCCCTTGGAAAGCCAGAGAAAGGATGTGCACTTGGCTTTTCCCGGCTCCAAAGCTGGACCCTTTCCCGCCACACCACAGGACCCTCGTAAAGCCAGTGGCCCAGGTGCTGTCGTCCAAGCCTGCACCCCCTCCCACTCCGGCGTCCTGTGCCCCTGTCCCTCCGACCGCCCCCTGCCTGCTTGCTCTCCTGTCTTCATCCCCCTTCCATCGTAGGCATTCCCCCACACCCTGCACCACCCCCTAGAACTCTTTCAGACCCTCTAGAGGAGGCCGACCAACCCCACTCAGCACAACCAGAGAAAGCAGTGTCACAGTTCAAGCCAGCACATGCGGGGACCGTCGCGGGGCAGAACCTGTGCTGACCTCTCTGCTTATTTTTAGCTTTGTGCCCTTGGGCAGCTGCTCGCCTTCCCAGAGGTAACCCGGTGGGCAGCTGCCATGCAGAATGAACAGAGGGCCTGGAAGGAACTTTGTGCTAATAAGTGCCACCCGGCATCAGTCATTAGTAGGTATTGTTTTCGCAGTGCTGCTGTTAAGATCAGAATGACGTTAGACAAACAGGAAGCGCGGTAACCCCCAGGGCTGGAGAAACGAGCTAAGTTTCCCCAGGACCAAGCCGCAGAGAAAAGAATTCTCTTCCGTCATAGAAAATAGAGGGAAAAGGCCAGGCTCCAGCCCAGAGGAGTCACCTGGGGACTGAGGTAGCTCTTGGGGCCTCCCAACTCAGGGTCCCTGCAGGGAAGGATGAGCAAGAAAGATGGAGAGCGGGTTGGCCTCTCCCTGCCAAGCCTTGGCCCTCTTCCTACACTGTCCCAGGCGGCGGGAGCCATGGTGCAGAAGATACCCTCTGTGTGGGGCAGGGAGGCACCCTCTGGGGCAGGACGTCCCTGATGGGTAAGTCGGGCTGGAGCACGAAGGGCTCTTGCAGGCAGCAGCAAGCGGAGCCTGCAGCCATCAGCAAAGCAACCCCAGAGCTGGAGCCTTCTCTCAGCCCCTGAGGCCAGCTCCTCTTTCATGGGAGAAGGAAAAGGGTCTGGCATTTTTTGAGAATCCATCCCATGCTTGGTATCTTTATGTATGTGTTATGGTTTGAATTGTGTCCTCCCAAAAGTCTTAACACCCAGCACTTCGGAATGTGACTTTATTTGGAAATAAGTTCATTGCAGATGTAGTTAGTTAAGATGAGGCCATACTGGAGTAGGATGGGCCCCTAATCCAATATGACTGATGCCCTTATAAAAAAGGCAAATTTGGACACAGGCATACATGCACACAGAAAGAACACCATGTGACAATGAAAGCCCAGATTAGGGTGATGCTTCTTCATGCCAAGGAATGCCAAGGATTACCAGCAAACCACCAGAATATAGGGGAGAGGCATGGGACAGATTCTCTGTCACAGCCCTTAGTAGGAACCAGCCCTGCCAACACTTTGATCTCATGTGTAGCCTCTAGAACTGTGAGATAATGAATGTCTTTAGTTTAAGCCACTGAGTTTGTGGTACTTTGTTATGACAGTCCTAACAAACCAGAACAGTATATTACCTTCTTAGACCTCACAAGAAGCCTGCAAAGGGAGATATTATTATCCACACTTTACAGACATAGGAACTGAGACTCAGAGAGGTCAAGTGACTTGTCCAAAGCCACACAGTAAGTAAGAAAAGAGGACAGGTATGAGCCTAGCTCTGTTCAGCTCCAAGCACACAGACAGTGTAGGACCCACTTGAACATTGAATCCTGGGTCTTGGTTGGAAGCAAAGGAGATCTGAGAAGCACTTCGAGATTCCTAGGATCTCATGCAACAGCCTGGGATTCCTGGCCTACAAAATGAGTCCTGCCAAGACCTCCCCCTCCCACAATAAGTGGGGCTGGGACAGAAAAGTCAGGATGAGCCCAGAGCGTATGGAGCTGAGTCGCTGATGAGTGGTCTGGGAAAGTCAGGGGTAAGGAGCTGACCAGAAAGCAGAGGGTAGGGCTTCCCTGGTGGCGCAGTGGTTGAGAGTCCGCCTGCCGATGCAGGGGACGCAGGTTCGTGCCCCGGTCCGGGAAGATCCCACATGCCGCGGAGCGGCTGGGCCCGTGAGCCGTGGCTGCTGGGCCTGCACGTCCGGAGCCTGTGCTCCGCAACGGGAGAGGCTACAACAGTGAGAGGCCCGCGTACCGCCAAAAAAAAAAAAAAAAGTAGAGGGAGCCCCTCAGCCAGCTGTCTGAAGGCCAAGGGCTTCCTCGGCCCAAGACAGGTGTGGCCAGGGAGCCGAGGGGCCCCAGCTATAAGGCTCGGCTTTGCAGGGGCCAGGAGCCAAGAGATCGTCGGGGTGTCCTAAGGAAATCTGCCTCCCGCTGTCTTTAATATTCTTCTTCAGGCTTTCAAAGCCTGGGCCTTTCCTGCTTCTCTAAAACACCAAGTTATGACCCAAAGGCCTCCCTCTTCCCCATGCCACCTCCCTCGGGCTCAAGCAGCTGTCCCCAGGCAGCACCTCCCTTCCCCGCTGAGGGCCAGGCTCTGTGACGCCCCTCCGTTTCCTGTATCCCTGTCAGAAGAGCTCATCCTCTCCCCCAGCAGGGCCCTGGGATCATTCTTAATCAAGGCACAGAAAGATGGCATCTCAGTCCCCCTGGAGCCTGCAAAATAGGCCCTTTAAGCTCCGTCTCCTGGCAGGGGACCGTGGGGGCCACAGGGGAGCTGTCACTGAAGAGCCAGGGGAATGCAGAGACAGGGTGCAGGCTGACTGTCCTTCTCAGGACCCAGGGTAAGGCAGGGGGTAGCCAGAACCCCCAGCTGCCCGAGGGTCCCCTCCCAGGCATTTTCGGATGGAGGCTGTCTGCACCTCCAGCTGTCCACGGGAGCCCCACCCCCTCTCCCTTGGTAACTGGGAAGCAGAGTAGGAGGGGGATGTGACATGTTTTACAGGGAGCAGGGCCAAATTGCAGTTGGGGTAATTACATTTTGCCTTAGCCGTTGCCTCCTGCTGGACCACTTGGCCAGCGTCCAGCCTGGGCGGGGTGCGGGGCAGAGCCAGGCCCACTCACGCTGGCTCAGCCGTGCTGTGGTGTGAACGGTCCTCTGTCTATGTGCTCTGCAGGTGGACCAGACTCGAGGCAAGCAGCAGAGGGGCTCAGAGACCCAGCCTGACCCCTCAACCTAGGGGAGATGGCCAGGCAGGCCAGCCCCAGCTGGTGGGAGGCCTGCAGAGGGGGTTCCTGGCTACCCATATGTGCTCCTCCTAGCCCTGGCCTGCATATGACAAGAGCGGGGCACAACCATCCCAGGACTCCATCTCTCATGGAGGCCAGAGGGGCATCAGACAGGCTGGGACTGGCTGCCCTCATCAATTACCACCTCCAAGGCTCAGCCAGGACCCCACAATCACATCTAAGGGGCTCCCCAGGCTTCCCTGGTGGCACAGTGGTTGAGAGTCTGCCTGCCAATGCAGGGGACATGGGTTCGTGGCCTGGTCCAGGAAGATCCCACATGCCGCGGAGCAGCTAGGCCCGTGAGCCATGGCCGCTGAGCCTGCGCGTCCGGAGCCTGTGCTCCGCAACGGGAGAGGCCACAACAGTGAGAGGCCCGCATACCGCAAAAAAAAAAAAAAAAAAGAAAGAAAAAAGTAAGGGGCTCCCGTCCCTGAGTGCTCCCTGAACTTTGGGGAGGCCCTTCCTATCTTCAGCTGGTACTGCTGAAGGTACCAGGGCCTCTTAAGGTATTAGTTCCGGTGTCCATTTCCCATGGGGTCAGCCAGGGCAGCTCCTCACTGTGCCTAATATAGTCTTTTACAAGCATCCAGGTCCTGGGTCTCTGGGTTCCAACTGTAGCTTTGCCCAAGTCACATAACTCTATCCTGCCTCTGTTTTCTCATCTGTAAAATGGGGATAATAATAGTAACTACCTCATATGTTACTGTGAGCATTAAATGTGATAAGACTCAAAAGTATTTAGAATGGCACATAGTAAGTACTAAAAGAAAGTAACTGTAAGAAAGATGGTGATGATGATGACGTCTGAGTTTCCGCAATGCTGCTGCTATTACTCCTACTACTGTGATTGCTGCTGTGACTATTAATGCCATTATTCCTACAGCTACCTTTGGTAGTGGTACTAATGCCACCACTAGGATAAGGGTGGTACTAATGCCACCCTCCAGGATATGCATAACAATTATGGGTTTATAAACCTTTGGAAATTTTAATGGCTCCCACTGAACCTGTAAAATGTTAATGTGCTGGTTAAGGGTTTTCATCCTATAGTTCTGCCTCCTGCCGCCTGGGCTCCTGCCTTATCCCCAGGCACCGCCTGCTGCCTGGTGTTTCCCCAGGAATCACCTCTCTCCCCTACTTTCCCCCTCTAGCCAGACCAGCTCCTTCTTCCTTTTTTATTAACTCCCTCTCTTTTTAAAATTACACATTCCTATTACTCAGCCATAAAAAGAAACGAAATTGAGTTATTTGTAGGGAGGTGGATGGACCTAGAGTCTGTCATACAGAGTGAAGTAAGTCAGAAAGAGAAAAACAAATACCGTACGCTAATGCATATATATGGAATCTTAAAAAAAAAAAAAAAAAAAGAACTTAGGGGCAAGACGGGTCATGAAGTCCTAGGGGCAAGACAGGAATAAAGACACAGACCTACTAGAGAATGGACTTGAGGATATGGGGCGGGGGAAGGGTAAGCTGAGACCAAGTGAGAGAGTGGCATGGACATATATACACTATCAAATGTAAAATAGATAGCTAGTGGGAAGCAGCCGCATAGAACAGGGAGATCAGCTTGGTGCTTTGTGACCACCTAGAGGGGTGGGATAGGGAGGGTGGGAGGGAGGGAGGTGCAAGAGAGAAGAGATATGGGAACCTATGTATATGTATAACTGATTCACTTTGTTATAAAGCAGAAACTAACACACCACTGTAAAGCGATTATACTCCAATAAAGATGTTAAAAAAAATTGCACATTCCTAAGGACTCAGCTCAGATGTCATCTCTCTGCTGAAGTCTTCCTTGGCTGGGGAGAGATAAAGATGCAAAATAGGAAATCAGGTGTGGGGATTTTATTGTCCAGAATGGCAGCAAGAATAGAGGCAACAAAGACTCCTAATTAGATTCTGAGAACTGGTTTAGGAGAGAAGCCAAATTAGGAACCTGAAGCAACCAAATCTGCCTTCGAGTGGCTTAGATGAATTCTGCCGAGCATCTTGTAATAACAAGAAACCAGTTATCGAGCATCTACTATGTGCCAGATACCGTTCAGCTATGGATACATACAAAACAACCCTATGAGGTAAATGCTATTCTGATCATCCCCACTTTACAAATGAGGAAACTGAGGCACAGAGAGGTTCATTAATTTGGCTGGAGAGTTAATAGAAAACAGAGCTAGATTTAAACCCACTACTCTGTCTTTTTCTGTCACAATTACTGTTTCTATTTCTATTTCCCCTCACCCATCTTCCCTTCATTCTGTGAGCTTAGGGTGGTAGAGACCAAGTCATTCACTATTCATTAATTCAGCAAATATTTCATGCCCACCACCTGAAGATATAAAACATGTGAGTATATGAAAAGTACTTAGAAAAAAGTACTTAGTGCCTGGCACATAGTGGGTGTTAGCTGCAGTCATCACCATCATCACCATCAGCATCAACATCACCATCATCACCATCAGCATCATCACCATCATCACCATCAGCATCAGCATCACCATCATCTTCATCATCTATACCTCCTGCACAAAACCTGGCACTAAGAAGGTTTTCAGTGAATATTTTGTTGAATGCTGGATGATGAGGCATTTCTCACAATCACTCATGTTCCCAGGAGGGACAGCTTTTCTGTGTCAGAAAAATCAACGCTCTTATTCTCTGAGTCCCCAGAGGAGCCATTTGCCACATCTCCCTCCCTTGAAGTGGTGGATGCATCCTCCCTTCTCCTGGAAGGGGCTCGGTCCCACCTCAACTCTCTGACCCTAGTGGGCAGGAGTGATTCCCCCTTCTCATGCCAGAACACAGAGCCTGGCCCCGCTCTGTAAGCCCCTCTACCTTCCCTCCCCATTAGGAGGACCTCGAATCATAAGCACATCCCCAAAGCAGAAGACAGTCTCCAAACAGAAACTAACAAATGAAAGGAGGCTGGGGGCCATGGGGAGAGCAACACTAACCCTCAAGGTCACTTCTTCAATGGGCTGCAGGGGATAAATGCCAAGAGCATCTCTGAAAATAAAGTGCCAGATGCAATGATCTAAAAGCAGAGAGAGAAGCGTCTGGAAGAACAGAGGAAGAAAGTTATGAAAAATGGCATTCTTTGGTCATCTCTATTTCTGCGTTAAATGCTGGAATTTACTCAGAGGAGAAAAAGACAAAGGCTGAGAAGGTATTCTGACTGAAAATAGATAGTACAAAGTTTTAAAGTGAAATTAGATGTCTGGACTTCTAGAAAGATGATGTTCATTTCAGAATGGTTCTGTCAGGCGCCCAGCACCCTGAGGAGTTTTGTAAGGCTCAGTGTAATTATAGGGAGCGTTAGCCTCCTATGTCTGCTGTAACAAATGACTACAAGCTCAGTGACCTAAAACAGCATAAATTTCTTCTCTTACAGTTTGGGAGGTCAGAGTCCAAAATGAGTCTCACTGAGCCAAAACTAAGATGTCAGCTGGGCTGTGTTCCTTTCCGGAAAAGCCCTTTCCTTGCCTTTTCCAGCTTCTAGGGTTGCCCGCATTCCTTGGCTCTCGGCCTCCTTCCATCTTCAAGACCAGCTGTAGCTGGTCCAGTCTTTCTCACACGGCATCTCTCTGACACTGGTTCTTCTGCCTCCTTCTTCTCCATTTGAAGGACGCTTGTGATTACACTGGACCCACCCAGATAATCCAGAATAGTCTCCTAATCTTAAAATCACTTGATTAGCAACCTTAATTCTATCTGCTACCTTAATTCCTTCCACCCTTGCTATGTAACTTAACTTATTCACAGGTTCAAGGGATTAGGAAGTGGACATCTTTGGGGACCATGATGTTGCCTACCACATGGCATTATGACTATAGAATTATATGCTAGTTCTTTCAAAATTGGTAATTCATGTGGAATATTTCTCACCCATAAAAAAGAATGAAATAATGCCATTTGCAGCAACATGGATGGACCTAGAGATGATCATACTAAGTGAAGTAAGTCAGAGAGAGAAAGACAAATATCATATGATATCACGTATATGCGGAATCTAAAAAAATGATACAAATGAACTTATTTACAAAACAGAGACTCACAGACATAGAAAACAAACTTAAGTTTACCAAAGGGGAAAGGGGGTAGGGATAAATTAGGAGTTTGAGATTAACAGATACACACTACTATATATAAAATAGATGAATAAGGT
This sequence comes from Aethalodelphis obliquidens, assembly GCF_003676395.1. Lineage (NCBI taxonomy): Eukaryota > Metazoa > Chordata > Mammalia > Artiodactyla > Delphinidae > Aethalodelphis > Aethalodelphis obliquidens. The sequence continues at coordinate 50,009,289 of NW_020837952.1, forward strand.
CCTACTGTGTAGCACAGGGAACTATATTCAATATCTTGTAATAACCTATAGTGGAAAAGAATCTGAAAAAGAATATATGTATATGAATATGTATATATATACACACATATACATATATAGGATATATATATACATATAGAAAGAAAACTGAATCACTTTGCTGTACACCTGAAACTAACACAACATTGTAAATCAACTGTATTTCAATTTTTAAAAAATTTTTAATTGGTAATTCATCTCTGGAACTGAAAGTGGGTTTTCATTATCCATAAATGGGATTAAACCAAGTTCATGTGACCTCAGGAGAGTTACTTAACCTCTCTGGATAAACCTGTGTTTTCTCACCTCTAAAATAAAGAGTTTAGCGGTAAGCTCTGGTAATGAGCGACTATGGCTTCACTATCTCATGCCCAGGGCCCAGCACACAGTAGGCACTCAGAAAGTGTTTGTGCTGACTTGGGGGAGCTGGATTTAGTGGTATTTGAGGCTTCCCAGCCTTCAAGGTCTGTGGTTTCCTGACTCACGGTTCTAAATAACAGAACAGAACACAGATTTTCAAAATGGGTATCCACATCGGTCAGGAGACGCCTCCTGAGCAGAAGGTGTGTCATTTTTCTCTGTGGCACAAATCTTTGTACAAGAAGGCACCCGATCACACACACACACACACACACACACACTAAACAGAAGGATGGACAACTGTGAATGTGTGTGTGTATATATACGTATACATGTATATATACATACACACACAGAGGGGGAGGGGGGAGAGAGAAGGGGAGAGAGACAGAGACAGAGACAGAGTGTGTGCGTGTGTGTGTGTGTGTGTGTGTGTATGGTGCTCAGTTTTGTCATCTGTAAGCTAAGAGCAAGAATAATAATACCAACTGCAGAAGGATGTTGTACGGATTAAACTAGTAGTTCATAGGGAACCCCCTGGTGGTCCAGCGGTTAGGACTCTACGCTTTCACTGCCGAAGGCCCGGGTTCAGTCCCTGGTTGGGAAGTAAGATCCCACAAGCCGTGTGTTGCGGCCAAATAAATAATATAATAGTTCCTACATGTAAAGAGTGCCTGGCTCCTAACAAGTGCCATATAAAACCTGAACTACTGTTTCTCATCAATATCATGATTCTCCTGCCACAGTACGGAATGGATGTGGACGTTCTATGCGTCACCCTGCTGTGGGAAGAGGCGGGGGTCCCAGCCACCTGGGGAGATCTGGGGCAGCTGGTGAAGGAAGTGGCGTTTACGTTGTGCGTTGAGGAAAGGGGGACGCGCTCCCTGTCGAAAGCCGAGGGCAGGGAGTTCTGGATGAGAGGAGCCATGGGGGCACGCGTGGAGGTGGAGAGCCGTGCTGAGGAGAGTGCATCCCTCGGTCACTTTGGGAGTGGTCTGAAATTCAGCTGGACAGCTAGGTTAGGTAAAGGTCGCAGGGTTGTCTAAATGCCTGGTGAAGAAGTTTCCATCTTATCCTCTAGGAAGTGGGGAGCCACTGAAGGTTGTTCGAGTGGAGAGGGTGGCCATGGGCTTAAGACTTTGCTCTAGGCGGTACGAAACATTTAAAATCACAGAGAAATAAGTTAGTCCTAAGGCTGCCGTAACAAATTACCGCAAATGGGGTGGTTTAATACAACTGTGAGAGAAATGTATTCTCTCATAGTTCTGGAGGTCAGAAATCTGAAATCAAGGTGTTGGCAGGGTTAGTTCCTACTGCAGGCTCTGAGGGTGAATCTGTGCTGTGCCTTTCTCCCAGCTCCTGGTGGCTGCTGGCCACCCTTGATCTTCCTTGGCTTGTAGACACATTACTTTAGTCTGTCTCCATCTTCACATGGCCATCTCCCCTCTGTCTCTGTGTCTCAAGTGGCCCTCTGCCTTTGTCTTATTAAGGACACGTCATTGGGTTCAGGGCCCAGCCTAAATCCAGGATGATCTCATCTTGAGATCCTGAATTACATCGGCAAGACCCTGTTAACAAATAAAAGATGTCCCGGGCTTAGGGCTCAGATTTCTCTCTTGAGGGCCATCATTCAACTTACTACAGATGATTAAATCGATTGTCATATACACACTATTATATATAAAATACATAACCAACAAGGACCTACTGTATAGCAGAGGAAACTATAGTCAATATTTTATAATAACCTATAAGGGAAAAGAATCTGGAAAAATAGATATATATGTATGTATAACTGAATTACTTTGCTGTACACCTGAAACTAATACAATGTTGTAAATCAACTATACTTCAATTTAGCAAAAGAGAAAAAACAAAAAAAAAATGTATATGTAAAAAAACACACACAATTGTCCAGCACATGTCTACACACATGTCTACACATAAATGTACATTCCTGCCGTCAGCAGGATAGAGCTGTCAGAAGTATGGAAGTGCATGGAGCCCTGAGTCATTTGGATTTTTCCTGTGGTTCTTCTTATCTGTAAAAGTCAATGTGGTGTGTGAGGGCAGGCCTGGTGAGGGGGATGGAGGGAGCAACTGTGATCTCCACCTGGATGCACATGAGAGCCACTGGGGAGAACACTGAAAAAATACCAGTGCCTGGGCCCTGCCCCCCTAGAGATTCAGATTTCATTGGTCTGGAGTGGGGACTGGGTGTCAGTACTTTTTAATATTCTCTAAGTTATCCTCACGTGCAGTGCAGTTTGGTTCACTATGGGTATTTCAATGAGGGCAATATAGAGCCAAGGGAGTGAAAATTGGCTCTTGGGAGGCAAAAAAGCCCTTAGGATTACAATGGTTTGTGACCCTCCAAAGGGCCCCAGAACATAAACAGATACACAGTGTATAGATGCTATTAAAATTCCATGGGGTGGGATGTTTTACAATATAGTATATTAATAGAAAATCTGAGGTACAGGGAGGCCAGCGGATCGGGAGACAATTGCCATTGAAAAGGTAGTCTGTTACTCTCGGCTCCCAAGAGGAGAGGCATGCCACACCTGGATGGGAGGGAGGATGGGTGGACACAGGGAAGCACCGGGGTGGGTCAGCAGGCAGAGGAAGAGGGGGAAACGTGGGCAAGACCCTTTATTGTGGTCTTCAAGCAAAGGAACTGGCGAGGCAGGGTAAACAGATTTAGGATTGGCTAGTTTCGGTGGGCTCAGGGGCAGAGGGGTGTCCCTAATTGTTCTGGTACCTGCTGGCAGGGGGTGGGCGGGGTCAGTGATTAGGGTGGGTGGATAGTGGTCTGGAGTGTGAGAGCCGGTTTAAGGAGGTGATTGTGAGTGTGGGCTCTGGATTGGTTGCTTTGCATTTGAAAAGCACGTTCACTAGCAAGTTGTTTGCTATCTCTAGGAACTGGCTAACCCTGGGAAGTATGGACCCTCCAGGGTCAGCAAGGACCTAGATGTCAAAGCATCAGAATATAGAAATAAGAGACATGGTGAATATAATGGAGGTGTGGGTGGGGGACGGAAGAAAATGTCCAAAAAGACTTCTTGGGCAGAAGGAACCATAATAAAAAACGGTTGAGAAACATTGAGTTGTATCTGGGCTACATCATAGATTTCTTGATAGAACTCCCAGAACAGGTGCTAGGAGGAAGCGTCTCCCTGGAAGCATCCTTATCCAGATGTACAGCTGGATAGGGCCACTCTTTGCCAGCAAGGACCATGAGATTTCTTCCCCAGGGGCCCATGGCCTTGTCAAAAGTGTAGTACCTTTTTTTTTAGAAGCAAGGAAGGGGCGTGAACTTTGTGCCTTTTTTTTTTTTTAATTTATTTTTATATTTATTTTTGGCTGTGTTGGGTCTTCGTTTCTGTGCGAGGGCTTTCTCTAGTTGCGGCGAGCGGGGTCCACTCTTCATCGCGGTGCGCGGGCCTCTCACTATCGTGGCCTCTCTTGTTGCGGAGCACAGGCTCCAGACGCGCAGGCTCAGTAGTTGTGGCTCATGGGCCTAGTTGCTCTGCGGCATGTGGGATCTTCCCGGACCAGGGCTCGAACCTGTGTCCCCTGCATTGGCAGGCAGATTCTCAACCACTGCGCTACCAGGGAAGCCCCCTACAGTACCTTTTAGCAGCAGCGACAAATGAGAATTTAGAGTCCTTTTGAGGTTGATTTTGCTCTGTAATCAGCTGCTGAGTTTTGGGCCTAATGGAATTCTAATGTTTTTAAAAGCCAATTTAGTAATCTTTGTATTTTCAACAGACTGTGAAAGCCCTATTAGTTATTTATATTCACTGTACACATGCATGCCTGCAAATGGCAGATTTATGCTTTTATGTGCCATTAACATCTACACTATGTTAACAGCGGCATTTAGCCAGCTCTCAGAATGTTGGCCTAATCTCCTCTATGCCTGTAGACACACATACACATACACACACACACCTCTGTCATTCTGTGTGGTCAGCCATAGGGTATTTCAACTTGTTAAAGATCCTAATGAATAGTTCCTCACTATATCATATCAAATAAGTGATAAGTCTATAGTCACCAGGCTATTTAATTAAAGATAATCGGTCTTTGAAGACTTAGAATACAATTAAATATACTTAACACTAAAGCTCGGTTGAACATGATTTAATCTTTCTTGGGTGATTCAGAATCTTACAGACCTTGAGGGCCTTTGTTATGAATATAAACGATCTTCATGCTCTTACTCTGCAGAAGTTCCATTGGAAAGAAATTTCCAGTTGAAATCCTGCCAAATACACAGACTTTCACTGTAGAAGGTACCCTCGCAATTACTGGAAATGGTTTCTAGACATCCCAGGGATGACAGATCTGTGAATATTTGTCCTTGGCATAAAATGTTCTGACTGCTTCTGTGAAATCCGTTTTCCAGCCCCCTTTTCTTTCTCTATCAGGGAGAAATTCTCAGTGGGGTGCTAATGTATCATTAACACCATTCTTTAAAATGTACTGATCTTTCTTTTCCATCAAGAACTCTACCCAGGACTCATTCATTAATTCAACTTGTGTTTAGCAAGGAGGTCTCAGTGAGACACAGTAGAATTGAAGAGTTGGCAGCAGAGAAGGGTACAGCTAAACTTGTTTCAGGGCACATACTGTATATTCAAATAATGAATCCAGAAAGTCTCTTAAATGGATATATACATCCTTACCACTCCTCCTGCCTATCATTTCCTTCCTTCTTTTTCTAGTGTGATCACCTTCACTAGTTGAACCATATTCAAATACTTAATGATTCAGAATTTAAATTAATCTGGGAAAGAAACAGCTAAAAATAGCCCCAACATACGTTGTAAAAAGAAAAGACAAAAACTGATAGAACTGCATGGAGAAATAGATAAATCCACTCTAATTGTTGGAGACTTTAACACCCCTCTATCAGAAATGGACAGATCCAACCGGTAGAAAATCAATAAGGACATAATCGAACTCAGCACCATCAAACAACTGGATACAATGGACATCTATAGACTGCTTCATCCAACAACAACAGAATACACATTCTTCTCAAGCTCACATGGAACATTCACCAAGATAGACCACATTCTGGGACATGAAACACACCTTAACAACTTTAAAAGAATAGAAATCATACAATGTCTGTTTCTCAGACCACAGTGAAATTAAACTAGAAATCAATAACAGAGTGATAGCTGGAAAATCCCAAATACTTGGAGGTTAAACAACACACTTCTGAATAACACATGGGTCAAAGAGAAAAAATCTCAAGTTTTAAAAATATTTTGAACTAAGTGAAAACATAACAAAAATCTGTGGGATGCAGAAAAAGCAGTGCTTAGAGGGAAATTTATAGCAGTAAATTCATGTATTAAAAGAGAAGAAAGATGTAAAATCAAGAATCTAAGTTTTTGCATTAGGAAACTAGAAAGAGAAGAGCAAATTAAATCAAAAGTAAGCAAATGAAAAGAAATAATAAGAATTAGAGCAGAAATCAATTAAAAACAGGAAATGAATAGAGAAAATCGATGAAACCAAAAGCTGGTTCTTTGAAAAGATTGATAAAATTGATGAGCCTCTAGCCAGGCTAGCTAAGAAAAAAAGAGGAATTACTAATATCAGAAATGGAAAAGGGGATATCACTATAGATCCCATGGACATTAAAAGAATAATAAAGAAATACTATGAGCAACTCTCTGCTCACAAATTTGATAACGTAGGTGAAAGGTACCAATTCCTTGAGAGACCCAATCTACCAAGACTCACACAAGAAGAAATGGACGATCTAAATAGGCCTATATCTATTAAAGAAATTGAATCAACAGTTAATAACCTTCCAAAACAGAAAGCATCAGGCCCAGATAGTGAATGCTACCAAACATTTCAGGAAGAAATTATACCAATTCTCTACAAACTCTTTCAGAAGATAAAAGAAGAGGGAATACTTCCTAACTCATTCTATGAATCTAGTATTACACTAATACCAAAACCAGACAACAATATTACAAGAAAACTACAGATAAATATCTCTTATGAACATAGATGCAAAAATCCTGAACAAAATGTTAGTAAAACAAATCCAATAATGTATAAAAAGAACTTATCAGAGTCCTTCAATGCACCAGGAGTATTCTTGCCTCTGTGCCTTGGCTTTTGCTGCTCCCTCTGGTTTGCCTTTTCCTATACCCTTCTCTTCCCCACCCCCCACCCAATTCACCTAGTGAGCACCAGCTCATCTTTTAGTACTGATCCTAGGACAGTTCATCTATGAATCCTTTCCTGACACACCACTCAGGTAGAATATCCAGTGTCTATTTGTGCTATTAGCGTAGCATGTACGAGCTTCTCTTACATCACCGGTGACACTCGTGAGCATGTGTACTTATCCCACTAGATTATGAATTTCTTAAGGAGAGGGTCTGTGTCTTACTTTTCATTATAGTCCCAGTCTGGCACCTTATATGGGATGGATGGATGGAGGAATGGATGGATGGATGGAAGGAAGGGTAGGTGGATGGATAATTAGATAGATGAATGGAAGTTAAGCTCCATGAGAGCAGCTACCCTCTGTTGTCTTCTGCTGTATCTCCATCGTTTAGCACAATGTGTAGCACACAGCAGATGCTCAAAAATTAATTAATTACCCTTTAATTAATTAAAGGATGATCCAATTTAAAAGTGGAAGTTCGATCCTTCTCAAACACTTCCAAAATATAGCAGAGGGAGGAACACTCCCAAACTCATTCTACGTGACCACCATCACTCTGATACCAAAACCAGACAAAGATGTCACAAAGAAAGAAAACTACAGGCCAATATCACTGATGAACATAGATGCAAAAATCCTCAACAAAATACTAGCAAACAGAATCCAACAGCACATTAAAAGGATCATACACCATGATCAAGTGGGGTTTATCCCAGGAATGCAAGGATCCTTCAATATACGCAAACCAATCAACGTGATACACCATATTAACAAATTGAAGGAGAAAAACCATATGATCATCTCAATAGATGCAGAGAAAGCTTTCGACAAAATTCAACACCCATTTATGATAAAAACCCTCCAGAAAGTAGGCATAGAGGGAACTTTCCTCAACATAATAAAGGCCATGTATGACAAAGGCCACAGCCAACATCGTCCTCAATGGTGAAAAACTGAAACCATTTCCATTAAGATCGGGAACAAGACAAGGTTGCCCACTCTCACCGCTGTTATTCAACATAGTTTTGGAAGTTTTAGCCACAGCAAGCAGAGAAGAAAAAGAAATAAAAGGAATCCAAATCAGAAAGGAAGAAGTAAAGCTGTCACTCTTTGCAGATGACATGATACTATACATAGAGAATCCTAAAGATGCTACCAGAAAACTACTAGAGCTAATCAATGAATTTGGTAAAGTAGCAGGATAGAAAATTAATGCACAGAATTCTCTTGCATTCCTATACACTAATGATGAAAAATCTGAAAGTGAAATTAAGAAAACACTCCCATTTACCACTGCAACAAAAAGAATAAAATATCTAGGAATAAACCTACCTAAGGAGACCTGTATGCAGAAAATTATAAGACACTGATGAAAGAAATTAAAGATGATACAAATAGATGGAGAGGTATACCATGTTCTTGTATTGGAAGAATCAATATTGTGAAAATGACTCTACTACCCAAAGCAATCTACAGATTCAATGCAATCCCTATCAAACTACCACTGGCATTTTTCACAGAACTAGAACAAAAAATTTCACAATTTGTGTGGAAACACAAAAGACCCCGAATAGCTAAAACAATCTTGAGAAAGAAAAATGGAGCTGGAGGAATCAGGATTCCTGACTTCAGACTATACTACAAAGCTACAGTAATCAAGACAGTATGGTACTGGCACATAAACAGAAATATAGATCAATGGAACAGGATAGAAAGCCCAGAGATAAACCCACGCACATATGGTCACCTTATCTTTGATAAAGGAGGCAAGAATATACAGTGGAGAAAAGACAGCCTCTTCAATAAGTGGTGCTGGGCAAACTGGACAGCTACATGTAAAAGAATGAAATTAGAACACTCCCTAACACCGTACACAAAAATAAACTCAAAATGGATTAAAGACCTAAATGTAAGGCCAGACACCATCAATCTCTTAGAGGAAAACATAGGTAGAACACTCTATGACATAAATCACAGCAAGATCCTTTTTGACCCACCTACTAGAGAAATGGAAATAAAAACAAAAATAAACAAATGGGACCTAATGAAACTTAAAAGCTTTTGCACAGCAAAGGAAACCATAAACAGGACGAAAAGACAACCCTCAGAATGGGAGAAACTATTTGCAAATGAAGCAACTGACAAAGGATTAATCTCCAAAACATACAAGCAATTCATGCAGCTCAATATCAGACAAACAAACAACCTAATCCAAAAATGGGCAGAAGACCTAAATAGACATTTCTCCAAAGAAGATATACAAATTGCCAACAAACACATGAAAGAATGCACAACATCACTAATCATTAGAGAAATGCAAATCAAAACTACAATGATGTATCATCTCACGCCAGTCAGAATGGCCATCATCAAAAAATCTAGAAACAATAAATGCTGGAGAGGGTGTGGAGAAAAGGGAACCCTCTTGCACTGTTGGTGGGAACGTAAATTGATAGAGCCACTATGGCGAACAGTATGGAGGTTCCTTAAAAAACTAAAAATAGAACTTCCATACGACCCAGCAATCCCACTACTGGGCATATACCCTGAGAAAACCAAAATTCAAAAAGAGTCATGTACCAAAATGTTCATTGCATCTCTATTTACAATAGCCAGGACATGGAAGCAACCTAAATGTCCATCAACAGATGAATGGATAAAGAAGATGTGGCACATATATACAATGTAATATTACTCAGCCATAAAAAGGAACAAGACTGAGTTATTTGTAGTGAGGTGGATGGACCTAGAGTCTGTTATACAGAGTGAGGTAAGTCAGAAAGAGAAAAACAAATACCGTATGCTAAGACATATATATGGAATCTAAGAAAAAAAAGAAAAAGAAAAAAAATGGTCAGAAAAGCCTAGGGGCAAGACGGGAATAAAGATTCAGACCTACTAGAGAATGGACTTGAGGATATGGGGAGGGGGAAGGGTAAGCTGGGACAAAGTGAGAGAGTGGCATGGACATATATACACTACCAAAGGTAAAATAGATAGCTGGTGGGAAGCAGCCTCATAGCAACAGGAGATCAGTTCGGTGCTTTGTGACCACCTAGAGGGGTGCAATAGAGAGGGTGGGAGGGAGGGAGATGCAAGAGGGAAGAGATATGGGGACATATGTATATGTATAACTGATTCACTTTGTCATAAAGCAGAAACTAACACACCCTTGTAAAGCAATTATACTCTAATAAAGATGTTAAAAAAATTAAAAAATAAAAGTGGAAGTTCAGATGGATGGATAAATGAATGGTTGAATGGATGAACTGATTAATGCATTTAAATTATAAGTATTCAAGAAGAAGATGCATGGCCACCTTGATGTAGAGCAAGAAAGTCTCCATCGTCCAAAAAGCTGTCTCCTCGTTGTTTTACTCTGGCCTGTTGCCATGTGTTAATTGAAATGTCAAAGACTAGTTTTTCACTCAAAATAGTCTTAACACACAGCTTCGCTGTCAGTAGCACCCAGTGCTGAGTTTTATCACCACCACATGAAAGTATGCCCACAAGTGTCACTGCTATATAACACTGGTAAACAAGGGAGACAGACGCTTTTCAGAGAACTCCCAAATGGCCACAGTCCATGGTCCTGGGAGCCAGATGATCTTCAAAATCTGATCAACCTCTGACATTTCCACAGCTACCCAAGACCTAGCTGGAGGTGGAAAATGCCTCTTAGGAGGAGTCAGGGACTGAAGCAGAAACTCACAAGCCCTGCAGAGCCCCAGGTGCACTTCACTGCAGAGATTAGAAAACTGGGAAAATGAGTCTTTCTCTCTCCTCTTAAGCCCCTGCGAGATGGATGCAGCTCAGAACTCTATGGGGAAAGTTGCAAAGATAATGCAATAAAGACAGATCGCTGGGAGAGGAGGGAGCGCACAGGAAGTAACCAACAGTCTTGTAAGGATGTTTAACTGTGCTTGCTAGTGACAGGGAAGAGGAAGAAGAGGGGGGAAAGCACAAACCACAGTGGGGCTTACATGACGAGGCTTTACATCATGGGAGGTCAGGAGAGAGAGCAGGAAAGCCTGTACAGCATCTCCACGTGGGTGGCCAGTGGGTGTCTCAAGTTAAACTTAACCAGAACTGAACTCCTGATCTTTACCCCAAACTTGACCCTCCTGCAATGTTCCCTATTTCAGTAAATGGTAAACCCCTCCTTTCAATCATGCAGGTCAAAAACCTTGGACTTGTTCTTGCCTCCTTTTTTTCTTACACCTTGCACCCAGTTGGCAACTCCATCAGCTTTTCCTTCACTTATCTTTTTTTTTAAGATTTTTTTTGATGTGGACCATTTTTTAAGTCTTTACTGAATTTGTTACAATATTGCTTCTGTTTTATGCTTTGGTATTTTTGGCCCCAAGGCATGGGGGATTTTAGCTCCCCGACCAGGGATTGAACCTGCACCCCCTGCGTTGGAAGGCGAAGTCTCAACCACTGGACTGCCAGGGAAGTCCCCTCCTTCACTTTTCTAGCATCTCCACCATATCTACTCTGGTTCTGCCCTGGCCACTCCCTACAGTCTGTTCTCAACCCAAGCTGGAGTGACCCTCAAAAAAGGTCAGGTCACACCCCCCCAAAACTCCAAACCCTCCAGCGGCTCCCATCTTGCTCAGAGTAAAAGCTAAAGTCCAGAGTCGCCTATGAGACTCCACCCAGTCCTCCTTCATCACTTCTCTTATCACTTCACTTCACTTCTCACTTCTCTTATCACCTACTGCTTTCCCCTCACTTTCTCTGTTCCTTCCTCTAACAAGCCAAACCCTCCCCCTCAGACCTTTACCCTCACATCCCCCCTGCTCGTCCCCCAAGATATCAGCCCTGCTCCCATGTTCACTCCCTTCAAGTCTCTCTTTGAACGTCCCCTTCTCCGTGTGACGCCGCTACCCCATCCAGCGCTCCCCATCCTCCTTTCCTGCTCTGTTTTTCTCCATGGCGCTTACCACCCAGCTGGCTACATATTCTAATTATGTATTTGGAACACACATACCAAGATGGCAAGAATTTCCAGTATTTTGCTGCTGGATCCTCAGTACCTAGAACTGTACCTAGCACCTAGTAGGCGCTCAGCTAATACTCACTGAATGAATGAATGAACAGAGTATTTTCCCTTTGTTTTTCTGCAGCTTTTCTTATTTATGCCATCAGTGTTAGAGCCGCACCATCACCCCAGTGTCCCTGTGTGCCACGCACCATGTACAATGCCTTAATAACATCATGGCTGCCTCTGTGGCCTGCTCTAAAGGCTGACACTCCCTGACCTAGACTTTAATTAGTCCCCTTCATTCCGGAGCTGACTGCGAGGGAAAGCTGGCTGCATCTGGCTCATGTGGGGAGGGCCGCGTGTGGGGTCACCTTGGACTACTTCCTCCTTCGTGGCCCCCACCCCCGTCCCCACCTTGTCCCTGCTTCTCTGCCTCAGTGCCCAGCATGCACACCGGGTACAGTTTTCTTACTGTCTCAGGATTTCCTCTCTGGACTGAGAGCTTCCTAAGAACAGGAACTTCTTTGAGTCTTGAGATCTCAAAAGTGGCATTTGAGTTGGGCCTTGAAGGATGAACATGAACTTGCTGGGCACCCGTCAAAAATGGAGATAATAGGTATAAAGATGAGGGAGAGGAAGAAATGGGCATCGTGGGTGTCAACCACTCTTTCTAGAATTTCAGCTGAGAAAAGGGAAGAGAGAGAAACAGGGTAGCTGGAAGGTAAAGGTTTAGTTTTTAAGTCCAAACTTCTTTTGGCCCAATGCTCTCAATGGTCCACCCCTGCCTCCCGGTCCAGCCCCTTCTCCCAACTTCTGCACCCTCTTGTACCCTCTGTTCCAGCCACTCTTATATGCAAAGCACATACCTCTGGGCCTTTGCTTTTCCTTGGAATGTCCTTCTCTAATCATCATCATCTTTTTTTTTTTTTTTTTGCGGTACGTGGGCCTCTCACTGTTGTGGCCTCTCCCGTTGCGGAGCACAGGCTCCTGACGCGCAGGCTCAGCGGCCATGGCTCACGGGCCCAGCTGCTCTGCGGCATGTGGGATCTTCCCGGACCAGGGCACGAACCTGTGTCCCCTGCATCGGCAGGTGGACTCTCAACCACTGCACCACCAGGGAAGCCCCACCATCATTTTTATAATCATGATCACATTTGTTGAGCTATTTATAGGGTCCAAGATTTACATGTATTAACTCATTTGATCTTCCAGTGGCCTTATAAGGATTGTACAATGACCATTCCCATATTATTCACAAGGAAACGGAGGTACAGGGAGGCTAAATAGCATCCCTGGGCAACATTGCTGTGAAGTAGCACAGATGCAATTCAACCTGAACGTTCATTCGGGCTCCAGAATCCACACTCTTTCAACTCTGCTGTCAGGCATCTGCTTCCCCAGGTCCCCTAAGCTCCCCTAGGAAGCTGCCCTGAAGCTCCCAGGCCAACTTGGGTTCACCCACTATGCTCCACGGGGACTTCATTAACGTCTCTGCTCTGGTGTTTCTCCCATAGTGGTTCAACTGGTGGCGGGGGTGTCTCCCCTGCCAACCGGGAGCCTGTGAGAACAGAAATGTGTCCTGTCTTCATGGTGCTCAGTATTGGTGGTTGAATGAATGAATGGTCCATAGATATCTTCATGTTCTTTTAAGGTTGGCATGCTTATTCCTTCTGTGTACTTCAGCCTCCACGGATGGGCATGTTATTGAACCCATTCCTGAAAATTCTGCATCTTTGTGTTTTCTACCTCTTATTTCTTGTGATGGTTTGGCTTCAGACTTCCTAAGAACTTTCCCTTTGAATGTAATTCATTATGGGGCGGGGGGGGGGCAGGGCACGAAAATGAGCCATGGTCTGGATGTGTCCTAACTGGAGTGCGGCATGCCTCTCGCAGATAAACGTGCTTGCCAAGCCAGTCCTGCATTTGCTTCCCACTGCCAAGTCTCTTAAAATAAAAAGGAATTTCCAAGCCGCTTATGCAAACATTAAAAAAAATCTGATAACTTCCTATCTTGTTTCTTAATAAACTGAACAGTAAAAGAAAACACTCTGGCACCGTGTTATTGAATTTCTAAATCTTTACCTTCAAAGAACTTCACTTAGATTATTAGCAAACATTTCTCGACCCCCTTTGTTGTGACAGGTTGTCCATGAAGATTATCCCATTACAGCCTCCCAACCATGCTAGGAGGTAGATAGTATCAAACATGTTACAGAGGGAGAAACAGAGGCTCAGAGAGCCAAGTCACAAGCCCCAGGCCACACAGCTGGAAGACGACAAGGCGGGAATCTGAACCCAGCCAGGTCTGTCCGGTGCCAGTTTGAGGGCTGGTCTGCTGCACCCCAGCTGCTTCCTTCCCATTTCTTAAAGCTGGGACTGGTGCCAGGATGCTCCACTTTAAATTCTGGGGATAACTTAGCAGAAGACAAAGCCTAGCCTGGCAAGGAGGACATAGGAGAGTCTGTTCCCTTCTCACAGCCAGAGACAGGCAAGGCAGAACCCCAGCCTGGGCCCAGGGTGCCAAGACCTATGTAGCCTCCTCCTCCATCACCACCGTCAACATCAAGGGGAGAATGGATGAGTGCTGATGGCTGTCTTATTTGGTTTTCTCTCGGTGGGTAAATAGCATCCTAGTCCAGTGATAGCATGGAGACCCAGAGAAAAGCTGAGAGGAGAAAAAGGATGGCGCGGTTATATTTGCCAAGGAGCCATCCAATCATATAGGAAGGTAGGCATTCAGGGAGGCAGAATTGCCCTGATCGCCCCATCGGAGACAGAATGCCAGATGTGGTTGGTCCAGGGGCCCACCCAGAGGAGCGGTTTTCATATTTTCTGTTCTAAATGCCCTAACCAAAAAGTTGTCTGTCTCCAGTCGCACAAGGTTTTGGAAAGATGATCTGCAAGACTATTTGAATCCAGACATTAAATAAACAAAACTGCACATTTGTGGGAACAGGCCATTTAGTAGACGCTTACTATAGGCTGGAGGCCTTAAATATTTATCTAGTTTAATCACTGCAATAAACTGATGCAGTAGATATTTTAACCCCTCTTTGCAGACACAGAAGCTGACTGGGGATCTGGGAAGTGCTTTGTCCAGGTTGCCCAGGGGACTGGGGCAGGACTGGAGCCTGGCTCTGTCAAGAGCCCATGGTCATGCCTGGCCCCTCTGTCCCACCTACAGCCAGTCAGTCCCAGGTTGCTTATGGCTGGAAATGTGGACATTCAAAGGCATTGGTTCATCCTCTTTTAGCACTGGCCAACCCCTTTGAAAATGTGAATGGATTTTCCCTTAGACAATGTACAACCCACCCCAAAGTAATAGATTTCGGTAAGACCATGACCCCTTCAACATAGTGGACCCTCCCCTGTGATCACCTGCTGTCCAGGGGAATTATTTCCTTTAGGTCCAAAGTCATATTTGAACCTTAGGTTCCCCCTGTTTTTAAACTTGAGTCTTAATCACCAGGCTGTGGCTGTCCTTGGCTCCAGTAATGGAAATTGATGAGTGGTCCAAAACGGAGACCTGCAGCTAACACTAAAATATGATACTGGGACCTTCTTAATGACCTAGTTGATTTTTATACAAAAAAATAAATGACTCTAGTTTATATGTGTACTCCATATGAAGTCCTCAAAACAAAAGAAAAGAAAAAAAAGGAAAACCCTGGTATATAATCTTTGCATAATAGATTAATTATAGATTTCCCAAATCCTAGTACTCTAGCTTTCGAAGCTTCTTGGAATAATTATATTTTCACATTTAAATTTCATAACCCTCTAAAAGAAGGAGGAGTAATTCTGAGGGAAATTATTTATTCTTATGATGAAGCATAAGTAGTGCAAAGCTGGGCTTATACACAGTAACTGATCTTCATCTCAGTTAACATATGTCGAGCACATACTATTACTCAGCACATGCAAAGTAAGTTCTTTAGTACACATTGTCTCACTTCATCCCCACCCGCAGCAGCGCCATGAGGGAGGCAAGGCCATTCCTATCACTCCCATTTCACAGAAGAGGAAACTGAGGTCCAGAGAGGCTCTGTGACCTGCCCAAGGTTAAACATGGGTGGGAAGTGGCAGAGCCAGGACTGAAGCTCTGGGTTCCAGACTCCACGTCCCGTTTGCTTGTTCCTCAACCAACATGTGAAGCAATGTTTCAGATACAGGCCTGGGATAAGAACTTGCTGCACACAGTGCAGTTACCAAGAAAGCAATCCTGTGAGCACATGTCAGGGCCATTTGTACTTCATCCTCCCTGATATTCAGGGCTCACTCGCAGGCGTCCTTTGCTGTGAAGCCCCTGATCACCACCCCGTCCCTCAGCGGAGGGCCTCATCCCCTGAACGTTGGGTCACTTGTCACGCTGGGTCGTGGTCATCTGGTGTCATTTGCCGTGAGCACTTTTAAGGGTAGTGAATCTCTGAATTAAGAGTCAGGAACGTCAGAGACGTCAGATGAGGGATTGGCCCAACATTCATTGCCCTGGCAATGGCTACTTGCCTTGGCCTCTGACCAGATGTCTGGGCAGGTGAGCAAGCAGGAGGAAACAGAGATGACTCAGGGCGTCCCTGCCTGGGGTGATCGGGGGGATGACTCCGCTGTTAAGAGAAAAGGACAGGCAGGAGGCCGGCCTTGGATGGTGGGCATTTCTGTGAAGGTCTTGTCTTTCCTAAAAAGCTGAGGGTTCCTGAAGTGCAGGGATCGCCTCTCAGCCATCTCTACGTCCCGTGTGGAGCCCGGCCCAGCGCTAAGTAGTAAATCGTCAATCTGTATTGTCCAATTAATGCCAAGTTGTGAACTGGCCCAGCCCACAGTGTTTTTCAGACTGCCAGTCATGACCCACTAGTCGACCATGAAATCACTTCTGGTGCTGCAGACAGCATTTTTTATTGATAAGATAGAAAAGAAGTGAAAAGAAAAAATTGAGAGTGCCTCATACATAGTAAGGATCAGTGTTATTTTTCATGAACTTTTTCATGGAAAACATGAAAAATGTGTGTAGTAGTGGTGGCGATGGTGTGTGTGTGTGTGTACTGGGTCATGATGTAAAATACATTCTTTTTTTTGTAGTTTTTTAAAATTTTTATTGGAGTACAGTTGCTTTGCAGTATTGTGTTAGTTTCTACTGTACAGCAAAGTGAATCCACTATATGTATACATATATCCCCTCTTTTTTGGATTTCCTTCCCATTTACGTCACCACAGAGCACTGAGTAGAGTTCCCTGTGCTATACAGTAGGTTCTGATTAGTTATCTATTTTATGCATAGTATCAGAAGTGTATATACTGTATCAATAGTGTATATACTATATCAATCCCAATCTCCCAATTCATCCCACCACCACCCCTTTCCCCCTTGGTATCCATACATTTGTTCTCTATGTCTGTGTCTCTATTTCTGCTTTGTGAATAAGATTGTCTATACCAATTTTTTCAGATTCCACATATATACGTTAATATACGATATTTATTTTTCTCTTTCTGACTTACTTCACTTTGTATGACAGTCTCTAGGTCCATCTACGTCTCTACAAATGACACAATTTCGTTCCTTTTTATGACTGAGTAATATTCCATTGTATATATGTACCACATCTTCTTTATCCATTCCTCTGTTGATGGGCATTTAGGTTGTTTCCATGTCCTAGCTATTGTAAATAGTGCTGCAATGAACACTGGGGTGCATGTGTTTTTGAATTATGGTTTTCTCAGGGTATATGACCAGTAGGGAGATTGCTGGGTCATATGGTAATTCTATTTTTAGTTTTTTAAGGAACCTCCATACTGTTCTCCACAGTGGCTGTACCAATTTACATTCCCACCAATAGTGCAAGAGGGTTCCCTTTCTCCACACCCGCGCCAGCATTTATTGTTTGTAGATTTTGTGATGATGGCCTTTCTGACCAGGGTGAGGTGATACCTCATTGTAGTTTTGATTTGCATTTCTCTAATGATTAGTGATATTGAGCATCTTTTCATATCCTTGTTGACCATCTGTATGTCTTCTTTGGAGAAATGTCTATTTAGGTCTTCCACCCATTTTTGGATTGGGTTGTTTGTTTTTTTGATATTAAGCTGCATGAGCTGTTTGTATATTTTAGAGATTAATCCCTTGTCAGTTGCTTCGTTTGCAAATGTTTTCTCCCATTCTGAGGGGAGAAAACATTTGCATTTTCTCCCATTTTTGTCTTGTTTATGGTTTCCTTTGGTGTGCAAAAGCTTTTAAGTTTAATTAGTAAAATACATTCTTATTGAGTCTAAAATTTTTGAAAAACAATGGTTAGAGAACAATCTCAGTAACTTGAACAGCTTCCTGATTATAGGAACATTAACATCTAATGGTCATTTGCATTGTTCATCCATTTATTCATTGTTCATTTAAAAAAAAATCAACGATGGTTGCCTTCTCCACCGTGTCAGCCTGTTAGGTGTGAAGGTGAAACATTCAGAACAAGTGACTGGTTCAGTGTGGCTGGAGCCACTAACTAGGCAGCAGGGCCCAGAGGAGGTGTGTGTTGGGTGCCACCTCACGCCTGCCCATCTTCAAAGGAGAAGCCTCTGGTTGTTTTTTTTACCATCTTTATTGGAGTATAATTGCTTTCCAGTGTTGTGTTAGTTTCTGCTGTATAACAAAGTGAATCAGCTATACGTACACATATATCCCCATGTCCCCTCCCTCTTACGTCTCCCTCCCACCCTCCCTATCCCACCCCTCTAGGTGGACACAAAGCACCGAGCTGATCTCCCTGTGCTATGCAGCTGCTTCCCACTAGCTGTCTATTTTACATTTGGTAGTGTATACATGTCAGTGCTACTCTCTCACTTCGTCCCAGAGGAGGCTTTGTTTGCTGAGCTTTTGTGTTTCGAGCAGGGTGAGAAGTGGACTTGAATTTTTTTTTTTTAAACATCTTTATTGGAGTATAATTGCTTTACAATGGTGTGTTAGTTTCTGCTTTATAACAAAGTGAATCAGTTATACATATACATATGATCCCATATCTCTTCCCTCTTGCGTCTCCCTCCCTCCCACACTCCCTATCCCACCCCTCTAGGTGGTCACAAAGCACTACCAAAAGTAAAATAGATAGCTAGTGGGAAGCAGCCACATAGCACAGGGAGATCAGCTCTGTGCTTTGTGGACTTGAACTTTGACCTTTGTGTTCTGTCTGTCCCCTCACCCTGACAGTTGGCTTAAATAATTCAGCACCTGTATATTGACACTGCTTTATTGTACCTCAGTTGTTTTGTCACTGGCAGTCTTGTTTCTCCAGTGAGTTTATACTTGAATACGTCTTCTGCTTCTTTTCCATCTCCTAGCAGGATTGGGAATACTGTAGGCATTCAATAAGTGCTTCCTACTTATTGACAACTACTTTTGTTCAGGTCCCTGCTAAGATATCCCTTTATTCCTCATCTTCTCTTACCATAGAGCATGTGTCATCTGGCTTTGTGGTTATGTGTGTAACAGTCCATCTCCTTCACTTAGACTGTGAGCCCACCGAGAACAGGAAGTATGTATATTCTGTCCATCACTGTATCCTCAGCCCCTAACTTAGCACAATGCCTGCCTTGTTCATTGTCTCCTCAGTGATTGACACTTGGTAGGTGTATCTGTTAGTTATCACCATAATAATGCTGAGTAGCAAATAACCCCAGTGACAAATTAAATTAGCATTTGCTTTTGTGGGGCAGCTCTAAGCTGCAGATTGTTACTGCATTGGCTCTGTCTGTCTCTCACCTTTCTTAGACCAGCAGGCTAACCAGGGTGTGTTTTTCTCATAACAATGGCAAAAACACGAAAGAGCAAGTTCAGCCACACAGGTGCTTTTCAGGCCTTTGGTTCCATCATGTCTCTTAATATACCCTTGGCCAAAGTTCATCAAGCCCAAAGTCAAAGAGCAAGAAAGCGCACTCTGCCTATGGAGGCTGGGGAGGATATGGGAACAGTGATTATTTCTGAATAATCAACAAAGTAAGTTCTTGCTAAATGTTCATGGAATGGGAAGGACGGGATGAAAATAATTGGATTCCAGGGATTTCCCATGGGTATTCACCATACAAGTTACAAAAGTCCATGGGGACTTTTCACCTCCTGACATACAGCTCTATGGAGAAAGCCAGGGCCTTGTCTAACAGATAACAGCCCAGCCACCCAGAGTTAAATTTGCTGGGCAAGTAAAGCAAGCTCTCAAAAGAATCCCAGCAGAGACTTCCTCCAGGGCGCTCTGGGAGGCAACTGCCTCTGGGACAGAGAGTGGGACAGTGACCACTGGGTTCCTGCGTGGAAGGAATCCCTGCCAGGTCTGAGGAGATGATTTTCTTTTGTGTCCTTTGGAAATGTGTGCATACAGACGAATGCCACCATGTTTGTTAAAATCAGCAAAAGACCTTTTAAAAGAGCTAGACATCATTTCTAAGAGGATTCAGAGCCTTGGTTCCCATGTTGGCTTTGTGGTACCAGCCCTGGTGCGGTTTGAGGCTGTGCAAGGTTTTGCACCCCTCCTTTGGTTAACTGAACAATAACAATCTATTTTCCTTTCACTCTCTCTCCCCACCAACCATAGGGGTACTCTGCCTGCCAGACAGCCTGAACCTTCACCGAGACCCGCAGCGGACCAGCAAACCGGGAGAGCTGCCCATGTTCAGCCAGTCCGAGCTGAGGACCATCGAGCAATCCTTGTTGGCCACCCGCGTAGGCAGCATCGCGGAACTGAGTAAGTGGACGCTGGTTCTCTTACCCTGTCTGTTCCCAAGCGACCAGCTGCCCTTAGGGCAGTGCTTTGTAACCAGCCAGGGGATTCCTTTAATTGAGCGCCTGCTGTGTACACACACCTGTGCTGCTGGCCGTGGTGAAGGCAGCAGCTCTGGAATCAGGCAGACTGGTAAAGTTCCTGGCTCGGCCTCTGATGTAGGTCAAGTTCCTACCCTTTTCTGAGCCTCAATTTCCTTTTCTATAAAATAGAGAAAATGATAATACTCAATAGTTGTGGCGATTTAGCAAGCTAATGCCCATGAAGGGGTTCACCATGGTACCTGGCACACAGTAAATCCTGCAAATGCTATTGATTTCTACAGTGGGATCACATCTGTCCTCTATTCAGAATCCTCCACGGGCTCCGCATCTGATCCGTAGGAAAAACCAAAGTCCTTAGAATTATGTCCAGGCTCGCCCACCTGTATTCCTCAGACATCTTCTTCCACTCTCTCCCAAGGCGCACTTAACTCAGCCACACTGGTCCCTGTTGTTCCTTGGACATAGCAGGCACACCTTAGGGCCTTTGAATGTACTGTTCCTTCACCACTCTCATCCTCCAGATACCCACATAGCTTGCTCCCTAGTTATCTTCAAGTCTCACCCAAATGTTACCCCTTAATGAAGCTTTCCCTAACCACCCTATTTAAAATTATAGCACCCTGAGGACCCTAATCCCTCCTCACTGCTTTACCTTTCTTCCCAGCTGTTACCCTATGACATACTCTATTTTTTTGTTTGTTTTTCAATAACAGCTCCACTGAGATAGAATTCATATCCAGTTTACCTACTTAAAGTGTATCATCATTCAGTGGCTTTTAGTATATTAACCAAGCTATACAAGCATAAGCACAGTCAATTTTAGAACATTTTCATCACCCCAACAAGAAACCTGAAAACCATTAGCAATCATTCCCCTCCCTCCTTCCCCTAGTCACACTCTATAGTTTACTCATTAATTTTTTTTAATTGTCTGTTTCCCACTACTAGAATATTTTTTCATGGAGAGTACACAATTTGTTTTGTTTGTTGTTGTAACCTCAACACCAAGAATGCTGCTTGACACATAGTAGGCCCTCAGGAAATATGAAGAAAGAAAGAGACAGAGACAGAGACAGAGAGACAGCAAGACAGTGGGAGAGAGAGAGAGAGAGAGAGAGAGGGAGAGAAAGGGGCAGAAAGGTGGAGAGAAGAAGGCTGGGGTGTCCCAAGTTTGAGCAATGATTGCTGTGCTTGTATATCCCCTAATTCGGGGCTGTGCTTTCTGAGTCTGGCCAACCAGAGGAAAATAAAACTGTATTTACTTATGATCCAATTGATTGTCAAATGACATAGCCATGTGTTAGTTCCGGATGGAACTGGAGCATTGATCTCAGAAATGCTAGAGTATGTTAAATTATGACTTGGTGTGATATTCTAGAAAATTCTGAACTATGAAAGAATTCAGGACCCATGAAGCAACTTGTGCCTCTTCCCCAAAATTCCCTGTACACCCGGAACAAGCATCCACCCTTGAGTATACGACATGCACCTCTGAAAAGGGAAGCAGTAGCCAATTCAAGCCGTAGGGGGACCTTATGGTCACTAGAGTTACTTTCCTGGCACCTGAATTTGGAAATTGTGCTTGCATTCCCATCAAACCCCTGAAGTCCTAAGATGCCTCCGATTACAGGGTCTTCCAGCCACTGGTCAGTTGTACGATTGTTCTTAAACTTTTTGCCATGGACCCCTTTGGCAATCTGATGAAGCCTATGGACCCTGCCTCAGAATAATATTTTTAAATGCAAAAAATAAAGTGCGTAAGTTTATAAAGGAAGCTAATTATATTAAAATACAGTTATCAATATATTTTTACCTCAACTGTGATACAGTAATTCTATGCCTTTTTTATTAGAACATTGTAAAACAAGATCTGGCAGCAGCTCTGATGAGCCATTATTTTGAGGTAGTGATGTGTGTGAAGGATATTTTGAGATATCTGCAACAATTGGAATGGGATAAGGAAAGGTCTGTATTTTAACAGCTCCCCAGGGATTCAGATGTAGCTGGTCCAAGCAGCTCCCCTGGGGAAACATCTCAAAGAAGAAATGCCATACTGTTTGGGACTCTGCAAATTTCGAAGACATGCCCGTGACCTTGGAAAGGCCGAATCTGGCTACAGGGTTGGTTCATGTCTGTGTGGGCGCAACCTCGGAAGAGGTCCCCACGCATTCTTCTCTGGGGTCTCAAAAGTTTGTCCGGCGATATTTTAAGGGCCCCTCCTAGCACCTGGGCTGAGGCCCTGCTCAAATCCGGTTCTTCACTTGGAGGAAAGGATTTGCTAAACAAATCTGCCCTCCACCTAAGCAGGCAGCATGCGGGAGTGGCTTGCCACGTAAATGGTTTCTAAGGACAGTTTGCTCTGTAAATTAAGTGCTGTCATTTTCGTTGAATGTTGACTTTCGCATATGAATTGTTGGCACACAGATGGGTGCTGCTAATTACGAATAGGTTCCCTACGTTCATCAAGTCAGCCCTGTAGAACGTGTGCACAGTAGCACGTTGATCAGCCACATGGGCGACAGAAGGTAATAAAATTGCCTTCTTTTCTGATCTGACTATAATTTAGACTGGCTTGCTCTGAGGTCTGAATCAATACAGCCTTGCTCTCTCTGTGTACATAGAGAGCTGTTCTTCATATGCAAAGGTTACTCTGCCAGTGTGGATTCCAGAAACCACTGTTGTTCCAGCAAAGGCGAGATGGAAAGAGTTCGTTCCCAGCCGTCCCTGCTCTTCTTGAACCAGGCTGTTCAGGGTTGAGGGCAGAGCCCCTGACTATGGCCTTCTTCATGGCCAACAATAATAATAGCAGCCCCTGATGCTGTGGACCTGGTGATCTATGAAAAATCTACGTGAGCTATTTCCAGTGTAACCATTATTATCCACATAGATGTGGGCATGGAGGCAGGATCTTGTCTAAGATCAACCACACCTGTGAGCTGATGGCTGACATTGAGTCCAGTTCTCAAGGCAGAGCTTTCAACACTAGGCGTGACTCCCTGTCTCTGGGGGAAGCCCAGGTGTTTCTATATGATACGGGTGGAATGAGAGTCTGCCTCTGTAAGATCATCATGTTTGTCAGATCTGTGTTCCTTCCAGGTCTGAGGATCGCAGCTTGCTCTGTAGGATGTACTGGGGATGCTCTCCTCAAAACTAAACTGGAGACGTGAGAATTCACAAAGGTTACCTAGTATTTCACCAGCACCTAGATGGCAGGACCCCGCTGCCCGCTGAGACTTCTGCCTGTATTCCCCCTGCTTCTATCCTCAGGGCGTCTTATTAGAATCCAGAACTGTCTTGATCAGTGGTGATGTCCAGAGCACTTTCTCTGTCCAGCCTGTTATGGCTTGAGGTGAAAATATATCCACTACTTCCCGACCGCCTACTGCATGCCAAGTGCTTTCAATATATTAAAGGTATTTTTATTCTCATTTCATAGATAAGAAAACTAGGACCTGGAAGGATAAATGTTTTGCTCAGAGCCACACAGCTAGGAAGTGGCAGAGTCACATTTCAAACCGTTTTTCTTTTTCTACTTTTCTGCATCCAGTTCAGCTTTGCATTCTAAGCAACTAACACATCACCTGTAGCTTAGGAAATATCTGTTGAATGTCAAACGAAGACATGAAGGACCCACAGTGAACTAGTCTGTGAAACAAAAGCTGAAGAAAATGCTACAGGGGAGGGGAACTCTTAATGAAACTCTTGTCAAATATTAAACTGAATTTTGAACTCAGAGAACTAGAGCTGAATCTCTGTATGTCAAATTGTTTGAATGAGAAGCTAAATCAGGAGACCACAAAGGTCCACAAACTGACACAAGCCTGGTAATTCTTAACTGTGAGCCCGAAGAGATTCTCAAGGCAATGCTTAGGGTCTGGTGGGCAGACCAGGTCTTCTTACCTGAACCAGGTCAGGAGTAGGTCTGGGGGAAGCTGGTCTGTCCCGTCTCCTCCATTGAGGCCACAAGGAAAGCAGAGGCTCTGGCTATTCTCACTTTTTTTTTTTTGAGAGAACAGAAGTTAAGGCTACTTTAGTTTATTTTATTGGTTTCCTTTTTTTTTTTAATTTTTATCAGGGTATAGTTGATTTACCATGTTGTGTTAGTTTCATTTGTACAGCAAAGTGAATCAGTTATACATATACATATATCCACTCTTTTTTTTTTTAGGTTCTTTCCCCATATAGGCCATTACAGAATATTGAGTAGAGTTCCTTGTTCTATATAACAAGTTCTTATTAGTTATCTATTTCATATACAGTAGTGTGTGTATGTCAGTCCCAATCTCCCAATTTATCCCTCCCCTCCTTATCCCCTGGTAACCATAAGTTTGTTTTCTACATCTGTGACTCTACTTCTGTTTGGTAAATAAGTTCATTTGTACCCTTTTTTTTAGATTCCACATATAAGCAACTTCATATGATATTTGTCTTTCTCCGTCTGACTTACTTCACTTAATATGACAGTCTCTAGGTCCAGCCATGTTGCTGCAGATGGCATTATTTTGTTCTTTTTTATGGCTGAGTAATATATACCACTGTATATATGTACCACATCTTCTTTATCCATTCCTCTGTACCAACTCGACTCTGCATTTGGTCCCATCAATCCCACATTTGTGTCCTCCAAGATCTTGCTGCAGCCCTTCTGCCCGGCATTCCCTGCCTTGCCCCCAAGCTCCCAATTAAAACTGCATTGGACAGTCATTAATTAGAGTCATTGCTTTCTGCTGTTTAAAGGGGAAAAAATGAGGGATTCATCGAAAACTGCCTCTTTCTGTTTTCTTTTCACACTAAACTGTGAACTTGTTGTTCCCACTCAATGAGTTCATAAAAATGGGGCCATTAATTTAAAACTGTGCATAAAAAGTTTCTGGGTTGTCTCCCCTTGGTGTCGCCAGAAAGAAAAACAGCCCTTATTGCTTGGACAAGGGGGTCTCTCAAATGCAAATGGGATCTTTTCAGAAGGTCCTGCTGCCTCCAGCCCCTAGAATGCACTGTGACCTTTTCAGGTGGTCAAGTGGCCACTGGCCTCTTGGTATTTCTTGAATGTTCCACTCCACAACAGGGCCTTTGCACTTGCTCCTCCCTCTGCCTAGAAAGCTTTTCCCTTGATTTTTACAAAGCTCCTCCCTCATTTCATTCAGGCCTCTGCTTAAATGTCACCTCCTCAGAGAGGCCTTCCTATGACAGCCCCACTCACTTAACCCTCCCTGCATCACTGCTTTCTATACACACTTCCTGCTTTAATTTTCTTCATAGCACTTAGCACCACCTGACATATTATATATTTGTTTATTTTCTGTCCACCTCACCAAGACTGTAAACCCCATAAGAGCTCAGACTTTTTTTTAACATCATTGACTGTATCCCCAGTGCCTAGAACCATGTCTGGCACATAGTAGGATGCAATAAATATTTGATGAATGAATGAATGCATGAATGGTAAGTTTCCTGCTGGATCCAGAGTTCAGTCTTCCCTTGTCCATCCCTGTTTCTCCAGCTCTCCTTCTCCTTTAAAACAAATCTCCTCTCATTACTTTGTACTGGGCTATACATGGTCTTTCTTTTTTTCAAGGGGAGGAGTTTCAGTGAGGCAAGTTAAACTGCAGTTTATGATGCTGGGGAGTGCCTTGGCTTCCTTATCTTTGCTGTGTGACCTAGGGCAAGTGACGTGATCCCTCGGATCCCCAGGGATCTGTGAAAAGAGGGTGATCATACCTCCTACCCCAGGGTCGTGTGAGGTTTTGAAAACGTACTATAGTAAGTGGTCTTTGACCGAGGATGAAGAGCGGCGAAGGAATTGAAGGTGCTGTCACAGCATAGGTTTTGGCAGAAGGAGCCCACTTTGGAATGTGCAGCCCTTTGTCTCAGGGGGATCGCACTGGCATGCAGGAAGACGGCTTAGAGGGAGCTACACTGATAGCTTGAGTCTGGCAGCTTAGAGCAGCGTTTCCCAAAGGGTTGCATGGGAGATGATTGTAGGTGATACACAAAACACTTTCTATTTTTAATTGCTATGAATTTTTCACAGGTACTAGAAAAATATTGGTTTTCCTTTTATGGCACTGATATGAAGTTTCCTTTTAAAATGAATTTATTGTGTGAAAGAATTCGCCAATTTAAGGAAAAATATTAAGTAAATAAACTGTACCTGCAGCACACAGGTATGTGAGAATTCATGATGCTGATTCTCAAATGGCTGACATTTGGAAAACCTGGTTATAAGCGGGTTCTCAAGTAGGTTCCTAGACCCAAACTCCAGACACCCAAACTCAGTGCAGCTAGTGACGAGTGGATTTGTTGTTTTGGGTTCATGACGCTGACAGGTGAAGCAGCAGATAGCACATACATAGAGTGGAATTTGAAATGGAGCTTGTGATTACAGAATCCCCGTGCCAATTCCATCTCCTATGGCCAGCCCTCATCAGAGACATCCTTTCGGCCTCTGATCCAGAGACTCAGCTGATAACAATGATGATGATGATAATGATGTGGTGATGATGATAGTGATAATGATGAAGATAGAAATGATGGTGATGATGATGAAGATGATAATGAAAGTGATGATGATGGTGGTCATGATGATGGAAAAGATGATGGTGATGATGAAGATGATGATGGTGGTGATGATGATGATGGGATGACACAAAGTAAAAGAAATAGTGCTGAATACTTATTATATACACTTAGGATGTGCCAGACCCTATTCCAGGTGCTTTAAGTGATTTGTGATTGCTTCATTTCATATTATGAGTTAGGCACTATTATTATCTCCATTTTTCAAATGAAGAAACCAATGCTGGGTACTTTATACATGTTATCAATTTAATCCACACAACAAATTCACAAAGGTCATAATCATCCCTGTATACAAAGAAGTAAACTCACCCAAGATCATGCAGCTAGTCAGTGGCAGGTTGGAGACTCAGACTCAGACAGTCTGACTCCAGAGAGCTTGTCCCTAACCACTACACTACACTACACTGCTCCTCCAAGAACAGGACAATGAATGAGTCGTGTCTCTGCCTGTGAAGCTCAGTAGAGGAAGTAGATGTGTGGGCGCTTAAAACACGTCTGAGTTAAACAAGTAACATGTTAGACTTTATTAGTAGGTGGTGTGTGTACACAGGGGAATGGGAAGTTGATTCTGATCTGTGACATCCTGGAGGGCTCCAGGGAAGAAGTGGCATTTGATCACAGCCTTGAAGGTCGTCAGTAGTTGAGAGGATGAAGCGGGGTGCGGGGGGCACTCTAAGATGAGAAAACAACAAGAGCAAAAGCGAAAGCAGGGAACCTGGAAGTGCAGGGTGAGCTGAACGATGCTCTGAGGAGATGGTTAGCCCAATCAAGGCCAAAGCCTTCCCAGGGTCTTGGGGAACTTGAGGGGTGATGCACTGCCCCAAAACATGGATCCTCTTCTCATCTCCACCCCATTTTGATTTTCTTATTTTGAGCTTTTTTTTTTTTTTTTTTTTTTTTTTTGCTATACACGGGCCTCTCACTGCTGTGGCCTCTCCCACCGCGGAGCACAGGCTCCGGACGCGCAGGCTCAGCGGCCATGGCCCACGGGCCCAGCCTCTCCGCAGCATGTGGGATCTTCCCGGACCGGGGCACGAACCCGTGTCCCCTGCATCAGCAGGTGGACTCTCAACCACTGCACCACCAGGGAAGCCCTTATTTTGAGCTTTTTTATGAGTGCTTTCAAGAAAGACAGAGGAGGACTTCCCTGGTGGTCCAGTGGTTAAGACTTTGCCTTCCAATGCAGGGGAATTGGAAGTTGCCTTCCAATCCCTGGTCGGGGAGCTAAAATCCCACATGCCTCCTGGCCAAAAAACTAAAACATAAAACAGAAGCAATATTGTAACAGATTAAGTGTACCCCAGCCTGACCCTAGATGGAAGGTACAAGAAATTTAAACACCACCTCGGTGAGCTTATTATTCCGATAATACCAAATAGCACATGGCATAATTCAAAATTCAGAAATGACAGAAAAGTTGGGAGGGAACGTCACCCACAATCCCGCTAGGCACAGAAATCCCTGGTCAACATTTTGCTTTTTTTTTTCTCCTGGTATTTACCCAGAGCATATTTTTTAATAACATAATCCTGATCACACTGTATGCAGTTTTGAATTTCACTTTTTTCCCCACTTACCATTTTAACACAAAGCTTTTCATCATTTATTGCCATTCTTATGTAAACATTTTTAGTAACTGCATAAGTTTTATCACATACCAGAGTTTATTTAACCACACTCTGATTTTCAAACATTTGTTTCTTTGTCAAATTTTGGACCCTGTAAATAAGGTTTGGGTGAAAATCCTTGTGCATGAAGATTTTGCTGCATTTTGGATTCTAACATTGGGACAGAGTCCCAGAAATGGAATTACTGAATCAAGGGAAAGGAGCATACGTGAACACCTTGGCTACATAATGACAAATGGCCCCATCATAGACTTGGAGTTGGCCGCAGATGCAGCAGGATGTCTCTGAAAGAAGGACTCAGGTCCGTGTAGGGCGATGAGCACAGACATTAGAGTCAGACAGACCTGGGTTGGAATCTTATCTCTGCCTTGTGACCTTGAGCCTCAGTTTCCTTATCTGTAAAACAGGATTTCTCAACCTGGGCATTATTGACATTTGGGCTAAATTCTTTCTTGTGGGGACTGATCTGTGCATTGTAGGATGTTTAAGAACATTTCTTCCCTCTACCCATTAGATGCAGTAACAGCCCCCCGGACATGGCACCAGAAATATCTCCAGATATTGCCAAACAGCCCCTGGGAGGCAAAATCACCCTGGTTGCAGATCACTGCTCTAAAGCTAAAATAATATAAACATACCCTATAGAGCCTTGTGAGGAAGAGAAACAATGCACGTGAGGTGCTTTTTCACAGTGCCTGGTATAGGGTAGGCGCTCAATGAATGGCAGCTGGGACTGTTCATGTAGAGCCATGTTTCTCCTCATTTTCCATCTGCAGGTCCCCTGGGGATCTTCCCTGCCCACCTGCCACTCAAAGAGAATTTCCTCCTCTGATTCTTTTTTGAGGTTCTTGCATATATTTTCCTGCTGTGGCAAATGGAGAGAAGGAGGGTCAGACTCTAGGTTAGGCTTGATAAGAGGCAGAGGGGTGTAGGGAAGCAAACCTTCCCCCCCACCCCGCCCCACTGCTATCTGTTTAACTCCTCACTGTTCAGATATTAAGCTTAGTAGATTGTACTCTGGTTAGGTCGTCTTGATGAGGCCTTAGGACTCTGGCAACATAGAAGTTTCCTTTCCTCTGACAACTCCTATCAGAAATAGTGGACACTTGGAATCTTGCCTCAAGAAGGATTTTTAAGGCTGCATCTACACTTAGTGGATACAGACTCTGTGATTGACTAAGCATGTCTGCCATGGGCATGGAAGAGAAAGGGGAATATTTGCCATTTCCACCCTCAGGTGAGACCTCATCTCCATAGTCTCACTCCCACAGAGGGGGTGAATGGTCCTCTTGTCAATCTTCTTTTGAAGAAGTGGCCCTTTTCCTCAGATAGGAAATGGGAACCTAGAAGGCAGGTCCTGGGCCTTCAGAGGAGAAACTCCTGCCACTCACTGAGCCTCACTTTCTTGGGTTTGGATTTTAGGTAGAAAGTGTCATGTTAAAAAGTATAGCTGGATGGCAGAGAACTGGTGGGCTCTGCAGGCTTGGTTTCAGCTGGGCAATGAAGGATTGGGAATGGGGGCTTTAAACTCCAGTAGGAGTTGATGTTTCAGTCATGAGTCTGAAGGCAGAATTCCTTCCTCTTCAAGGTCCTCTATCTTTTCTCCTAAGGCCTTCCTTCAACTGACTGGATGAGACACACCCACATTATGGAGGGTAATCTGCTTTACTGAAAATCTACTGACTTAAATGTTGATCCCATGTAAAAAATAGCTTCACAGCAATATCTAGTCTAGTGTTTGACCAGCCAACTGGGCACCATAGCCTAGCCCAGTTGCCACATAAAATTCACCATCACAGGTATCTTAGAGGAGCGTCTCCCCAAGTGTGCAACACCTCCCACTGTGCATGAGATGATTTCCAGCGGGACAGGGGCAGTGCCTTAAATAACATTGGTCATGGGAATGACTCTTTTAAATTCTATTTTAATGCTAATTACTTTCAGAAGAAAGGCTCCACTTGATATGAGCCCCTAACAACGCTCTCACCCATTATTTATAAGAGTAGAAAGCAGGACCAGAATTCAGCTATAAATTGATTACGCTGTTTCCTTTTCATCAGGTTAACTTTCACGATGACCTTCTGTTGATGGCAGGTGATACTGATTTTCCGTTTATGGCAGTGACATAATGTTTCCTTTTTAGATATATGTATTTTTAAAAGCAAAGGGAGTCCATTGAAGATTAAGTAAATAATGGTACGGGTGGTGTTTGGATTCAGCTACACTCACGAAGGTCGCTTACAAGCAATCCAAGTTTGAGAAACACCATCTTAGCCAAGAAAAGTCGGGGCTTCAGGCCCAGCCAGCATCCCACAGGAGGATCTTCCCTCCATGGCCAATCTGGGAGCATGCAGCTTTGGTTTGATTAAGGAGAAGGCTGGTTTCCTTCTGAGAAAGCGTGAGAAAGACCAGAGTGTTCTCAAGGTTTGCCAGCGTTGAGACAAGTAAAACATGCCCCTCAAGGAGCACAGTTAAGTGCGTGGATTCTGGAGCCAGACTGCCAGGGTCAAATCCTCCCTCTGCTGCTCATAGCTGTGCACCCCTGAGAAGTTATTTAACCTCTTTGAGCCTCTGTTTCCTCATCTGTAAAATGGGTTTATAAAGGTACCTACTTTATAGGGTATTGTGAGAATCAAATGAATTAGTGCTATCGCATAACAAGTGTCATTTAGGACTGAGTCGCTGTTGTTGGGAACGACTGACAAAGAAAAAGACACAGTGCTCTAAATGCTGTACCCAAGAAAGTACAGTGTGATGTGAGACACAGGGGAGTGCGGGAGATTCCAGGATGGCTTCCTGGAGAAATTAATATATAAGCCGATACCTGGATAATCAGTAGGAGTTAGCCTGGAAAAGAGGAGAGAGAGAATGTTCTGGATAGATGGAATAGTGTATGCCCAGGCTTAAAGGCAAGTGACAGTTCTTGTGACTGCAAAGAAGGCAGTGCTGGTTACAGCAGAGGATGTGACAGAGGGTGTGTCCCAAGGTGAGGGAGGCCGGAGGCAAACACATACAAAGGGCTTTCTGTGCCTTGTTAGAAACGAGGGGTCCCAGAAGGGCAGGACTGGAGTTATCTTAGCAGCCCTCTGTGCCTGAAACAGCACCCCAGACCTGGAAAGCCCTTGACTGTCGCGTGGTGAATGAACAAATGCTTTCCTCTCTGCTTGATGTGTGACCTGGAGGTCTCATGGGACCACTCCCATTGAATGAGGGAATCTCAGGATGCAAACCTCTGCCGAGATCTCCAGGCACATCTTCTCTGCAAGCTTTGGCTGCCTGAAGGATCTGAAATGTTACTTCTGTCCACAGGTGACCTGGTGTCCCGAGCAATGCATCACCTGCAGCCCCTCAACGCCAAGCACCATGGCAATGGCACCCCCCTGCACCACAAGCAGGGGGCGCTCTACTGGGAGCCCGAGGCCCTGTACACCCTTTGCTATTTCATGCACTGCCCGCAGATGGAATGGGAAAATCCCAACGTGGAGCCCTCCAAAGTCAACCTCCAGGTGGAAAGGTAAGACTTGTGCTGGCTTTGGATGGCCAAAGAGAGGGGCTCCCTTCTGGCCAACACCACCTTATGGTGAGTAGGTATTGCCCCCAGGGTGGTACAGGAGTGGGGGAGGAGAGGGATGCTGGGGGTCAGAACTGCCCAGTTTCCAGAAACTCACTGGAGGGGTCTAGATGACCTTGAGGGGTTATCAGAGACCTGGGTGGAATCTTTGAAATGGGTTTGCATAGGGCTGGCCCAGTTTGGGATAAAAGTGGCCTGGGTCAGAAGAGAGGGTCTGCAAATCTGGAGGGATGAGGCCTCTGCAGTGCAAGGGGGCTTCCTTGTGAAGGCAGCTTAGGGGGATACCAGCTTCTTGGGTGGGAGATGTTTTATCTTCATTTCACCCTGTCTGCCCTGGGGATTCCAGGGGGAAACCATAACACTTGCTCAGCCAGAAGTGGGCCTCTCATGTGGGCAGAAGACAGCATAGCAGTTCCCATGAAGCAGAATCCTCATGGCAGAGAAGGAAGGGAGGGCTCCCTGGAAGAGGAAGCTCCCTCTGACCTGGCTTCTGCTGCTCCCCAGCGCCATCTGTCCACGTCCCCATGCCTCAGCCTCCGTATCTGTAAACGAGTAGCTGCACTAATCGCTTTCCAGGTTGCCTTCTACCTGGAAAATCCCAAGATTTTCTGAGGATGGTTTCACCCTCTCAGAGGCAAGGAATCCAAACTACCATCAGG
Source organism: Aethalodelphis obliquidens (assembly GCF_003676395.1). Taxonomy (NCBI): domain Eukaryota; kingdom Metazoa; phylum Chordata; class Mammalia; order Artiodactyla; family Delphinidae; genus Aethalodelphis; species Aethalodelphis obliquidens. Next base: position 50,042,117 of record NW_020837952.1, read on the forward strand.
AAAGGAGGCTGCCTGGAGGTGTCCCCTCTTCCCCTGGGTACAGGTCCACAGAGATGTGGACCTGTTCCTAAGGGAACATCTCCCCCCAGCATCTCACAAATCAGGCCCCTCCTCCTGTGTACACAGGCTTGTTCACTCTAACTACTGCAGTAGTGACGCTGTTTATTGAGTGGTTAAAGAACAGGCTCTGTGATCCAGACTTCTGGGTTCAAATCCAGGCTCTTCCAATTAAAAGCCAGGATGTCTTGGAAAAGTGCCTTTAACCTCCCCGTGCCTCAGTTTCTTCGTCTACAAAATAGAGGTCCTAAGAATAAATCCTTCATAAGGCTGTTTGAAGATCGAATGCATTGAACAGTGCCCAGCATGTAGTAAGTGCTCAATAAATGTTCCCTTTTATTATTGTTGTTGGAGATCTTATCCGCAAATAGCTGAACAACTCCCAGTTTGGGCTCAATGCACTTTTCTCTGTTAAATGGTTCCAAGTGGTTTTAAAACACTCACTGGATGCTCTGTTTCTGCCAGGATGGGTCGGGCTTAATTGGGCTCCTAAACCATGTCTCTTGGCTTTCAGTTTAGAGTAGAGGATGGAGGATGAGCGAGACAGAAGTTGACTCTTTTTTTTTTTTAATCCCAAGTTAGCATCAATATTTCAATCCAGTCTGGAATTAACTTAATCAGAGGATTACTCATGTCTCCCGCCATCCAGGCCAAATCAGTGGGTGCCGTGTGCATATTTTCATGTGCCAAATATGCCCAAAGTGGAGAGGTGGCAACGTGCCCGTGGTCCCTGGGCAGAAAACAACCTCAGTCAGACACACCAAGACGTTGCTTTCTATGAGTATGAATCGTGATGGCTGGGAGGATGGAAACTATTGGCCTTGGCCTTTGGGGTACCTAGTTCTTCAGCCCCCATCCCTACCCCAGCAGCCTGTAGAATAGGGCAGTTTCTCTGACTCACCTACCCCGCCACTCTTCAATTCCCGCCTCTATGCAGATGACACCCCCTCCATCTCCAGCCAGACGTCACCACCTCTGAGCTCCAGAACCTGATCCACCTCAGCCTTCCAGTTTCCACTGTCAAGGCTCACACTCTCAGGCTGGTTCTTCTCAGGGCACCTTATTGTCTTCTGCCCAACACAGCAAATGTGTGTGTGTGTGTGTGTTTATTGCCTGTGAGCTTCATAAGGGCACAGAACACATCTGTTTTTGTTGTCACGCCACACCTAATGCCAAGCTCAACATCTGGTATATATCACAAAGTCAGTAAATATTTGTAGGATGAAAGAAGGGACAAATCCGTTGATCCAACTGCCTATGGAACATTTCCATCAGGAGTGCCCACAACCACCTCAAAACTAAAGCCAACATCTTTCCCCCAAAACCGACTGTTCCTCCTTTCCCCCCCGCCCCCAGTCTCTAAGAATGGCATCACCATCAACCCGGTCACCTCGGTCAGAAAACTGGGACTCACTCCACACTCCTTCCTCTCCTTCCCTCCTTCCTACAGCCAGCTGGTCAGTAGGTCTCACCGATGCAACTTCTGTGCCGTCTCCCATTCCTCTAATCCTTCCTCCCCAGATGGCTGCCTCACTGCATGGTTCAGTCCCTCGTTTCCTCTTACTGCTATTACTGCATTTGATTTCTAAGTGGTCACCCTGGACGGGAGGCTTAATATTCTCTGACCAGCTCCATCCTCATGGCCACCAGACTGAAACTTCTAAAATATGCATCTCATCGTGTGACATACCCCCTGCCCCCAACTCAACACAGTTGCATGGCTCCTGTTATATTTTCTGTTATGTAGTTTCCATCTTCCCTTCCGGAATCTATTTCAGGATTCAGAGTGTAGTTGAAGTGGCTGTAAGTCTAGGGAGAGCATCTAAGGATTCCAAACTTTCTGGGACAAGTTTTAAAGAGGCATGAGCTGCAAGGGGGAGCCGAGTAAAGAGAACATGTCCTAGAATTTGTCAGAGTCAATTATCTTGGTCTTTCCATTCCTCCTTGGCTGAATTTTCAGGGGACGACACAAAACAGAAAACACTTGTCATGTTTTGAGTTCTGTTCACTTTGGTCCTCTGGAAAGAGTATGGATTTGGGAGTCAGATCGACCTTTGGGTTTGGATCCCAGCTCTGCTTCTTCTAGTTCTGGGACCTTGAATGAGTCATTTCACCCCTACTGAAACTCTTCTCCTCAACTGTGAAATGAGAACAAAACCAGCCTCTTGGGACTGGTGTAAGCAATTAATTAGATACTGTAGCTAAGACATCCAGTGCCATGCCTGGCACAAGGGGAGCTCCCCTCACCCCCACCAAAAAGGAGCTGATATAATACATCTTCTTTTTATTTTTTGGCTCTAAAATGTTATTATCGTTGTCCCTGAAGGAGCCTGTGTATGATTCCTTCCAGACGAAAAGCTGTTTCTTCCCGTTCCACGATAGGCTAGGCGTTGATATTCATTAGCGTCTGAAAACACACAGGTAAGGGCTTCAGAGGACAGAGGACTCTTGTTTCCAGACAAGTGTTTACAGCAGCTTCATACCAAAACTTACAAACAAGACGTTTCCAGTGGGAGGTAGGATTCTAATTTGGAGCTGGGTTTTTTTTTCTCTTTTTCTGTCTTCTTTTTCCCTCCAAATCAAAAACATTTCCTTGACTCTCTATCTCTGTCTGGCAAAGTCAAGTAAGGCCATGGTGTTTATATGGTTTTCCATAAACTCTTCAAGAACAGGAGCTGAATATTATGTGCTTTTTGTCCACGCCGAGCAGAAGGCCTGGAACATATTTGTTGACTGAAATACGATTGTGTTGTACCTCAAACCATCTCTGCTTGTCAGAAGAGCCTTTCTTGGCTGGAGTACTTGGAACTAGGCCTCCGTATACCATTTGACTCTTTCATGTGGGCATAGCTTTCCAGTTGCTACATTGGTTTTGGATAGCTTCATTTTTCATTGTGGGGTTTTGAAGAAGCTCAGTACCAGTATAAAATTTCTGTAGTTTAAGTTGTTCCAGGACTTTGGCTACTATTTTTTGAGCTTCTGAAATCTTTCAGTCCCTCAGATACTTTATTTAGGGAAAAAAAAAAAAAAAAAACTCAGATAAATCTTGTATGATTATGATTAGGCTATATTCATTTTCCAAATAGTAATGATAAATGTAAACACCTCAGTTTTGAGGATGGGGGTCATGTGAAGCTACTACTATTTTTTAATAGAATCATCTTAAATCTATGACAAAATTTCCCTGCCCCAAATCATTACTGGAAAGACTAGTGATTCCTAGATGTGTTTGGCCATGAATGATTTCAGTAATTTGTCATCATAAAATTAAAAGGAGTAGGATAAATAGGAGTGTTTTGTTGCCCGCAGTAACTGATCGTGCCCGAGAGGAACAGAGATCAGCTTCACCTAGAAGACTAGACAATTAGGTAGTTTTACTCTCCCCGAGTCTCATGGGAAACAAACCAGAATTTACATCTAGGCAGTGGCAGCTTTCGCCCCTTTTGTAACAGAGCTGTGTAAACAGATGTGGCAGACATCTGTTTCCCTGTGTCTACCAGGGAAATCTCAACCACAAACATGAGTATCCAATCACCAACTATTTGAGGAAAATGAATGGAAGAAACAGAACAGTCTTAACAAATGGAAGAATTTACATTTGAGGAAATAGAGTTAATAAAGAAAACATACCAGATATTAGAAGTTAATGGTACCCAAATACATCTTCTAAGAAACCCTCCAAAAAGGGCACCCCAGCACATCAATATGTGACAGGTGATATCCAAATTTTAACACACTCCAACAGACATACCCAGGGTTATGCAAAATTTCCAGCCTTCTAATTATAACCCTTCCCCTTTCTTTCCCATCAAGGAATGTATATCACAACACAAGTGAGCAGAGGTATCCTTGATACAAGCAGCACTACTAGTAAGAATGCTTAGTTGCAAGAGTTGAACCTGCTGAGCAGAAAGAAAACCTCTGGGAGGCCCAGTGTAGGAAGAGGGTTAATAAATCCTTGTCACTCCTGCATGAGAACCTGACATTGGGTTAATTTTCTAGCTCTGTTTCCCTGGAAACATGATAAGAATTAAAATATCAACTGTGTTACTAAGCAACATTGCTTATGGTCAGAATGACCCTAGGTTGGTACATTAGATCTGGCCTTGTAGTACTATAGATACTTGGTATAAATACCAAGTATTTATAGTACTTGGTATAGTACTTCCAGAGCTTTGGGCTTCCTTGAATTCACTGATCCTTATAACTGGCAATGTCCCTTGCAGGGACCTTGAAAGTTACTTCTGTGGAGTTGTTACAAGAGGTATTGGGGTTCATAAAGCAGGGCAGGTCTCACAACCACCTAACTGGGTCTTATCTCCTTGCACCTGAGTGTCACTGGGGCACAAGGTAGCTCTGAGACGGCTGGGTGAATCGTTATAAAGACTCCCAGTAAAAGGAACGTCTGATGTTGTCATGAGGGACAAGTGTGGCCTATGATGGTCCCACGAGTCTAAATGTTTAGTAGAGCTTAAGAAGACTTCTGGAGGGCATTGAAGCTGGAGAAGCAGGCTTTGAGCCCACACAACCTGGAGCAGTGCCCAAGTTGCACCCCAGGATTGCTCAGAGCCATAGACAGTGGACTTTATACCACTGAGGCTGAACTTTGGCCACTCCCAGCAGGACCTCTGTCACCATTACCCCTGAAAACTGAATGTCTCTGCTACCACTCTTGTCATGTTCCATCTATGTCACACCACTTGCTTCTAAATCAGTGGAGCCTGGGTCACATCCCTGCACCCTAGTAGCAGGGGTGTCTGGAAAGGTGAATTTCTACCTTGTTGAACTATGGAAGAATAATATGGGAAATTCTCCAAACGGTAAGGTCATCAGTGGTTCCAAGCACCCAAAAAAGTTGACAAAGGTTCACTACACTCTTCGACTTTACTCTTTTTTAAAATCAATAACACACAAGTGAATCATTTGCACAGTTCAGTACTTCTGACCATTATTAGCCACACAGCTCACAACTGATTGGCTTACACACCACAGTGAATACTCCCCAACATAAAGACTGCTTGGGCTGACACCCTAGGAACCTCAACAGCAAGAAGGAGGAGACAGGAGGGCTGTTTTGTCCTGACATCTTCAGCAGCAGAGGAAGAATGCTACTTTCTCACCTTCTGGAGGGCAGTGATCACATCTGGCACAAAAGTCCCCTAAAATGTCCACCCAGTGCTAGTGGGTCCTAGAGAAATTCATAGTCAATGTGTGAATGGGGACAACCCAGAGTGGGAGAACCATATATTAGACCTGTTTTCTGCAGGGCTACTTGTGGGCTTTTGTGGGCATGCCTGGAATTCCAACCATTATATAAATGGTTCTAATGAAAAACAAAATGCATGTTGAATTCTAAATAATTAACTTAAGAAACAAAGTTTTAAAACATGATCTGGGCTTCCCTGGTGGCACAGTGGTTGAGAGTCCGCCTGCCTATGCAGGGGACGTGGGTTCGTGCCCCGGTCCGGGAAGATCCCACATGCCGCGGAGCAGCTGGGCCCATGAGTCGTGGCCATTGAGCCTGCGCGTCCGGAGCCTGTGCTCTGCAACGGGAGAGGCCACAACAGTGAGAGGCCCGTATACCGCAAAAAAAAAAAAAAAAAAAAAAAAAAGATCTATTTGTGAAGAAACAAAGTTTTAAAACATGATCTATTTGTGACATGAGCGTTGCTGCAATTTATTTCATCTGGCCAGGGTAAAAGCAACTCTAATCCCAATATTTTTCAAACTGTAGGTTACAGCCCATTAATGGGCCATTAAACCAATGCAGTGCAGAGATTGGCAAACAATACCCCACAGACCAAGCCTGGCCTACTGTCTGTTTTTATACAGCCATACCCACTTGTTTACATATTATTTATGGCTGTTTTTGCACTTGTGGTTAGTTGTGACAGAGACCAAATGGCCCACAAGGCTGAAAATACTATTTAGCCCTTTCCCCTGATGCTGTGGGTTATAACCTGCATTTCTAAAAAAATTAAGTAGAATTGAATAATAAAATAAATCAAAGTAGCTTGCATTGAGGGAAGGTAACTATGTTTCTTGAAAGTTTGTTGGGTTTTTTTTTTTTTTTTTTTTTTTTGGTTACATTAACTTAACTGGAGTTGATTAATTTGCCAAGGTCATGCAGCTAACGTTGCAGAACTAGTGTCTGAACTCCTGGCATCAGGCCTTGCTCTGTGCTTGTCTTCGCTAGTCTGTCTTGCTGTCCATGGACTATGGTTTTAAAGAAATAATATTTGAAAGCCTCATCCCTAATCTCTAGAATCTTTTTATAATCTTTATGAATGTTTACAGGATATAAAACTAATATACTTATTAAATAAAATATAAGTACACAAAAACTTTAAAGAAGAAACTTTGAGTCACCCATAGTCTCTGCGTCCAGGAATAAGCACTGAGACCATATGGGGTATTTCCTTCCAATCTTAGTTTTCTGTGTATATTCAAAACGTGTTTCGTTGTTTCACAAAATAAGGACTGTTCCGTCATTGGATATGGAATTTAAAGTCAAGAGAAAAGCTGAGAACAGGTATGTCAAACATGCTTCATTCCTGTTGAAGATGATAAAACTGAGGCCTAGAGGGATGAGTGGACTTTTCTGGAGTCATAAGCATATTTTCAGTGGATTTGCAAGGCAGTGCCACAGTGCCTTGCACATGCTTTGCCCTCTTCTTGGACCACTGCCTCCCCTCTGCTCTGTCATCTCACTACCCCCATCCATTCATCCTTCAAGACTCATTTTAGGCATCACCTCCTCCAAGATCCCTTTCCTACAACCTCAGGATGCACTGAGTGTCCAGGGCCTAGCTCAGTGGATAGCATATAGTAAGTGCTTAATAAATGCTTGCGGAAATGAACAGAGCTGGGTCTGAAACCTATATGTTCTGGCTTTCGGCCCAAAGAGCCATGTTGCCAGTGTCAACTCAGACAGCCCTTAGATTGCCACTGGCTCTACTGATCACATGCTTCAGGCCTCAGTTTTCTTAGCTGTACACAAAAAATAATCATTCCTACTTCATGGAGCTGTTTCAGTGACTAATGAACTAACTTATGTAAGTGCCACACACAATCACTGACACTTAGTAGGTGATCCGTCAACGGCAGGATTTTACTTCTTTAAACCAGGTTGACCTCCTCTTAGACATTATAAGAGGTTTTGATAAACACTTAGTATGTGGCAGGTCCTGCTCTATACGTCGTGTGTATTAACTGATTCAATCATCACAGTACCCCTTGAGGCAGAAGCTAGCCTCACCTCTCCTCATTTCACAAATGAGGAAACCGAGGTGCAGTGAGGTTAAGTAAGTTGTACACTTGAGCAGGTCTGGGAGTATCAAAGACATCAAATGAATGCTGCATGGCTATAGGGAAGGAAGCTCTCTGCTAAGGGAACAGAATGCATACCATGGAGGGCAGGAAGGTGAGAAAACAGAAAGCGAGACCTTGTTCTGAAGAGGTATTGGGTAGAGCAACAAATTGGACAGGAAAGAAGGTTGAGAGACCCGCCAGGGTGTCAGGACTTTCTCCTATAAGGAGTGAGGAGCTGGAAAGGATTCTGAGAAGGGAGGTGAAGAGACCAAAACTGCGTCTGATTCCTTGTAAGCCCTCCCTTGATGGAGGCATAAGGATGCCTGAAGGAAGGTAATGAACATTTGATGCACCTACTATGTGCCATGTGCTATGTGAGCTACTTTACTTTCAGAGTTTAATTTAATCCTTACACTCAACTTTGTGAGGTAGAAATGCCTTCATCTACAGATGAGATGATTAAGTCTAGTTGCTACTAGTAGGAAAATGCTATTTGGAAGCTATTTAGGTAAAGCTAAGGACCTTCACAGCGCATTAATTATATCTCTGGATATTTTTTATTGTGGAGCCAGAGTTTATATCTTGGTTCTAACACTTACTAGCTCTGTGACCTTGAACAGGTTACTTAACCACTCTGAGCCTCAGTTTTCTTATCTGTAAAATGGGAGCTATCATAGAATCTGCTTCAGAGGGCTGTTGTGAAGCTATTATGTGTTAATATGTAGAAAGCACTTAAAATCCATCATGCATTAGTCCCTTTATAGATAATGGCCATTATTATTCTCACTGTCATGGTGCTTATAACCTAGGTGTATGCTATAGCAGGCCTTCTCAAATTTTAACGTACATTTGAATCCCCTGGGACCTCATTAATATGCAGATTCTATTCATTAGGTCTGGGGTGGGGCCTGAAATGCTTCATTTCTAATAAGCTCCCAGGTGGTGCTGATGCTTCTGGTCCATGGAGCATCACGTGAATAACAAGATACTGTGTTGTCATTCATTTCCCCAACCTACTCCACCCCCCATTTTCAGTTACATAAGGGCAAGAAATAAGCCTTTTGTTGATTTTTGTCTTTCTGGTAGAGCTTAGCACATAATAGGTGCCTAAGAAATATTTCTCAGGCTCTGGGGGCTGGATTGAGCCTTGCAGGGCCTCTACTCTTACCTCATGAGATGCTGGACCCCTCTGCAATTTGCCGAAATGAATGGATTTCAGAAGTCAGATGTGGCCAGCCTGTGGAACTCTCAGGCTTTGGAGAGGCAGCCAAGGGAAGGTGCTGAGCATCCAAATATAATGATCATCTTCCACTTAACAAGGTGGCCAGCTCCTCTCAAGAGGCTTGGGAATAGCAAATTAGCCACAAGTGTGCAGGAGAAAGGTGAGGCAGGATTTGACAGGTGTCCTACCCGGGGAGAGGCAGCAGGGCAAATCCTAAACCACACCAGCTAAAGGGCTGTTAAACACGTACAGACAAAAAAAAAAAAAAAAAGAGCTTCCCTGGTGGCACAGTGGTTGAGAGTCTGCCTGCCGACGAAGGGGACACGAGTTTGTGCCCCGCTCCGGGAACATCCCACATGCCGCGGAGCGGCTGGGCCCGTGAACCGTGGTCGCTGAGCCTGCACATCCGGAGCCTGTGCTCCGCAACGGGAGAGGCCACAACAGTGAGAGGCCCGCGTACCGCAAAAAAGAAAAAAAAAACACGTCCAGCCCTCAGGGCTTGTCAAACTGTTTACACGCAGTTGCCCAGGAGTTTTCTCCCAGCCAAAGGGGGTGCAGTTGCTCCTGACCACAGGTAATAAGCTGGGGGCTCAAGTTTAAAAACAGCCCCCTCTCCTAATATGGGGGGTTAGTCTGAACAAATGCATGTGCTTCACTTGTTCATTTCAATACCCAGGTCTTTTCTGAATCCCAGTTAACTGGCTGCCACAGCAGTCTGGTCTGGTCTGACACCAGCTTCTCTTTATTTAAGGGAAAAAGAAGGGAAACCTTACCTTTATGATACAAAGACTAAAGAACTAGTAGTGCTGCACTATCCAGTATAGTAACCACTAGCCATGCAAAGCTGTTTAAATTTAAATGAATTTAAATTGAATAAAACTAGAGCTTCAGTTCCTTAGTATCACTCGCCTCTTTTCAAATACTCAATAGCTAGATGTGCCTAGTGGTTCCTGCGTTGGATTCTGCAGAGATAGGACCTTTCCAACATCACAGAAACTTCTATTGGACGTCGCTGAACTAGAGACTCAGTGCACATAGTGTCCCCATTGCAGGAAAAAGAGCCCATGATAATCCCACTCCTGAAGCAATAAGGTAGGAAGTGTAGGGACCAGGGACCAGCTCCCCTACCAAGGCATTTTGCATGTTTCCGTGTTTTGATCATCTTAGAGCTTTTTCAAAGCGGCCATCATCATCATCACAACCAAATTTTACCAAGTACTTACGACATGCTAGCCTCTCTTCTAAGTGCATTAGTCATTGGGTCCTCACGAGAATCCTGCAAGTGTAGTACCGTATCTTACACTATCGCAATCTCTTATCTTTTCCTGAGTAAATTCAGGCTCAGAGAGGTTGTGTAGCTTGCCCAGGTCACACAGCTAATCAGGGCAGAACTGAGACGCAAAGGTAGGAAGCTTGAGTCCAGAGTTTACTCTGTCAACGGGGTGCCGTGCCACGGGGATGGGAAGGATGTCGGATGTGATGGGGAGGGCATAGGATTCCCTGCAAAGGTTAAAAGTCTGAAAATCTCCCAACAGGGACATTCTTGTTTTAATATGCTTCTTCCACCTCTACCCTTTTCCTTCTAAGATTTTCCCTGGCTTAGGCTTTAATAAATATCACTAATATAAGTGGAATAATGGTAATCAAATCATTTTATCAGCTTAAACAACAGTTAAAAACCTTTGAGAAACATGTTAACCTCCTGAAACAAATTGCTGGATATGTATAGACAGACCCTGCCTCTTAAATCTTTACCTCAGTGCTACTTGAGCTTTTCATTTCTTACTGTACTTTTCAAAATTGTTAATTACTTGTTTTATTTACTACTGGACTTTTTATTCAGTTGTTCATTCTTCATTCATTCATTGAACACGCATTGAGTGTCTGCCCTAAGCATAGTAAAAGGAAGAGCTGGTCTTTATCGGAGTCTTACGTGTGCCAGGCACCACTATAAGCACTTTACATGAATTAACTCATTTATCCCTCATGATAACTCCAGGAGGGAGGAATTGTTATGGTCATCCCCAGTTTATAGATGTGGAAAGTGAGGCAGAGAGGATAAGCAACTTGCCCAAGTTCACAGGGCTCAGGAGTGGCCCCGTGCTGGGGAGGCGGGGCCCAGGGACCTCTCAGGACTCCTGCCTGAGCAGCTCATTTATCACCAAAGATAGAAAGTGCCAAGGTTCAGAAGGGAGGTGCAGATAAACTGCTGAGGAACTCAGGGATGATGGTGTTTGAGTCAGGCTTTGAAAGATGGATAAGATCAGGCATTCTAAGGGGAAGGAGCAGCTGGCAAAGGCTCCAAGGTAGGAAATTGCAAGGTACATGGTGGGAAGCATGTACCATAGACCAGCTGAGTTGGACCAGAGTCCAGACTGACCTTCAGCTGCTTTGCAAAAGTGCAGATGGTTAGCCAGTTGTTAAAATGCTAAAATAATTCTCTATGAGTTGGTAAAACGCTGCTGCCCCAAATGTCCCCTCCGCCACCCTCATCCCCCGCCTCGTGTCCTGCAGCTGCCCCGTAAGAGGTCCTGTCTGCAGCAAGACCGTAGGAGTTAGGTGGTACCTGGGCCTTCCCCATAGTCAAGTATTTAAAAAATCCTCCCTGAGTTGAAAGTCTATGGGAGAAATACACATCCTGCAGGTGTTGATGGGCCTCTGGTCCTTCCACAGTGGGGTTAGGGTGAAGGTTTGAACAAAGGAAGAAGCATAAGCAAAGTACAAATGGCTGCTCATCCTTCAGGACTCAACTGCATCCTCACCTGTGCTGTGAAACTTTGTGCCTCTCACCCCCAGTCCCCATGAAGGCCTCTGTGAATAATTATAACAACTCTTGAGCGCCAATGTGAGCCAGACCCTATGATAAGCTTTTCCAGATTATCCCACTGAAATGTCCCAATCACCCTCTGAGATACTGTAACTCTGACTATTCTACAGATGAGGAAAGTGAGGCTTCGAGAAGTCCAAGGATTGGACCAAGGTCACATAGCTAAGCTAGTAAGTGGCTGGGCTGGAGGCTGAGCCCAAGCACTGTGATTCCAGAGCCTGTGTCTTCTTGACCCCCTACCGTGTGGCCCCAGTCATCACTCTGGCTTCCAAATGGTACTCATTTGCTTCCAAATGTCTGTCTTTGCTGCCAGACTTTGAGCTCCTCGCCAGCAGGGACTGGACTTTGATCATCTCGTGCTCTCTCTGGCAGCCGGCCAGGCCTGGCACAGAGTGGATGGGGATATAAAGATCAATCTGAGTGCATGGCAGCAGGAGGATGTAGCAGAGGATGATGTAGGGACCAGTCAGAAGATTCCTGCAAAAGTCCCAAGAGAGATGACAAGTGCATGGCTTGGCGGAGTGCCAACCTCTCTGTCCCCCAGGCAAGAGATGTCACCAGTGGCCTCCTCCTTTTGCTGAATGGCCTGGAAGAAAGCTACGTTAGCCTTCCTGGATTTTTGATTCTATCTCATTTGCCTAGAACCGGCAGCCCTTTGCTTGCCCTGTGTCTGGGGCCTCGGGCACCATATGTGAATGTTGTGAACGTGCAGGAAAATTCTTTTTGAAGAACATTAAAAGGGCGAAAATTAGCCCTTGAAGCTGCCTAGTGTAAACTGAGGGCTGGCCCAGGATGGCAAAGGCAAACGAGAGCCAGAGTGCGTGGGACCAGAAAGGCCTGCAGAGAGAGGGAGAAAGAGAGAGAGAGAGGAAGAGCATTCTCTGAGCTCAGCCCGCTTTCAAACCATCTGCCCCTGTGCCAAGTTTTCACTCTTTTTCATCCTTTCAGAAATAGTGATATTGACAGCTGCCAGCACATAGCTGGGTTTCACATGCTGTGGTTTCCCAGGCAGTAAATCTGGTCATTTGCCCTGAGCATCAGAGCATCTGAGTTGCCCTTTCATTCTTCAAAGTCTGACTTCCCAAACGAAGCCTATGCATGTCTCCGTGTATCCTAGGCTATAGTTTTCCTGATTGAATCACATTCTCCCCTCCATCCATTTTGCTCTCCTCATGGACTGCATATGTTTACAACTACAATACAGGTGCTATAAATACAAATTTTTATATGATCGTATCTTTTTACTGAAAAGCTATATATACTCCTTTTTTTTAATTTTGGAAAATACAGAAAAATGTAAGAAAGAAAATTAAAATTATCTACAATTCTACTACCCAGAGGTAGCCAAAATGATTATTTAGTCTATTTTCTTATCTCTTTTTTTTCAAGACAAATTAGCCTTTTTAAAATAATTGTACTGTGTATATATAATTTTATATCTTTTTTATTTCACTTACTAGTACGCCATAAGCATTATCCTAGCACTACTACAGAATATTCATAAACATCATTTTTAATGACTGCAAAATATTCCATCTTGTGAAGGCATCATAATTTCCCTAACGGTTCCCAGGTTGCCGGGCATTTGGGTTGTTTCCAATGTGTGAATTGCTGTTCTTTTAAAACTGCCCATGGTGGCATGACTAAAACACCAATGTTGAGGGAACGGATATAAAGAGAGTAGTCTGTCTGGAGCAGAGCAACGGAGGGGTTAATTTATGAGGCCTCTGATAGCCCGGGTGAGGGAGAAATTACAGAAGAAGCAGAGCACCATGAGGTGGGCTTCCCCAGCCCCATCCCGTGCCACTTCTTTTTCCAGGAAGAAATGCCTTGTGGGAAACATCAGGAGTGGCCCCACCCAGCCTGTAAGGTTTCCAGCCACAGTCATTATCAAATCTCCTGGAGCGAGTGCTTCACGGTTTCCGGGGGTCTTCCACCCTTGCAATCTCCCTGGATTCCGGAAGTGGGAAGACCAGCCGCAGTTGCTTTTCACAACTTAAGAGACTGAAAGAAAAGTCTAGAAAAGTCGTGAGATTTGCCCAAAGCCATGCAATGGAGTGGTCAAATTGAAACCAGAGGGCTGCTCTAGGGATGCCTGGAAATCCCCACCCTCCTTCCCACACTGCTTCTAGAATGGGGAAGAGCATTCCAGCATTATCAGAAAGCAAGTTTTGCGTCTGACCATGTACAGAGTTCATTGCACATGTACTTGGCCGTGTCTATAGATATGGAAGTTTCCACGATTCCAGGAACTGTTGGTTGGTTGGCTGGTTGGTCGGTCATGTTTGTAATTCTGGATTTAAAGTTTTTGCTCTGTTTTTAGGTTTTCCCCGCAGATAAGAAACATTCCCTGGGAAGGCTTCCTCAGTGCTTTCAAATTGGTGTGAGGAGCTCAGTCAAGATTCAGTAGGTCAGGTTCAGGCCTGCCCAGGAATTTAGGCAGAACATGCTGGCAAAAGAAGGTGACTATTTTCCCAGGCTTTGTTCTCACTGAAAAGTTTGAACTCCAAGGCTGGAGCTAGCCCTTTTGGCAGTCCTTTGTCACACTGCTCTCTACGAATTCCTTACACAGAATCCCACCCATCACATGGCCATTCCCCAATCCGTTATGGCAGCAGGGTGTGGAAAGAACATTTTTATGAAGAAAAAGGGAAGGAAAGTATTGTCAAAGTCAAGGACCAACCTGTTGAAAACACTAACACAGACTGCAGATTCCACTGCCTCCAAATTCCATCCCCGGAGGCACTGTCCTTCTTCAGACCCCAGGGCACTTTACAAGAGCATCCCACAGGACACTTCTCATGGTCAGCCTTGCGTCATGGTTATCTGCCCTTCCTTCTTTGATGGCCACTTTACGCTCCGATCCACCAATCAGAAGTCATGGTCTAACAAGTATACAAGGATAATTAAGGGCAAACAGACATTGCAATTGGGGCTGCCCTGGGAAACTGGGGATGTGTGACTTGAACTCCCTTGCTAGGTTGAACATCAGGGTCCAGGTTTTAAATTCTTGCATCTTCCACAAAACTCAGCATGGACCCTTGCTCCAAGGAGATAGTCAATAAATAGGGAACAAGTTAAATGATTGGCCTGCTCCATGAATGGCCCTCCCTGTTCATGCCTTATCAGCCCCCGGGTTCATCGGCCACCATACTTCCCATCCTCTTATCCCTTCAGCTACTCCAGTCCCCACAGAGTCCCCTGAGCTTGCTCTGCATTTCCTCATCCTGGAATCCATCCTCTGCCTGGATTCTTCTTCCAAGCCCTTCTAGCTCTCCCCCTTCCAGGCTCAGGATGGCATTTTACAACATGCTCTTACCCTCTTTGGCTCCAGCTGATTTTGATTCATTCTCCCGTAATATTTTGTACATTTCTTTATCAAAAGACTCTTCAGATAAGCTTCTTTTCTCATGTTTTTCACATTAGACCATGAGTTTGTTGAGGGCTAGAATCGTTGCAGTATCACCAAGTATAGAAGCTGGTATATAGTAGGTGCTCATTTCATTCATTCATCTATTCGACATATATTTATAGCACATCTATTCTATGCCAGGCAAAATACCTGTCTTCATGGAGCTTACCTTTTACTAGGGGCTGCAGATGAGGAACAAATGCATAAATAATAAAATATCAGGCACAGGTAACTGATATAAAGAAAAACAAAACTGGGTACTTGAACCAGGTACAGGTGATGAGAGGTGTTATTTTAGCGAGGATGGTCAGGGAAGTTTTCTCTAAGGAAATAGAATTTGAGCAGAGAAATTAAGGAGTCGAGGCTGTAAGCTATGTGGATATCTGACCAAAGATCTTTCCAGGAAAAGAGAGCAGTAAGTGAAAGGCCCTGGGACAGGAACATTCTTGGAACATGCAAGGAACAGCAAGGAGTCCAGTGAGGCTGGCAGAGAATGAGTGAGCATGGTGGGAAATGAAGTCCAAGGTGGGCAGGGTTAGATCTTGCAGAACGTTTTGAGCATATGGAAGAGTTTGGTTTCTAGTCCACGTTTTTGAGAAGCTCAGTAAATGTTTGTTAATCTGAATTATTTGAGTCAGGTTGAATTGAATTGACCTGAATTGGGTTTTGCTGAACTGAACAGAATTGGGTCTCATCTTGGTATATAGACTGCATACAATTTTTGAAACGTGCAAAATCCCAAGTCTGCCCTTATTACCTACAAATGGTAAAGCACTATGAATAGTCCCATTTAGCAGTTTTAAAACCTGTTAGTGTGTGAGTTCACCTGTTCTGGAACTGGCACAGCCTTGTAGATCGTTCCAAAAGTCTGTGGCCAGTGACACTTTTGCCAGCCCCTCCTACATGCACTAGTTTCATTGTGGTGGCAGATTGGGCACAGGGGACATCTCAACTCAAGAGGAATGTGGTCCTAATGCCTGCTCATCATTTATGTTTCATTTCTGACTTTCCCAGAGTCTGAAGTCTTTGATGCTCACTGGGATTTATTTGGGGCACTTGGCCAAGGTCTTGAACCTAACTTCTAACAGAGTTTTTACCCAAGCCTGGTTCTCACTGAATTTTTTTTAATAGATCTTTATTGGAGTATAATTGCTTCACAATACTGTGTTAGTTTCTGTTGTACAAGAAAGCGAAGCAGTCATATGCACACACATGTCCCCATATCCCCTCCCTCTTGAGCCTCCCTCCCATCCTCCCTATCCCACCCCTCTAGGTCATTGCAAAGCACCGAGCCAATTTCCCTGTGCTGTGCTGCTGCTTCCCACCAACCATTTTACATTTGGTGGTGTATATATGTCGGTGCTACTCTCACTTCACCCCAGCTTTGTCCTCCCACCCCATGTCCTCAAGTCCATTCTCTATATCTACCTCTTTATTCCTGCCCTGCAAGTAGGTTTATCAGTACCTTTTTTTTTTTTTAGACTCCATATATATGCGTTAGCATACGGTATTTATTTTTCTCTTTCTGACTTACTTCACTCTGTATGACAGACTCTAGGTCCATCCACCTCGCTACAAATAACTCAGTTTCGTTTCTTTTTATGGCTGAGTAATATTCCATTGCATATATGTGCCACATTGAATTTTAATGTGGATTCCTACCCTTAACACAACTGAAAATAAACTACATTTAACTATTTTTATCATTTTACTTAGTCTTTATAAAACCAGCCCAGTTACCTGTCACCCACAGTAAAGTGAGAAACCCACCAGAATTTAAGCTAAGCAAATTCACAGGATTCAATTGTACATTCATTGATTCATTTAACAAACATTCATTCATTCATTCATTCACTCAAAGAATATTGGTTGAGGACCTAAGCAAATTCACAGGATTCAATCGTACATTCGTTGATTCAGTTAACAAACATTCATTCATTCATTCACTCAGAGAATGTTGGTTGAGGACCTATGATGTACCAGGCACCACACTAACTGCTGAGGATAAAGCAGAGCACAGGATAAGTTCCTGCTCTCATGAAACTGATAGTCTAGTGGAGGAGACAGAACAAACCAGGAAGGGACTTCCCTGGTGGTCCAGTGGTTAGGGCTCCACGCTCTCACTGCCGAGGGTGTGGGTTCAATCCCTGGGCAGGGAACTCAGTTCCCACAAGCGGCCAAAAAACAAACAAGCAAACTAACAAGCAAAACAGGACAAACCAGGACACTAACATAAAATGTCATCCTGAGTGGCAAGGGCTACAATATGCAAGTTTGGGGTATATAAGGATGAATAGTTCACGTCCCCGTGGTTAGCTGGGATGGTAGTAAAGACATAAATGATAACAATAACATGATATAAATGGTATTATGGAATTATGTACAAAATGCTTATCGAGTTAGAAGGAAACAAAAGACTAACTATATTGTGGGTATGGGGGTGGAGGGCTCTTGGGGAATAGTTCCCAGAGGAGGTGCCATTTGATTGGTGTCTTAAAGATGAGTAGGACTTAACTCGATGGACAGGATAGAAAGAGAGAGGGAACAACCGCAGGAGCAATGGAGGGAGATGTGAGCAGACACCTGTGTTCCAGAAACGGCTGGCCGTTTGGTGTGGCTGGAGCACACTGGTGCTGGACAGGCATGGAAGGGGCACGGGAGAGTGAAGATGTGGATTGAGGCCAGTTAACATATGCACAGGCTGAGGAATTTATACTTTTATCAGATGACCACATTTACATGTTAGCACATTCATCATGGCAGCAATGTGAAAAGATTGAAGAGAAAAACCAGAACCCGGAAATTATTATGAAAATAATGCAATGGTCCAATCCTAGGAAGAGTCTTGTATCAGTGGCCAATCAGTTAAATGTGGAGTGTTAGACTCTTAGGGTGGGGAGGGACTCCAAAAAGTCATCTAGTCTAACCGCCCATTCGATGTTTAAATCCCCTTCCTAAGGTCCTCCCCAAGGGACTGCCCAACCTAGGCACCAGCCCTTGAGGCTTTCTTCCCATCCCAGCTCTAGAGAGCTGAGACTCCTCTGAGGTCTTACTTAAGTGAACCGAGATCTGCTCCCTGGAGCTGCCACCACCACTCCTTCTTTTGCTCCTTGGGGCTTTCAGAACCAACCAGTCCAATTTCTAACCCAGATGCAACTTTTCACTATTCAAAAACAGTTGTAATTTACTGAGGACTTTCTGTGTGCCAGGCAAGCCTGCAGGGTGTGTATTTCCCCATTTCCCAATTGGACCCTGGGGCTCGTTGGCCATGTGACTTGCTGAAATTTGGTCACTGACCCAGGTGAGTGACAGCACCAGGATCAAAACTCACAGCTATCTGACACCTGCACCCTTAGAAAAAGCTATCAGTTTAACTTGACAAACATTTTTTCGCACCTGTCCCTTTGAATCCCCTGTCCTGGGTATCACAGAAGGGGAAAACTTAAGGTGAATAAGCATGGTTAATGAAGTCCGGCACTCCCCACTCTAGTGGTTTGGACAGTGGAGTCAATACCCAAGCATTGTGATAATGTATGCTTGACTTTGGCCTGCCGTCTGGCTATTCCAGAAGACAAGTGATTCATGTTTGGCCCATTTCATGGGCCTGGTTCCTGCTGGTAGCACTGAGGCAAGTCCAGTGCAGGAGCTGTGTCTGGGAAAGAAGATCTCTATCCCGGGAGGACGCAGGAAGGGGGGATGTACCTAGAAAGGTGGAAGGCATGAGACCCATGTTTATAATCACATTTGGGTAAAGCAAAGCTTCAACTTGGAGGTGTCCCAGTGATAGGCGAAGAGGAATACAGCAAGACGGAGAGGCTGGAAATCTGGAAGCAGAATGAGAACAGGTGTGAGGAACTGATAGGAGAAGCCAGGAGAACCCAGCCTATGTGCTGAGCATGTGTACAGGAGCTCCCGCTAGGCGGTTTGTAGCATTGCTACAGTTGTAGCTGGAAAACCCTGATAAGATGAGGTTCTGGTTAGCAGAACTACCTTCCTCTTTGTGTTTTTCTTCATCTGGTGTTTAAGTAGGTAGCAACTTAGACTAGATGTGTTAGATGCCTGGTGTACATGAAGACGCCTGAATGTAAACCTTTCGTATAACTGTAGTTCTGTACCTGTTACGTCATCTTCTCAGTGGCCCCGTAAAGAAGGACCAATGGACATTATCCTCAGTCTTTAGGTGAGAGAGGAATCTAAGGGTTAGGTGGCATCTTTGCCTTATCCACTCACCATGCACCCAGCTTCCATTCAGAACCAACACCCGCACCCCAGACAAATATGGATACACACACACCCATACCCACCCCCTCACCCCACCCCCCAACCTCTTTGCCAGCCCATCCCTCCATCTCAGAGGAGTGCTACTCCTGACTTGGCCAGGCCTCCCCTCCCCAGCCTGGACTCATCCCTGGTTAGGATTTGCTTTGGTTACTCTCCCTCCCTTGGGGCTGGCCCCAGAACGTGACCCCTTCACTCGATGATTGGATGAGAGAGGCTGCAGGAATTCTCCTAAGAGGATTGGACAGGTCATGGTATGTGGGGAGGGGACGCACCCAGACCCCTTTCCATCTCATCAGATAATCAGCCCTGAATATTTTGCCTGTGTAGATGGCAAGGGTCGCCCTGGAGTACTGACCTAGACGAGGAATCCTTTCCTAGATAGCACCAAAGTCCAGCTTAACAAATAGCCCTTTTGGTTTTCCTTTAATTAAAATCACAAGCTTCCTTCCTGGTTTCTGTCATCTTTCACTTCCAGATTCAGTGAAGTGTAAAATTGGTAACATTTAATCCAACAAGTAAATTATGCATATGTTTTCTTCTCACGCGTATGGAGATTCCATAAATCTGTTAAATGGCCACGCGGTTGTTTTGTGTAGGCAGCAAAACTGCCTCCCTTCCTCCTCTAGTCTCTTCCTTGATTTTTTTTTTAAATATACATTTTGCAGCTGTATTTTATTTATTTATTTATCTATCTATCTATCTATTTAGGCTGCACCAGGTCTTAGTTGTGACATGTGGACTCTCAGTTGTGGCATGTGGACTCCTCAGTTGCAGCATGCAGACTGTTAGTTGCAGCATGCATGCGGGATCTAGTTCCCTAATCAGGGATCGAACCTGGGCCCTCTGCATTGGGAGCACAGAGTCTTACACACTGGACAACCATGAAAGTCCCTCTTCCTTGATTTTTTAGGCTCTCTGGGGATTTCTCTTTTCTTTCCTTCCTTTCTCCATGTTCCTTTTTTATTTTTCTTTTTGCTGGGAAGTTCTATCCCATTTCTATCCCCCACATTTTCAAAGGACTCCCCCTCATTCTACATGGTGACATTCTCTTTTTTATTTTATTATCCCAATTAATCTTGGGGCTTTGTCACAATCTGAGACAGATGATGTTTATCCACTCATCATTTATAATGAATCTAACTCTGAAAAAGGTTAGAACTAGACTCACACTATGAGTGAGATATAACAGAACCACAAAACAAGGATAACAATACAAAAACGTGTCACTAACACTAAGGAAGACCACCGTACCAGAAAAATCTCTCCTAAGGTTTACTGTTGCAATTGAACACAAAATTTAGCTTTGAGTTTCCTGGCCTCCAAGGCAAAAAGAGAAACATGCATTATAAAGCTCTCATTATCTTATTTTAAAAGGATCTTTTCTGACTTTACCAAGTTCAGTCCAGGACTAGGACTCTTAGATCATTCCCGTGATCTGAATCACCTGGGGAGTTTTTAAAAGCAATGTATAACCAAGTCCAGGGTCACACTGAGGGAAATCATTGAACTGTGCTGAGAGCGGTCAGGTACTTTTGGAGTCGCGTAGTCACATCTGTAAACAATAGCATTCATTATATAAAAGTGGCCCCCTGGGTGAGGGGTGGGGGTGGAGTTTAGGAATCATGACTTTTTCCTGTGTGAGTGGATCTTAGAGTTCATAGGGCTCAGTTTCCTCCTCCACAGACGAGGACCTGAAGCTTCTCAAGGTCCCATGACTCAGCCAGTGGCACACTGGTCTTTGGAGAAGCCATATAAGAATGGCTAAGCATGTGGACTTTTGGCTTCTGGCAGACTTGGGATCAAATCCCAGTTCTGCACCAATACCTGTGGTATCCTGTAGTTACTGAGTCTTGCAAAGCCTCAGTTTGCTCATCTGTAAATAGGGATGATAATAATAATAACCTTCCAAGGTTGTTACTATAATTAAATGAAATAATATACATTTAAGCTTTCTGCACAGAGCCTGAAACATTGTAAGCACTTGAGTAGATGCTATAAAATCCTGATAACAACGGTGATGATGTAGATCATGATAATGGAAAGAAGACAGAGTCAAAAATTAGGTTACCTCATATCTACTGTAGCCCTTTTTCCACTTCCACCAGGATTCCTGTCTGGACCTATAGTGACCTGAAGGACATTCCTTACAACTGCACCATCCAGTAAGGTGGCCGCTAACCACGTGTGGCTATTTAAAGTTAAATTAATGAAAACTGAATAAAATTAGAATTTAGCTACTCAGTGGCACCAGCCACATTTCAGGGGTTCAGCAGCCACAGTGACTTGTGGCCGTTGTATTAGACAGCACAGATTCAGAACATTGCCATCATAGCAGAAAGTTCTATTGGAAACTCCCTTCATGCCTTTTTCCCCCCCAACTTCCTCGTGGCAGTATGTTATTTCTTTCTTTATTTCAAAATATTATACTATTATTCTAAGCTAGAAGGGAGGGTTCTCTGGTCTCTTAACTCTACTGTGAGTATACGGGAGGCCCAAAAGCCTCAAGACACACAAGTCACGTGGCTAGTTAGCGGCAGAGCCTGCTCCAAAACATGCTTCTAACTCAATGCATGAGTCTTTCCATGGAGGCCCGGGGAACCAGCTGTCTTAAGTCTGTGTTTTGATAAGTAGGGTTCTGATTGATCAGTGCTGGAGTATGAATTTAATCCATCCTGTCAGACTGCCAAATGCAGGGGAATGTGAGTTCAAGGGGTTTATTACAAGAGAACTAGAATATCATTTTCTCAAAGCCACAGCCCAGTGGCAAAGACACCAAGGGCATGTAGGGGAACCTCTAGACTATGCCCAGCCTCACTTTACCTCCTCTTTCTTTGTGTGAAGGAAGAGATTCTGCATGGTGTTTTAATTGATCTGTTAATGGGATATTATTCAGCCAAGAGAAAAAGAAAGAAAATCCTGCCATTTGTGACAACGGGGATGGACCCTGAGAGCATTATGCTAAGTGAACTAAGTCAGAAAGACAAATACTGTATGATCTCACTTATAAGTGGAATCTAAAATAGCTGAACTCAGAGAAACAGAGAGTAGAATGGTGGTTGCCAGGGGCTGGGGGTGGGGGAATTGGGGAGATGTTGGTTAAAGGGTACAAACTTCCAGTTATAAGAGGAATAAATTCTCGGGATCTAATGTACAGCTCGGTGACTATAGCTAGCAATCTTGTATTATATACTGGAAAATTGCTAAGAGAGTAGATTTTAAATGTTCTCACCACCAACACAAAATGGGAATTATGTGAGGTGATGGAGGTGTTAACTAACCCTACTGTGGTAGTCATAAAATATGGGTATCAAAGCATCACACTGTACACTTAACACTTGCACTCTGGTGTATGTCAACTCTTATCTCAATAAAGTTGAGGAAAAATAGCTAACATAAGCTAGCTATTTTTAAATAGCTTTTTAATTTTAATTTCTTACAAGAGAACTTTTGCAAGCATAAAGACTTTGAGATATGTTTCTGTCTCCAAGAGTATCTATATTGTGATTTTTTTAGGTTAATTTTGACAAGCTCAAAACCATTGTCAGTAAAATTTCTCAAGGTTGATGAACAAAATCAACTTCCTATGACATTGTTTACAGCTTTAAATGAACAAACAATTCACTGTAACAAATATTTTAATAAATGTAGTTTCTGGGAACAAATACAATCTCAAGGTTAAAATTTGTAGTCTTTAGAAGATAACTACTGAAAAGAAATGTTTCTGTCTTTTTTTGCTAAACAGAAAGAAACTCAAATCCATGGTGACACAATAAAGGAAAAATAGAGATTTAATATAAATGTTATGGAAACTGATATGAGTGTCACTTAGAATTAGATTCAGCTATCAGTGACAGAAAACTCAAATAGCAGGTGTTCACAGAAGATAGAAGCTTATTTCTCGTATAAACTAAGTCTGGAATTAAGAATCCAGGGCAGGTATGGCCACTTAACCAATCATCCTTCTACTCTCCTTTTGCTCTGCTGTCATCACATGTGGTTTCCACCTCATGGTTCAGTTTGGCTGCTTGAGCACCAGCCATTATGTCTACATTCTTGTCAGCAGAATGGAAAAAGACCAGAGAAAGTTGGGCTTCCTCTATTTAGGAACTTTCCTAAGAGTCTCACAAGAAACTTCTGCTTATATCTTTGTAAGAACCAGTCTCCTGGCTGCAAGGGAGGCTGAAAAATGGAAGCTGGGTAGTCCTGCTTATAGGACTGAAGATTGGGGGTTTTATTACTAAGGAAGAAGAGGACACATATAAAGGGACCCAAGCAGTCTCAGCCAGAGTATAAAAAATTCTCCACTAACTTTCTAAACAAACAGTTGTGGTGAACCCATTGTTTTGCATTCTCAGAGGTATTTTTGTCAACCCATTTTTGATGTTTTTTTCAAATGTTTTTCTGATTTTGTGTTTTCCAACTGCAATTCTCAGGGAAAATTAAAGTATTAGGAGTTCACAGTTTTATTGCAGGAGTTACAAGGCCCTGTGTGGTTCTTCTCCTGTCTCTCTCCAGTGTTGCCTCCTACCTGTCCTACCTCCTACCTCCCTCCACCACTATCTCCCCTCCATCTCAGCTCCAGCCACACCCAGCCTGGGTACACTGTAGCCTCTGCCTGGAAATGACATGGTTACTAGCCCCAGGGCTGGGTCCACCTGCCTGCATGTGTATCCCAGTACTGCTGCTTATAACTGCTTGCCCTTAGGCATGTTACATAACCTCTCTGTGCTTCCTTTCATTATCTGTAGAATGAAAATCATAACGGTACTTACTTTATGGTTCTAGTCATTGTCTAATGAACCAATGAAAGGAAACCGCTCAGAACCATGCCTAGCATGTAATGAGCCCTCAATAATAGCTCCCTTTGTTGAGCATTTACTACGTGCTCAGCACCTTACAGGGATGCTCTCATTTAATATGCCCAACAACCCTGTGGGGTAGCCTTACTATTTCTCCCATTTTACATAGGAGGAAACTGGGGCACAGAGAAGTTCAGTAACTTGCCCAAGGTCCCACAGCAAATGATGGAGCCTGGGCTCAAATGTAGGGCCCTTCTGTCTTCAGGCTGTGTGTCCGTTCCACCACACCAGCATTAGATTCAAAGATGCAGTGGGATTCTTCGTTAGGCCGTGTGCTGCCTTTTGGAGACTTTTATAATAATCCTCTTGGAGGCAGGGGCAGGCTCAGATGACCCCGGGAGCCCATCTCTGGCTTTTGCCTCTCGGCCTTGATGCGGCCAGGCCCTGCCTTTTTAGGTTTCTTGAGCCTCTGCTGCTAGGATATGAAGCTGTGCAGCCTTTGCCACCTCCCGGATGTTTATCTTTTGTACCCAAGGCTGCGAGGAAGGTTCTGCGGCAGCGTCCAACAGAGCCTATGGCTTCCCCACTTCTGAAGCCACGACTTCCCTCCCAGGGCCATTTATATCCCCTCTAGGCCCCATCATCATTCTACTCGCTTGAGATCAGGTTCCCACCACAGAGGCCTCTGCACCCCTAAGCCAGGCTCGGCTGTGCTGTAGCCAACAGCCTACAGAGGAGAGGTGCAGGCTGGTCTCTGGGCCCTGCATGATGTGTGAGGAAGGACTTCGGGCTTGTCGAGCATCCCTCAGCTCAGAGCTGGCATTCTCTAGACCTGAGAGTCTCGGCCTCAGGTAGTCACCAGACACCCCTGCAGAGAATGGACTAGATGCAGATAGATGCCAAGTGTTAGTAGACCGAATAGTGGCCCCAAAGAAAACAGGTCCTAATCCCCTGCAACCAATAGATGTTATTTTATAAAGAAAAAGGGTCTTTGCAGATGCAATTCAGTCAAGGGTCTTGACACCGGGAGATTATCCTGCATTATCTGGGTAGGCCCTAAATCCAATCACAAGTGTCCTTATAAGAAAAGGGAGATTTGGCACACACAGACAAAGGAAGAAGTGATATAAACACAGAGGCAGAGATTAGAGTAATATAGCCACAAGCTAAGGAATGCTAGCAACCACCAAAAGCTGGAAGAGGCAAGGAATGGGCTCTCCCCTAGATCCTCTGGAGGGAGCACAGCCCTGGGGACACCTTGATTTTGGACTTCTGGCCTCCAGCACTCTGTGAGAATGAATGTCTGTTGTTTTAAGCCACCAAGTTTGCGTAGTTTGTTACAGCAGCGACAGGAAACGAACACACCCAGCAAATGGTAGGAACTCAGGACTATGCATTTCAACCAGTTCCCCGGGTGATTTTTTGTTGTTGTTGTTGTTTGTTTTTTGGGTTTTTTTTTTTGCGGTACGCGGGCCTCTCACTGTTGTGGCCTCTCCCGTTGCGGAGCACAGGCTCCGGACGCATAGGCTCAGCGGCCATGGCTCACTGGCCCAGCCGCTCCGCGGCGTGTGGGATCTTCCCGGACCGGGGCACGAACCCGTGTCCCCTGCATCGGCAGGCGGACTCTCAAACACTGCGCCACCAGGGAAGCCCCCCCGGGTGATTTTGAGCTCCCCCTGCTGAAGACTGAAAACTAGATGGAGAACCTAGACTGAAATTCCTGGAGGACTGTGAATTCTTACTCTCCATCAGTTTTTCTCCTCTCCTATTCAAATTGTGAGAGACGGGAGCATGTTGCGTGTTTAAATGCTGATGGGAAAGTCCAGAGAGGAAGTGGAGGTTGAGTTATGGGACCGCCGGGAGAGCAGTGATGGGGCCAGTGCCCAGGGAAGTGGGGGGCGGGGTGTGTGGAGGAGGAGACCTTCCTCTCCAGGGTGGGAGGGAAGATGAAGGCTGGGGGATGTGCAGCTGTTTGTCCGCAGCGAGGACACTGTTACTATTTGTATATCATTTTTGCTCTGCTTGCACCTCCGCGCTCCATTCATGGACCCCGCAGCCCCCTAAATCACCTTCTTCAGAATGTGTGACAGGAAAGCCAAAGAAGGCTGGGTGGTCAGTCACATGCACCTGCTGGCACTATTAGGGGAAGTCACCTCCTCACCAGTACCCCTTGGCACTTGTCCCATTTCAGGGGATTTATATAATCACCCGTTGGTGGGGTGGACTTCCACACAGCAAGGGACTTGTCCTTTGGTATAGCATGGCTTACCCTTCCCTAAAAGCATTGACCGTACCCTACCCATGATGCCTTTGTCTCAGTTCCCAAGGGATGTGTCTGCACACTTGGGAAACTGGGAAGCGGTCCTCTGTGTGATCCGACCCCCAAGCTTCCTCCCTGCCCCTTCCAATTGTGCATGATGCGGAAGGGGGTGGGATCATCGTAGGAAGAGGAGGCTGCATCACTGCAAATAATTAATTCCTGTGGCACCCGTTGCAGGTTTGTATTAGGTAGGGTTTTCCAGAGAAGCAGAACCACTAGGTTGTGTGTATGATCCAGGAAAGAGTCAACGTTGCAGCTCAGATCTGAAGGCAGTGAGCTGGCAGGTTCCCTGTTTTTTGGAGAACAGTCTTTTTTTCTCTTCAGGCCTCTAATTGATTGCATGAGCCCTACCCACCTTATGGAGGACAACTTGCTTTACTCAAAGTCCACTGATTTAATTGTTAATCTCATCTAAAAAATACTTTCAACACCCAGCGACATCCGGACTACATATCTGGGTAATATATGTTTGACCATATCTCTGGGTAGCTGTGGCCTAACCAAGTTGACACATAAAATCAACTATCACAAAGTGTATTTTTTAAGCATTTACATTCCCGGGATGATGCTAAACACTGTCATGAATACAAAACACCTATCAGACAATGGGATGGGAGCTTAGCTCATAACAAACTCCCTAAGAATGGGATATGATGTTTCATAAGATTACTGGAAAACTAAAGGAGAATCGTGGTGGGAGGCAGAACCCACCTCCCCCAATAAAAGCCGAAATCACCAAACACTTGTTCTCCCAGCCTCCCCTACAGCTTGGTGCAGTCTTGTGACCTAGGTTCAGCCAATCCGACAGAGCCCCCAGGTTTAATCAGGAGGTCCAGGTACAAACAAGCTCCTTCTTCCCTTCTGTTGTCTCCTGGGCCTCTCTCCCCTCTTGCAGCTCTCTCCCTCCTTGCCTCACCTTCTCCCCCTTAAACATGATAACCAAATTCACCGTCCCTGGTTTCTGGCTTGAGTCATAATACTTCCTAGGGCCTCGTTATTTAAATGTGGTCAATAGATTGGCAGCTGCATCATTGCCAGGGAGTTTGATAGAAATGCGGAATCTCGGGCCCTACCTCAGACCCACTGAATCAGAATCTGCATTTTAAAAAGATTCCAGACTATTCGTATGCACATTAATATTCAGGAAGTTCTGACCTAGCCCACACCATTGCCGCCTCCTACTCCAGGCTGTCTGCAGGAACCACCCCTCAGGCAAGCCCACCATACTTTGCACAGTTGGGCTGTCACTATAGTAACCAGCCATGGCCACCTCTGACTTCTGCCATCATCTTCCTAGCTTTGGTATCACAACTACAGTGAGATTACAGTGAATATTGCTATAGAAACCAGCACTGGATATTGTCTACTATCAATGCTGCTGCTCGTCCTTCACTCCCTGTTTCTCTGAAATTATGAGCCTCCCAAACCACAGTCAAATATCTAAATTCCTCTCCAGCCAAAGAAAGACTTAACAAATAACAAACATGAAAAGTCGGGGCCACACAATTTATAAAGGAAAGGCAGAGCAACTGCAGAGATTTGCTTTGATTTGAAAAGAGAAGACGCAAGCGTTGCTCTGTGTAGCAAGGCCTTTTCTTCCATCTGGCAGAGAGAAGGTTGACTGATGCTAAAAACAACGTTGGTGATGATGATGATGACAGCTACCGCTTATGAGCACTTTCCTGGTACCAGGCACCAGGCTACATGGACCTCATCCCATCCAGTTCTTACAATAACCCTCTGTGTTAGTTTCCCATGGCTGCTGTAAAAAACTGCCGCAGGGACTTCCCTGGCGGTCCAGCGGTTAAGACTTCACCTTCTAATGCAGAGGGTGCGGGTTCAATCCCTGGTCGGGCAGCTAAGATCCCACGTGCCTTGTGGCCAAAAAACCAAAACATAAAACAGAAGCAATATGGTAACAAATTCAATAAAGACTTAAAAAAAATTTTTTTTAATTTTTAATTAAAAAGAAAAAATCTGCCACAAACGTGCAGGCTCAAAACAACACAAACTGATGATCTTACGGTCTGGGGGGTCACAAGTATGAAATCAGTTTCACTAGGCTAAAGTTAAAGTGTCGGCAGGGCTGGTTCCTTCTGGAGGCTCCGGGGGAGAATCTACTTCCTTGCCTTTTCCAGCGTCTGGAGGCCACCTGTGTGCCGTGGCTCCTGGCCCGTTTCCTGCATTAGTCCAACTTGCTTCTGTTGTCACATCTACTCCCTCCTTTGACCTTCTTGCCTCCCTCTTCTAACTTGGCTTGTGATTTCATTTGGGGCCCACCTGGATAATTCAAGATGGTCTTCCCTACTCAAAATCCTTAACATAATCACATGTGCAAACTCTGTTTCATCAGATAACATTGACAGGTTCTGGGGATTAGGATGTGGACATTTTGGGGGGCCCTTACACACCCTCTGACATAGGTACTGTGTCAGCCACACCCTCTGACATAGGTACTGTTATTATCCCCATTTTCCCGGTGAGAGAAGTGAGGCATGACCATCGGAATACAGTCATGCTCCATATCCGTGGGGTCCACGTCCACAGTTGGTTGATTCTGCAGATGCAGAACCTGCAAATACAGAGTGCCAACTGTACCATGCCATTTTATATAAGGGACTTGAGCATTTTGGTACCTGTGGAGGTCCTGGAACCAATTCCCCATGGATACCAAGGGACAACTGTCCTTTGTTCAAGGTCACACAGCTTGAAGGTGGAGCTGGAATCCAGCTCTTGGTCAGCCTGTCTCCAAAGCCCAAACTTCTGACTTCCGCATGGGACAGCTTTCAAATGGCTTTAACTTATCCACTATTGTCCCTAGGAAATGAACAGAAAACCATCACACTGTAAAGAGTGTGAGCTTCCAATAGAAGCTCCTCTACCACAGACTAAAACCTCAAGGGCAGGGCAAAGTGTAAGTCAAGCCACAGGCATATTAGTCTGCTGGGGCTTCCATAATAAAAAAGGCGGCTTGTACAAAAGAAATTTATTTTCTCACAGTGCTGGAAGCTGGAAGTCCAAGATCCAAGTGTCAGCGAGTTTGGTGTTTTCTGAGGCCTCTCTCCTTGGCTTACAGACTGCTGCCCTCTTGCTGCATCTTTTACATGGCTGCCCCTCTGTGTCTCTTTTTGTGTCCCAGTCTCCCTTCTTATGAGGACACCAGTCACACTGAATTAGGGCCCACCCTAATGGCCTCATTTTAATACAGTTACATTCTGAGGTTCTGGGGGTTAGGGCTTCAACATATGAATTTGGGGTGGACACAGTTCAGCCCATATCAACAAGTAATGCTTGGACCTCAGGAACAAGGCAGTTTAGGCATCCGAGATGAATTCCAGAGCCCTGTGAATGCCCCCATTCCCAGCTTTAATACTTGATTCACATTCTCCACCCCCATGTCTCCAACCTCACCTGCAGCGACCCTGTCAATACCCTGGCTTAGTCTCCTGTGGCTGCTGTGACAAATGGCCACAGACTTGGTGGGTTAAAACAACACACATTTATTCTCGTACAGTTCTAGAGGTCAGTAGTCCAAAGTCAGTTTCACCAGGCCAAAATCAAGATGTCAGCAAGGCTGTTTTCTTCTGGAGGTTCTGAGGGAAGAATCCATTTCCTCATCTTTTCCAGCTTCTAAATCTGCATCCCTTGCATTCCTTGGCTTGTGGCCCCTTCTTTCATCTTCAACCCAGCAGCAGAGCATCTTGCTTCCATATCACCTGTGTTGAATCTCCTTCTGTTTCCCTCTTATAAGGACCCTTGTGATTGCATTTAGGGCCTACCTGGATAATCCAGGCTAATCTTCTCAAGATCCTTAGCTGGGCCACATCTGCAGACTTTCTTTTGCTATCAGTATTCATAGGGAACTGACCGGATATCTTTGGGGGCCATTATCCAGCCAACCACAGTGATCCTTCCTCACACATGTCCTGGCTGCCCCATCTGTCCTGGAGGACATGATGTGTGTGAAAGGCCTTGGTTGAGCTGTAAAGGTCTTTTCTGCCTCAGGGCCTTTGCACAGTCTGTTGCTGCCACCTAGAACATCCATCTTTATACACACACATTCACGTATGGCCAATTCCTTCACATATTCAAGGTTTTGTCACCTCCTCAGAGAGGCCTTCCCACCAACCTATGTCAACCCTGTTTATTCTCTATCCCAGCACCCTGGCACTGATCACAGTTTGTAATTGCTTTATTACTTGTTAGTTTATGGGTTTCTTATCTGTCTCCCTGTTAGACTGTTAGCTCTATGAGAACATGGATGCATCCTGTTCTCCACTCCATCTCCAGCTCCTGGAAGCATACCTGCAGTGTGGGTGCTCCCTAAAGGATTGTTGGATGAAAAAATGCTATTAATAGATGACATTTTATCAGTTACACACCCATGGCCAGGTTTGAGTTTTATCCTTGAAGGTTCTTCCTCGGAGTATGCCTGTAGCTCAATATTCCCCAGATCCACCCATGACCTCTTTTTGGAAGGGTCCTATTTTCTAATCTCTCCAAAGCTTTCTGTGCCCATTGCTAGGACCTTCATGTGCTTCTTCCCATCTTTCCTGATCTGCACACTAGACTCACCCTAAGTCCCCAGGCAGCTGACTATTTTGATAGAATCAAAGAATTTCAGAGTAGGAAGGAATCAAACAGACCCAGGGTTGGCCAACTGTGACCCACCATCTGATTTCGTGAATAAAGTTTTCTTGGAACACAGCCAGCTCTGTCATGTATGTATTGTCTGTGGTTGCTTACTCACTGCAATGGCAGAGTTGAGTAGTTGCAACAGAAAGTGTATGGCCCATAAACCCTATTTACCACCTGGCCCTTTACAGAAAAGGTTTGCCAACCCCTGAAATAGACCCTCAGATCCAAACCCACCCACTTTACAGATGAAGACACTGAGAGCCAGAACTTGACAGACCAGAACCAGGGTCCTGCTGTGAGCTCTTGGCAGATTCAGGACTAGAATTCAGTTCCTCAGAATCCTGAACAAACCAGGCTCTCCCACATACCCCACCATCCTCTTTAGCACCCAGCCCCTCCCCCGCAAGACTCCCTTTCCACTCTGGGTGGTCACCCTCATCACCAGCTCTGTCTTCAGCATTTTAGAAAGGCCCCGCCCATGTATGTCCTTCTTGAATCTGGGCCCAACAACCTTCCTGAGCTGACTTGTTCTCTTGACCCTGCAAGAAACCCATCTAGGCTTTCTTTTCCCTTCTAGAACCTCTGGTCCCACTCCTACAAACCTTCTCTTCAAAAGCCTTAGCGACAATTTTTTTTTAGGGTTTACTTCTTTTTAATTTTTTATTGAAATATAGTTGATTTACAATGTTGTGCCAGTCCCAGGCTCACAGCCAAGTAATTCTTTTTCAGATTCCCTCCCTACTATAGGCTACTACAAGATATTGAGTAGAGGTCCCTGTGCTATACAGTAGGACCTTGTTGGTTATCTGTTTTATATATAGTAGTGTGTAATTTTAATCCTAAACCCCTGATTTATCCCTTCCCCCCTTTCCCCTTTGGTAATCATAAGTTTGTTTGCTATGTCTGTTAGTCTATTTCTGTTTTGTAAGTAAGTTCATTTGTATCTTTTTTTAGGTTTCACATAAAAGTGATATCATGTGATGTTTGTCTTTGTCTGACTTATTTCATTCAGTATGATAATCTCTAGGTCCATCCATGTTGCTGCAAATTGCAATATTTCATTCTTTCTATGGCTGAGTAGTATTCCATTGTGCATATGTACCACATCTTCTTTATCCATTCATCTGTCAACGGGCATTTAGCTTGTTTTCATGTCTTGACTATCATAAATAGTGCTGCTGTGAACATTGGGGTGCATGTATCTTTTCGAATTATAGTTTTCTCCAGATATATGCCCAGGAATGGGATCGCTGTATCATACGGTAACTCTATTTTTAGTTTTTTAAGACCATAGCAACAATTTTAATGGCCACTGGCCTGTTGAATGGACCGTGTCTCCCCTCTGTTCACCTCAGGCCACCTGCTCAGGGGTTATTAAACCTGGCTTGCTCCCAAATTTCCAGAGGAGCTTATTTAGAATACAGATGCCCAGGCCCCATCCCAGACCTGTTGAACCAAAACTCTGGGGGTCAAATTGAGGCCTTGGCAATTTTCACACACACACACCCCCTTCCTAACCTCCCCCAACCCTTGACCCTGCAAGATTCTGAGGTTGAATCTACTTCACTAAGCCATGAGCTTCTTGGGCTTCCTCTAGGTTTTAGTTACTACAGACAACTTCAGAACAAAGTCCGTAGCCAGTGGAACATTGTTGTCTTAAAAAATATATCAGGAGAATACAGTATTCTCCACCCTCTCCTTAACTCAAGACCCTAGCATTCTTTCCCATCTCCAACTCCTCCAAAAGAAACATCACAAATAATACTATTTTTCTTTCCTTCTGAGTAGCCAAGATAAGAAGATTTTTAGATGAGTTGCTGGCAAAGAATTCATGAGCTTATGAACTATTGAGGTCAGAGTGACAAAAAGAAGGCAATGATGAAAGGGAAAAATAGGTACATAGAAAATTCCAGAAGAGGCCAGAATCCTGGGATTCAAGGTTTCTTACTCTGGTGCTCGCCGGCTGTCTTGGTAAAGGTGTTATTTTGAAGGCACTAGAGCCTCTTTTTCTCCTCTTTGGTATTCATCAGAAGTTGGCTGTGTGCCCTGGGCCTCAGCATCTAACATGAAAGGCAACCGCTGAAGGGCAGTCTGTGCTAGAGACGCAGCGCCCCCAGGGACTGGGAGCTGTGGGCTATGCTTTGGGGGGCACTGAGCAAAGGAAAGGCAGACCAGGGCTTGGGGGTGCTGCCTCTGAAAATACAACCCAGAGGGGCATTCTCTGAGTACCCGGGGCTGGTTTTAGCAGCAATGGAGACATGGTGACCAAAATAAGTCCTGCTCACCTGAGACCGTAGAATCCAATTCAATTTCAAGTCAGTGTGTTTATTGAGCTCCTGATTAGGTTTAGGTGATGGAGAGACTGAGAGAATGAGGACGACAGCCTAAGCAGCAGGCTGATCTGGGCAGAAATTCCCGGGGAGCCTGCCCCACAGGTCCATGGGTCCAGAAGCTTGATTTTATGTTTCACCCAGTAAGGAATTGATAAATCTTAGTCCATTTCATGAACACATTATTTATTAAGTGCTCACAGCCTGCCAGGCTTTGCCCTGGGAGTAGGGATGGGGCTGGATCGGTGAACCCAGCAGTTCCAGGTCCCTGCCCCATGGAGCTTACATTGTAATGCGGAATCTGCAAGGCTGATGGGTAAGGCCACTGGGGTGAGGGCTACCATGGGAGGGGTCCATGCTGGGAGGAGTCCTCAGGAGAAATGTTTAGGGAGAGGTGGGATTCGAACTGTGGTTTGAAGGTTAAGTGGGGTGTGGCTTTTTAAAGGGCTGGAGGCCTTACAGACAGGGGATTGAGCTGCATGAGCAGGAATGAAAATGGCATGCCATCAAAGGTCCAAGACGAGATCGGCTTCCCCTGGTGCTGGGAAGGAAGTTGGACAAGAGAACGTGGATGGGAACCACATGGGGTTATAACACATAGGCTATGTAGTCAAATGTCTTGGGTCTGACTCCCAGCTCTCGTACTTGCTAACCTTGTGATCCAGGGCATGTTACTTAACCTCAATAAACTTCATTCTTCTGATCTAGAAAATGGATAACTAGCTTGTAGGTTGGTCCTAAGCATTTAGATGAGATCATGAATGGGATTAACTGAGATGAATGTAAAAGCTGTTTAATCTTAACATTGGATAAATAGGTTACTTTCTAAGAAAACTGGAACCTGCCACCAAAACTGGGGGGGAAGCTCGTGACATCTACATACTGTGAGGGGGTTGCTGCCTTGGGTAAATAAACCCTTTATTTACCAACCTTTTCTCCCTCCCGTGGCAGCCATGCTGGACTGAATAGCACCACCGGGGCTAGGGTGAGGCAAGAGGGCTGCTAGAACATATTTACTTGATCTGACCCTCTTAAATTTTGCACCCAGGCGCCCCATGTGCCTCACCCTGGTCATAACCACGTTGAATGGTAGGACACCTGTTTGATCTACACCATGCGTTTCTCAAAGTGTGGCCCTTGGTCTACCTAAATCAATATCATATGGGCTGCTTATTAAAATTATATTCGTGGACCCTATGCAATCAGCATCACTGGAGATAAGGCCAGGGAATCTGCATCCCCCACCACACACACACACACACACACACACACTCACACACTCACACACACAGACACTCAAAATCAGGTGATTCTCAGGCCCTATACCATACCTTAGAGCAGTTCTTCGAGTTTGCCCCTCCAGCCCGGCAGCATCAGCATGGCCCCAGAACTCATTAGAAGGGCAGATTCTTGGCCACCTCCCCTGATCTACTGAATCAGACCCTGTGGGGGTGGAGCCCAGCAATCTGCATTTTAACAAGCCCTCCGGAGAATTCCGATGTGCGTTAAGGTCACCTGGGGGATGTTTTTAAACACTACCAATGTCCAGCCCAATCCTAGATAAATTAAATCAGAATTCCTGGGATAGGACTCAGGTATCAGTATTTTCCAAAAGCTCCCCTGCCCTCAAGCCTAATGTGAGGATGGAGTTTATGATAATCACCGGAAGAAATAAGAAGATGGCACAAATGTATTACACTTCGAAAGTTATAGTTCAGCCTTAAGCATTATCTCATGAATTCTGGCGGCGAGTTGCACCACTGCTGTGATCCCTTGAGCCCCGTGGGAGCAGGAGACTTCCCAAAGCTTCAGCGGTGTGGCCGAGGCCCCAAAGTGCCGCCCCTTCCTCCCCCGCACTTTGCTGGTAGTTCTGGGCTGCCCGGTCTCTCCGGGAAGGCTCCTCTGTTTCCAGACGCTAAAGCCTGCTGGCGACTTGGTGCTTGGGCAGAGCTGAGGCCTGGGAGAGCTCCAGAATGATGACACGGAGCAGCTAGGGGTGGGAAGAGAGAGTTGGAGGACGATTTACGATTGGCCTCACCATGGGGAGCCCCAAGTCCTAAAAACCCCAGGAGTTGATTGGATTTTATACTGAGCACCCGACTCTGTGCATGGTGCTTTAAGTGAGTCATCTCCTTCATGTTCACATGACCGCCGAGGAAGATTACACTCACAGAAGAGTCACATCGTGGCCTTTCAGTCACATTATCCCCGTTTTGCAGATGAGGAAACTGAGGCCCAAAGACTCAGGAGAGCCTGCCCCGAGGTCACCAGTGCGGTCCGGATGTCTCCAAAGGTCCTCCCACTTTGAATTGAGAGACAGGGACTCCAGGGACAAGGGGGTGGGGATAGGGAAGTGGGGGGTGGTCGGCGATGAGCGGTGGGGGTGGGTCTGAGCCGGCAGCTCCCGCCGCGGCCCCCCTAAACGCGTCTCGTTCCCTCCCCCGCCGCAGGCCCTTCCTCGTGCTGCCGCCACTGATGGAGTGGATCCGGGTGGCCGTGGCGCACGCCGGCCACCGCCGCAGCTTCTCCATGGACAGCGACGACGTCCGCCAGGCCGCCCGGCTGCTGCTGCCCGGCGTGGACTGCGAACCGCGCCAGCTCAGGTAGGGCGGCGAGCGGGAGATCGGGGGCGGCGGGGCGCAGGGAGGGCGCCCTTCCCCGCACACCCAGCCCGCGTCCGGGTGCAGGGAGAGCGGCCGCAGCCCGTGGGGCTCGGGGCTGGTTGCGCCTGGGGCGGTATGCGCCGGCAGCCTTGCCGTCGCTGAGATCGAGGCTTCGCTGGTTTAAAGGACAGACGCCGGCTTAACAATGACCAGGTTCCTCGAGTTGCAGGGATGGAGGAGGACAAGAGCAAGGCTCTGTGGGAAGGCTCCTGATTCTTCGATTGCAAGATATCGGTGTGCCTTGATTCGATTCATATTCTTTCTTTTCTATTCTCCTTCTTCCTCTCTCTCCCTCCCTCTCCCCCTCCCTCCCTCTCCTTCCCTCTCTCCTTCTCTCCATTAGAAGTAAATTATTGTCTTCCTGTAGTTTACTAGCGAAACCTTGCAGAGTAGAATTTCTGGCTGGGTCAGAGCCCGCCTGTGCTTTTTCACTTGCACGGGGATGGAGCGACTCTCCCACCATCTCTCACGCCTGCATCCAGGTCTCTCCTGCATCAGGGTGGGAATTATTCACGGGCTGCTCAGAGACCCCATGCAGGGGGGCTCACATTTATCCAAAGTGAAAGAAAGGAAACAACTCTCTCAGTTGAGTCAAAACCTGGTTCTAAATGCAGAAGATACAGACACACAGACATAGGTGTGTGTGCATATGTGGTGTACTTTCTTGACTCCCTGCACTGTTGTCCAGGTGGTCATTGTCACCATTTTCAAATCCCCATTGCCCACCAGATGAGACACTGTCCTTCCTCTAAAGTTCATCTAGCCTGTGATGTGGCCAGGCTGCAGAGATGTCCACCCTTCCAGGATATGATTGGAGGTCTTCAAGGAAAGAGAGGGTTTGCAGTATGAAGTATAGCCCATTGAAGGCCCAGAGATGCCCCGCAGCCCAGGAACATGCAGGGGCCTGATGGACGTCAGCAAGCATTTATTGAATGCTTACCATAAGCTGAGCACTGTTCTAAATGCTTTACACAGATTAATTAATATCGAATATTCTCCAACCTGTATGAAGTGGGCATTATTATTATGCCCACTTTACAGATAAGGAAACTGAGGCACAGATAGGTTAAGTTACATGCCCAAGGTCACAGGACTTGTAAGTGGTGGAGCCAGGATATGAATTCAGGCAGCCCAGACCCCCAGGCCCCCATAGTTCTAACCACTGAGTTGTACTTTCTTCAGGTTTCTGTCTAGACAGAATCTGTCTGTACCACCATCCCTTACATCTTGTCACCTAGAATAACAAGAGGTCTCAGGGAGAGAGACAAGGGAGCAGCCACTTATTGAGCACCTACTATGTGCCTGTTATTAACTGCAACAAGAGATTTGCATTCATTACTTGTCTCCTTTGAGCCCTGAAGCAGCCTCCTGAGGTTAGTATAAGCTTCCCATTTTAACAGATTGGGAAGCCGTTGCTGGGACAGCTTATAGGTGGAGATATCAGGGATGCGATCCTTGTAGCTCGTATTCCAAAGCCCATCCTCTGCCCACCAGACTCTCCTGCCTCCTGTTTCATGGGCATGGCTACGCTACGTGCAGGCTCACTCCCACTGCCCGTGCTCACTGTCCCCAGCTCCGACCTGGGATGACCTTCAGACTCCAGCTCTCTTCCTTGCAGCAAACCTGAAACTGCTGGGTGGCAAGGAAAGTAAGATGCTTCCTTAACTCTTGCCGACAAAGCACTTCTTGTTTGTCATGCTCTCAGGAAACCCCACAGCCTAAAGGTTGGGAGTCTGGGTTCCAGAGTCCTGTTGCCTGGGTCCAAATCTCACCACCATGGCTAATTAGCTGTGCAACCTTGGGCAAGCTCGTTAACCTCTCTGGACCTTTTTCCCCACCCATACATGAACATAATAATAGCAGCTCCCTCGGAGATTGGTGCAAGCACAAAGCAGGGTCATGAACATGAAGGACCCACACAGACAATGCCTAAAAGGAAGTGAACATTACCCTAAACCTCTACTATCCCTGCAGTAATAATGCAGGCTCATACCTAGGTATTGCTTTATCTTTTCTTTTTAAATTTATTTATTTATTTATTTATTTATGGCTGCGTTGGGTCTTCGTTGCTGCGCGGGCTTTCTCTAGTTGCAGTGAGCGGGGGCTACTCTTTGTTGTGGTGCGCAGGCTTCTCATTGCGGTGGCTTCTCCTGTTGCGGAGCACAGGTTCTAGGCACGTGGGCTTTAGTAGTTGTGGCACGTGGGCTCAGTAGTTGTGGTGCACGGACTTAGTTGCTCTGTGGCATGTGGGATCTTCCCTGACCAGAGATCGAACCCATGTCCCCTACACTGGCAGGGGGATTCTTAACCACTGCGCCACCAGGGAAGTCCTGGTATTGTTTTATCTTAACACTTTCTCATGTGAGCCTCAAAACAAACACTCTTGCTCTCTGGGAAGGTAGTGCTTCCCCATTTTACAGAGGAAGAAATCAAGACCAACAAGATTAGGTAACTCTTCCAACGTCACACAGGTACTAAGTGACAGAGTTAGGAGCTGAATATCAAACCCAGACGCCCAGAGATATAACCAACTTTTCTGGTCCTCACCCTAGACCTAGAGTCAGCCCTCTTGGTGGATGCTGATAACCTTCTTCCAGACGCTTCTATTTCATATGCTAATTCCATAGACTGAACAGGAGCTCCAAGGGCTGCTGTCATCTCTATGCTCTTTCCCCAACACAGAACTTTTGCTACATGGTCTAGTGACCAGATATGTGCTGTTTGACAGTCACACCAAGGATTTCCATTTCAATGTCTGTCCAGTTTGAGGCATCAGCCCTGCCATTCGGGATGTGATTGTGATCACCTGGCAGGCCAAGATGCACACAGTTAGAGCAGCGAAACAAAGGAAGTCAGTTCCACTTGAGTCTCTAGGCTATTTTTAGTGATTTACCTCACAATTCTTGACTCTTTCGTCTGCAGGATGATGATTTGTGTGTACAAACTATACGAATTGATTGTTCCAGCCAAATTTTCATCATTTGGAAATCATATTCCAAGAGAAAACTAAAATATAGTGTTTCATTATAAATTTTCCTAAATCGTAAGTGTAAGACAAGTTCCATTAACTAGACCAAATTCAGTACATGATACAATGAGCCGGTTTGTTTTTGTTTTTGTTTTTAAGAGTACCTATTTTTCAGTCTGGTCAACATACAGATACATCTATACATATATCTCCCAATCACATTTAGTGTGACGTGAAGTAGGAATTACTGTCTCCAGTTTTCAGGGGATGGGATCAAAGAAGTTTTGTTCATTCAGATAGCCAACAAATAGGTATTGGACGCCCACCTTGCACTAACAGTCTTCATGGTGTGCCATCCCCAACAATTCCGCAAGGCAGACTTTATTATCCCATTTTACAGATAGAAGCACTGAGGCTAGTTGCGGTTATGGGACTTGTCCAAGGTCACACAGCTACTGTGAGGCAGATGAGGTGTAGGATGGAGGACTTGGCAAGTGGACTTGTCTTTCTACCCTCCCAGACATTCATCTTCAAAGTTCCCAGGCAGGCTCCTAGTTCTGACTCATTTGGAGCCAAACATACCTCTCTACGTAATCAGCCTTAGAAAAGTGTGGGTAGTTTGGTGTTCTAACGGATGCGGGAACTTGGGACGTGGTGTTGGCAGCTGGAGTGTCAGTGACTGTTAGCACATGTAATTACCTACCAGCTGGCTGAGGCTTCCTCGTGGGGAGGCAGCCTGGACACCAGCCGGGACAGAGCAAGCAGAGTCAAGGAATTCCAGGTCTGACGCTCGTGCTACACTGGTTTTCACAGTGACCTTGGTCAGTCCTGTGGGAGCTCTGCTTTCGTCTTTATTCTGCTACAGTAAAGCCTCACTGTGGCTATTGGGTTTATACCAAAGGAACACCATTTAATGCAGCTGCAGATTGTAAGCTGACAGAGGTGACCCATTTATTCTTCCTTAATTAAAGTATCAGATCATTGAAACCTGGGAATTTGGGCCCTTTCTTTTCTTTTTCATGTCCTTCGGGAAGTGGGGGAGGAGGGAAGTAAGAATAAAGGAAAGAACAAATAATACATCCTGGAGCAGTTTGTACATTTTCTTATTAGGCTTTGTACATTTTCTTATTAATAACTGGTTTTGAAACATTTCAGAAATACAAAGAGTGAATACTGTTGTTTTCCCCATATTTTTAAGGGGCAGTTTTTCTGCTCCAGAGTGAGGCTGTGTTAAAATAACGATAGTAAGGGGTGTTCTCAAATCCTATCGGAGCTGATAAACGACACCTACCAACAAGAACTGGGGTTTGTTAGAACGATGAGCTCACTCCAGGAAATGGTTCATCTTTTTGCAAGCGTTTCTTAGATTCAGACCAGATTTTGAGCAGTCCAGAATGGATGTTTGGGGTGATAGGATGCTAAGAGTATCAGGACGGAGACCTGGGTCATTATGTTCTTTCCTTTGCTCTTCTGGTACATTGTTTTTGAGCACCTAAGGCCAAACCCCACACTAGATGCTCTCACCTGGGTCTGTTGCTTTCTAACGGGTCGCCTCTGGTAGGTCACCTTGCCCATCTCACAGGGCCAGGTTCATCCCCTGTAAAGACGGGGGTGACAGCTGCTTCGTGGGGTGGGGAACCTCAGTAAGAGGTCACATATGAATTTTAAAAATTGCACCACTGCTTGGTCTGCCCCTTTTAACCCTTCCCAGGTCTCCTTGGCACCTCTTGAGGTTAATAGGTTTTGTTATTTGTCTGGTTTGGGTCAAGGTAGGTTCTAAGGCAAAGTTTATGCCACAGCAGCACCTGAAGTGAAATTCTGGTGCCTCTGAGACAGCCCTATAAGGACAGCTGGAAGTTCGGGTTCATTTGCCAAACATGGGCTGAAAATGTATTGGGTGCTGATGGCCCACCAGAACCTGTGTGGGACCCAGGGACACCAAGTCAGGGAAAACCCAGCTGCTGCCCATCACATAGGAAGCAGGCCTGGTGCTGCTGGAGCCACTGGTCCCCGTTCCTGTAAGCACCCGTGGCCCTTTAAGAAGAGGATCACCCAGACGAGGGGAATTCCAGCCCTTGGTGCCAGAAGGAAAGATGCTTTCCACCCATTCCTTGCCCCATCTGTATGGAGCCAGGTCTTATTCTGGGCTCAGAGGAGACGGAGTCCCTGGGACTTACTTGCTGCTGGGGAGACACAAGTAATAGACAGTAGCCAACGGATTAGCAAAATAATCTCACAGAGTCTGAATACTACAAAGAAAGTGAAACAGAGTCTGGGGTAGAGAGGAGTTGAGGAGAAAAGAACAGGGCACCTTGGGACCTCAGAGAGGAAGGGACAGTGTCACAGGCCTGCTGTAAAGGAATACTTGGTATCCTGGCCAGTGGCTTATGGAGAAAACTGGGGGCTGGGGGGTGGGGGGAGATCTGGAGCCGCACCCACGCCAGCCATTTCCCTTGGTCAAGTCCACATCGACCCCTGAGTTCAGACCTGGGCCTCCCTGTAATCTCCCTCAAAAGGTCACCTGCAGAGGCCAAGCACCTGGGCCCTGCACGCGGCTCTGTGGGGCCCTGGAAGGCTCCCCAGCCTCTCAGAGCCAGACCCACGCTCTCCTCTCCCCTGGAGAGCCCTTGTCCTTGCTGCTCCCCAGCCCCTCCGGCTTGAAGTGCAGCCTCGCGATGCCAGCTCCTTCACCTCCAGCGGGCATTAAGCCTGTGCTGCCAGCCCCCACGTGACCCCGTTGGAACCACTGCTGCCCCTGCACTGATGTCAGTGCATTAGCGCCTCCTGCGAGACAGGAAGCTGCCCTCTCCCTGGCCCCAGAAGGGCTGCTCTTGGGCTCAGCTGTCCTCCCTAACAGTGTCAGGGACAGGCCACAGCACAGCTCCAGGAGCCGAGCTGGCGAGGCCACCCTGCACTCAGCAGACACAGGCCAAGCACCCACTGTGCACCTGGCCTATTGTGAGTTAGACTGGAGGTGGGTGGGCAGAGAGGTCGAAGGAATTACAGAAAAATCTGGTAAACGCTCTAATAGAAGGCAGTAAAGATCTAGGTCTGGGAGAGCTCGAAATGCAAGAGGTGCCGTTTAATCTGAATACTGAAGAACAAACAGATTTATCAGGTAGAGAAGGTGAAGCTAGGAGAGGAATGGAGAAACGGCATTAGAAAAAATAAGTCCACACAGAGGGAACCATGTATGTAAAGGGCAAGGTGAGAATGTGTGTTGGAGGAAACAAGGAATTCAAACTGAGAACACAGGGTTCAACCAACACTGCTCTGAGCACCTCCTGTGGGCCAGGCCCTGGACCAGGCATTGGCTACAGCACAGAAAGCCGAGCTGAATTCCGCCCAGGGAGGGCCCTGTATGCCACGCCGAAGACTTCTGACTATATTCTGCAGGAGGTAGGAGCCATCACAGATGATTAAGTATGGGACTGACATCAGAGTTGTATTTTAGAAAGGGGGGCTAGTGGTGACAGGGAAGATGGGCTGAGGTGGGCCGGGGCCTCGAGTCAAGAAGTTCTTGCAGAGATCCAGGTGAGAGATGCTGACAGCCAGAGTGATGCAGAATCAGAGGGGATGGAGAGCTGCTAGAGAAACAGAGAAGGTAGAAGCAGCAGGACTTGGGGGCACATGTCGGTGGGGGAGGGACGGAGCAGTGTTAGAGGTGGCCCTGGTGGGCGGCGGGGAGAGGGGCCTGGGGAATTAGTGTTTCATGGGTACCGAGTTCCGGTTTGGGAAGATGAAAAGTTCTGCAGATGGATGGTGGTGATGATTGCACAACAACGTGAATGTACTTAATGCCACAGAACTGTACACTTAAGATGTTAAAACGGTCAATTTTTATGTTATATATACTTTACCACAATTTAAA
Organism: Aethalodelphis obliquidens; assembly: GCF_003676395.1. Taxonomy (NCBI): domain Eukaryota; kingdom Metazoa; phylum Chordata; class Mammalia; order Artiodactyla; family Delphinidae; genus Aethalodelphis; species Aethalodelphis obliquidens. The sequence goes on from NW_020837952.1 coordinate 50,084,816, forward strand.
AGATTAGTCCTGGTGTGTTATCAAGTGAAAACGGTCATAAAGAATAGTGTATGACATGTCACCCTGTGTGAAACATATACATGAGTATTTGCTCTCCGTGCTCAGGCTGCGTCCGAGAGGGTAGGTATGAAACCAATGACCAGAGTCATCACCAAGGAGGGGAATTAGAAAACTGGATATATCGGTTTCCTATGGCTGCTGTAATGAAGTACCACAGACTGGGTGGCTTCAAGCAGTCATTACTGTCTCACCGTTCTGAAGGCTAGAGTCCAAAACAAGGTGTCGGCAGGACCGTGCTCCCTCCGAAGTGTCTGGAGGTGGATCCTTCCTTTCCCTTCCAGCTTCTGGTAGCCCCCGTGGTCCTTAGCTTGTGACAGCATCACTCCGATCCTTGCCTCCTTCTTCACAGGGCTGTCTTCTCTCTGTTTCTCTGTCCAAATTTCCATCTTCCTGTGAAGGTCACCAGTCATGCTGGGTGAGGGGCCACCCTAATGACCTCATCTAGTTTGACTGCATCTGCAAAGACTCTGTTTCCAAATAAAGTTACATTCACGTCACAGATGCAGGGTAGGGTGGTTAGGACTTCAACATATCTTTTGGGGAGTACATAATTCAACCCATTACACAGGAGTACAGAGATGGGAGGGAAACTTACTTGACTGTTGGACTTTGTAGCATGTACACGTGATACCTCTTCCCCTCACCAAACTTTTATGTTAAAAATTGACTCTGAGGGCTTCCCTGGTGGTGCAGTGGTTGAGAGTCCGCCTGCCGATGCAGGGGACACGGGTTCATGCCCCGGTCCGGAAAGATCCCACATGCCACGGAGTGGCTGGGTCCGTGAGCCATGCCCGCTGAGCCTGCGCGTCTGGAGCCTGTGCTCCGCAATGGGAGAGGCCACAACAGTGAGAGGCCCGCGTACAGCAAAAAAAAAAAAAAAAAATTGACTCTGAGGGGAGTGTGTAGCTAGGGATGCTTTTAACAAATACAGGACAAGGATAATGTCAGAGAAGTAATAATGGGGTCAGTTTTGAAAATGTTGAGCGCCAGATGCCGCCCACTTGGTTGTCCATGGAAATGAGAGTCTGTGTCAGGCTCGTCCATTGGAGGAAGGTTGCCAGGGAATTAGGTGCTTGTGTTATCATCTGATTAGAGGAGAAACAGAGCAGAGTGGCTAGGAATGCAGGCCCTGCAGCCCGACTGCCTGGGTTCCAATCTTGGCTCGACTGCTTACGCTCTGCGTGACCTTAGGCAAGTTACTCACCTCTCTGGGCCTCAGTCTCTGTATCTATATAATAGGCACAATAGTATGCCCACCTCATAAGGTTATAGGAAGAATTAAGTAAAATAATATATATAAAACATTTAACACCATGTAGCATGAAAACCATGTAGCATACTTGTGTCATAGTAAATGCACATTAAATATTAGTGACTATCCTTACTGCCCTACTCTGGACCAAGAAGGTCAGCTCCTCTCGATTGCCAAAACCAATCGCCTCAACTTCCTCTGAGAGAGAGGAGAAATATATATCTTGAAGAGATGTGCTAGTGTACCGTCAGGAATATGGTTTGTAGCCCACACTGCAGTCAGGTGTGTCTTGGCCCTTTTACCACTGCTGGTGGCTCAGTCCCCACAGCGTGCAGGAAGACAACCGGGGCTGACGGGCTTGGGGGCCACTGTCCCTATTCCAGCGACTTTAGAGTTCCTCTGGATACTCAAGTTTTGTATTTTCTCTGACGTGTGAGATTTTTGAAAGCCATCATTGGCTGGAGTCCTGAACCTTGTCCAAAGCAGTTGATCATACATCACCAGCTGCATTTGCAATCTTGGATGAGGTCACTAGCAGGAAGAGATAAAAGAAGGGAAGAAAGACACGTAGACAACAAATATGGTCCCTCATCAGTGGGGTCTTGTCCCAAGTGAGCAGAGGTTAGGGGAGGGGGGCATAGAATATTTCCGAAGAAAGAGTCACAGCTTGGACTTTATCTCAGAGAGTAGCCTCCTTCTCTCTTTAGGGCTGGGCCAGAAATCAGTTTCCTTGATTGGGGTGCCTACCACAGGGCCTGGCACATAGCTGGGGCCCAGTAAATCCTTGTCGAATGAATGAATGATGCAAAAGGCTGTCATCAAGTGTGTTGGTGATACTAGAAGTGACAGACTAAGACGTCCTGGACTAATTCAGAAGCAAAAAGGCTTCAACATGGAAACAGTGGTAGGTAGGTGAGATGCAGGCGTGGAACTCAGAAGAGAGGTCTTAACTAAAGAGGCTTTTGCGGGGTACGCTGGCAGACTAGTGGCCCCTGAAGTCATGGGTGGGGCCGAAGCCCAGGAAAAGGACCAACAAAGAGGCGTCATCATGAGATGAAGGAAGAGGACTCCCAGGTCCAAGAACAGCCTGAAGAAAGCAAGGTAGCAGACTTAGGAAACTAAGGTGGGGAGGGGTCACCAGGATCCAAGGCTACCCACAGGCAGAGAAAATGCAGACCGAAAGGAGGCCACAGGGCTCGACAGTGCAGGAGCCACCAGCTCCCTTAACGGCAGTTTCGACAGCCCGGTGTGGGCAGAGACCAGATGGCGGCAGCAGACAGTTTGCCGACACTTGGAATTTGTTTGGTGTTTCCAAGTGTTAAAAGCAAAAAAAAAAAAGAAACACATTTGGTGCTTACAGCAACACAGAGAACTACATCTTAAATGGCATTTGGGGCTCACTTCCAAACTGGGGCTTCAGATTCAGGCTGGCAGCTTGAGAGTATATAGTTTGCCATATGGGATTTGGCTTCCTGGGAACAGGGATTTTGTTGGGGAGGGGGGTTTCCCCTCTTGAGTCTGTTAAATTTCTGTCAAAGATGCTTATTTACTTACCTGTGAGCAAATCTCCCAAAGTCTAGGTTAAAATATTAGTTACACAGGAGCATTATCTTCCCTTAGCAATTAGCCAGCCAACCAGTACTTACTGCAAAGCCATGTCCTTACACAAAGTCCTTCATATAAGGTCATGACAATGGTGTTTTGGGGTAACAATGAAAGAGTGGGTACCATCCTTCAGAAAGTTTGCAGTCATCACAACGTTTGGAGCATATGTGCCATTTTTCCAAAGTGAACTAGCCTCTCGTCAGCTCATTAAATCACCCTATGAAAGGTTAAGAACCACCAGACTGGGTGATCTCCAAAGTCCTTTCTAACTCTGAAGATTATTCAGTTTTGTGGTCTGATGTTCTGTGTGCAAATGGCGGTGACACTTTTCCCTGTGCAGGAAACTGAGGCATGCAGAGGGTGAAGGAAATGAGCGGAGCTTCAGCTCACGTCTCTCCCATATCTCACAGAATAACAGAGGGAATGATTGCGAGTCGTGGGCCAGACACTGTCCTGGGTGCTTTTTGCACTGCGTTCAGTTTCCCCCAACTGCATGAGAGACTTTATTTTCCTCTTCACACCTGGGGAAACCGGGGCTCTGGGAGGTTGGGAAACCTGCCCACCATCACATGTAGAAAGAGCCCCATCTTGGATTTGAACCAAGTCTGTCTGACTCCAAAGCCCAAGTTCTCTCCACTAAAAAAGTAACTCCAATCAAAGAATTGGCATTGGGAAATGGGAAAGTAACTTTTGAGTGAGGCCCACTGGTTCACCTTGGAAGGATTAGCTTCCAGCCTTAGTTTCCCTTAGGAATTTGGATGCCCGTCTGTCTCTTGTGTCAACCTACATTGTCAGCATCGTCCAAGGCCAAGGATCCCTGTAAAGAATTAACGTAGAAATAGTCCAAGAAATGTATGAAAAAGGCTCAACCTCACTAGTAATCCTAGAAATGCAATTCAAAACCACAACCCAGTATGCATTTCATAACCGTTAGATTGGCAAAAACAATTAAAGTCTGACGATATCAGATTTGAGAAAAGATATAGAAACGTGAGAACTCTTAAACATCACCGGAGGGGACTCTGGATCCACTTCCAAGTAAACTTGAAAACACATACCTAAACACATATCTAAGTCTATACCGTACAGAAACTCTCCCATATGTACAAAGATGTTCATGGAAGCAGTGTTTGTAATAGCAAAATACAGAAAAAGAGAAAGGAACAAGCTTTCTACAGGAGAATGGATGAATAAATGCTGGTATGTTCATTCACGGGAATACAAAGTAGCTACGAAAATAAATGAACTAGAGCTACATGTTATTATATAACTAAATCCCAGAATCATAATATTGTGCAAAAAAAGCAAGTCGAGGCAGGATTTGGGTACAGTGCTAACATTTATATAAAGCTTACCAACGTGCAAAACAGTCTATATATTATTAGGAATTCATAAAAGTAGTAGAAAGTATAAAGCATGACAGTGATGATAAATGTCAAATTCAGGGAAGATGGTAATCTCAGGAAGGTAGAAGAGATGATGGAATCAAGAAGAGTGTGCAGAGGCCTTTGTACTTGTAGTATTTTATTTTTTTAGCTGGGTTGGGTGGTGAACATGTAGGCATCATTGTACTACTCTATATTTTATGTATGCCTAAAATAACCTATTAACAATAAAAGTTACTTAGCTGGTGTTTGCAACAGCACATTCAGAAGGCCAATTCTGGGATATTTATAAGCATTATTTTAAAAGTTGTAAGTGGTTCAATAAATTTGGGAAACACTGGCTTAAATAAAATTAAACAGGCTTTTAAAAAATTCTCAGTGTTTTTTTTTATTTTTTGTTCTATGTTGTGTATTTTATTTTATTTATTTATTTATTGGCTGCGTTGGGTCTGTTGCTGCGTGGGCTTTCTCTAGTTGCGGCGAGCGGGGACTACTCTTCGTTGCGGTGCACTGGCTTCTCATTGAAGTGCCTTCTCTTGTTGCGGAGCACGGGTTCTAGGTGCTCCGGCTTCAGTAGTTGCAGCACGCAGGCTCAGTAGTTGAGGCATACAGGCTCTAGAGCATGCGGGCTTCAGTAGTTGTGGCACAGGGGCTTAGTTGCTCCACCACACGTGGGGTCTTCCCGGACCGGGGATCGAACCCGTGTCTCCTGCATTGGCAGGCGGATTCTTAACCACTGTGCCACCAGGGAAGTCCCTCTCGGTGCTTTTAACATCCTGTCTTTCTTGTAAATCCCCAAAAGAAGGTTATCCTATTAAATTCTTTTACCATAGATGAGGAGTCAGCAAACTAGAGCTGCCTGCCACCTATTTTTGTAAAAGAAGTTGTATGGGGAAATAGCCATACCCCTTTGTTTAGCATTGTTTATGACTGCTTTCACCACCGTAGCACAACTGAGTAGTTACGGCAGAGACCACGTGGCCCACGAAGCCCAAAATGTTTACTTTGGCCCTTTACAGAAATAATGTGCAGATCTGTCATAGAGCAGTTTATGGCACTGGTGTTACTGGGAATTAATTTTGGGATTGTAACACTAGAACTTTGCCCTTACACCTCAGGAACTGGTATGTTTATTTGTGAAAATTGTTATAAAGAAGACTATCCTTTCTTTCTAGAATTCCTTGGAAGATGGTGTTTCATCTTGGAATCTCCAGCACCTAGTGCAATAGCCCGCATAATATTTAGTGCTTCCTGTGTGCTTCGTGGAATTGATTTAAATTAAAGAACCATTTGTGGAATGGATTAATTAGGATATAGATTCATTAGCTGTAACAGACATGCGAAGTACCTGTGGCTTGGATAAGATAGGAGCTTAAAATTTTCCTCATCTAACAATCCAGGCATAGGCAGTCTGGACTGTTATGGCAACTCCAGGTCAGGGTCCCAGGCACCTTCCCTCTTGTTGCTCTGTGGTCCCTTAGGTGATACCTTTCTTTGCATGGCCGGACATGGCTGGCCCCACCCACCAGAACTACATCTATCTAGTGGGAAGAGGGAACGTAAGATAGGGCATGCCCCGGAGATTGCACACCATCTCTTCCCCTTACTCCCTATTGGCCAGCACTTAGTCAGGTGGCCATGTCTAGCTGCAAGGGAACCTGGGAACTGTAGTCTTTATCTGGGCAGCCACGTGCCCAGCTAAAAATTCAGGTCCTACAACACATAAAGGAGGTAAAGGATTCTGGGGGAGAGCAATGAGTCTCTGCCAAAAAGGGATACATTAAGGGCTGCCAGAATCAAAGGTGACTCCTTTCTGTAGGGATAGGCCTTATTTTCAACTCTTTTAAAATAAGCCGTGGGCTTCCCTGGTGGCGCAGTGGTCGAGAGTCCGCCTGCCGATGTAGGGGACACGGGTTCGTGCCCCGGTCCGGGAAGATCCCACGTGCCACAGAGCGGCTGGGCCCGTGAGCCATGGCCGCTGAGCCTGCGCGTCCGGAGCCTGTGCTCCGCAATGGGAGAGACCACAACAGTGAGAGGCCCGCGTACCACAAAAAAAAAAAAAAAAAACA